>NW_024412394.1:81504979-81700832 GCF_014898765.1 Herpailurus yagouaroundi
GCCAGTCCCGCGGGCTGCCCCGGCGCTCCGCTCTTGCTCCCGTGCGGGCCCGCGGGGGTGGGGGGAGGGCGCCGGGGCGCCGGGGCCGCGCGCCGCCTCCGCCGAGCCGAGCGGCGGTGGCTGCGGAAGCGACTCGGGCTGCGCGGACACCAGCGCCCCAAAGCCCGCGGGGAGCCGGGGGGGCCCGGACGGGAGGAAGAGCGGAGCGCCGGGGCAGCCCGCGGGACTGGCACTTACCGGGCCCCTCAACCCCCAGACTTTGCAGCAGCAGCTGGAAGAGGAGGAGGAAGCAGGGGGCCGAGACGAGGGAGGGCATGAACAGCAGGACGTGCCCCTGGGCGAAGAGCCGGAGCCCAGGACCCGAGTCGGGGCCGCGGACGAACTGGTCTTGGACGTGCTGGGTCAGCGGCGCCCAATCCCCGCCAAGAGACAAGTCTTCTGCTCCGTGTTCTGCGTGGAGAACGACCTGCCCGAGGCCCCCACCGCGGAGCAGCCCTCGCCACCCGCATCTTCACCTCGGGCTCCGCCGGTGACGAACGTTCCCAGCACCCCCACCTCCTTCCCCAGCCCCCGGCTGTCCCTCCCGACGGACCCCTTGTCCCCCGACGGCGGCAGCATCGAGCTGGAGTTCTACCTGGCGCCCGAGCCATTCTCCGTGCCCAGCCTGTTGGGAGCTCCACCCTACTCTGACCTGGGTGGGGTAGGGGATCCCTATGTGCCCCTCATGGTGCTGATGTGCCGGGTGTGCCTGGAAGACAAGCCCATCAAGCCCTTGCCCTGCTGCAAGAAGGCCGTGTGCGAGGAGTGCCTCAAAGTCTACCTGAGCTCCCAGGTAACTCTACCCCCACTCTGTCCCCTCTTGTGTTCAGGCCCCTGGCGAGGCGGTCCTCCACCAGCTCGCCAACTCCGGGTTCACAGGAAGAGGTGATGAGACAATTCTACCAACGACCTCTGACAGTTTCTCACATCTCAGTTGTTGTCGGTGTAATTATTATTGAAGTGTGTTTGACCTCACGGCTAACTTGACTGGAATTTAACCCTGCAGGAGTTTCAGGCTTTAAGTTGGCAACCGTGGAGGGAACAGGCTACAGTGAATTGTCCTCTGCTTATTTCTTTTACTAAATTGCAAGCCAGAGCTCGCTCAAAAAGGAGGACAATGAAAGTGCCTCATAGGCCTAGTATCCCCGAAACTAACAAATAGTAGGCACAAAACACTGTAAGTATGTATTAAGTTGGTGAAGAGAAACGTTGGAATTGTTGGAATTAGTATTTCAGGTCCATGATGCCTGAATTTTAAATTGTGCTCCATTTATGTATTCCAGAAAAGTTTTATTTATTTTTTCATTCATTTATTCATTCATTCATTCATTTATTCATTCCTTGGCCCATGCCCACTTAGCATTTTTCTTATTCCACAGTAAAGTTGAAGTACTTTTCCTCACTGAAGTTTTATGCCAGCACAGTACTTTATTTCTTTAAGAGGGAACAAAACAGACCAAAACAAAGGAAAGCGAGGCTAAGAGGCTTAACAAAACAAGCAGTGGTGAAACTTTCTTCCTCGGCTCCTTATTTGAAAGCTTGTTTTTTTTCTTGGAAAGTTTAAGCGTGCAATAGACCAGCTTTCCTTCACTGATGGTGAATGAGTTCTTCCAGTAGTTTTCAAGCTGTTATGTTTCTGCCAGTGTTTTGCACAATCTGGAATGCCCTTTGATCCCATGTCTGATTGTCCTAGGCCTATTCATCTTTCAAAACCCTTGGCCGTTCAGGTGCCAACTCTTTTTGGGAAGCCTTTCCTCACCTTCCGGGCCGCTGCTTATATACTTTCAAAATACTTCTGTGTGCCTTGCAGGCACTGAAGTTCCTTATGTGTCTGTTTGTTTTGCCAGACTGTATGGGCAATGTCTTATAGTCCTTGTGTTTGATAGTTTTATGCTGAGTCCCTTTCCAGTAATAGTGTTTAATAACATTGGCTGAAGTGAACTGAACAGGATTCCACACAGTGTGGTTCCTGTGTGTTTTGTGGCTAATCCATGCTGGTGTCTAGACTGAAAGTGTGTACTGTGCCCAACCAAAAAATGCAAAGGGAAACTTAAACAGAATGGAATGTTACACAAACAGTAAGTTAGCCAAGATGGTTGAGATTATCCAAACGCCTGCAAGAGACTGATGTCTCTTTTATGCTGTATCCACAAACAGATACTTAAAACAGGAGGAATGTCTGCTCTCATGTGGTAGTTTCTGTGACATCATCGGCAAACAGATATTGGTGCCATCCATGTGCAGATCCCTGTGGTGGGATTCAGACATTCCCCAAATATGGGCCCTGCTCCAAGGGAGTCACTGTGAGAGCAGATGTGTATGCAAGAGCAATACACGGTAGCATATAATGAGATGTAAACAGAGTAACAATACCAGGTATACTTAAAGGCTGGATACAGATGCTGTGGGTTTAGAAGTTCAAGGAGGGTAGCTGGTGTGGGTTGAGGTATTCTGCATTAGTTTGATTTTCTTAAGGTGGGCCCTTTTCCCAAAGCATATATATATATACGTATATATATATATATGTATATATATATAAATCTCCATAAGTTTGTTGTAGGCAGTCAATATTTTGATCTGTAATGGAGAAGAGAAGGAATGGGGAGTGGAAGGGTGGCAGGGTGAGCGCAGTTTCATAATACACAAACACTAGAAACTTCTCTCAAGTGACATAGTATCTGAAACTTGTTTGTAGTAATTATGGGTGTTATGTATGTCCCTGATTTTCTTCCAAAGTATTGGACAGACCTTTCAGTAAAGAAAAGCCTACTTTATTTAAAATATTAAACAGGAAAAATGAGTCCCGCAGGCCAGGCAAGCTTCTACCCCAGGGCTTTTGCATATGTTGTTCCTTTTGCCTGGAATAGCCCCCTAGATACCATTCCCTTTGCTTGCCTACTCCTCTCACTCCTCTCTTTCAGATCTGTATGCAAATGCCATCCAAATGGCCTTCACTGACCACTCTTTTTCAAGTTTAGCCTCACCCCACTCTCTTATACTTATGTAATTTGTTTCCACGAAGACAGGAATTGTCCCATGATGTGTTCATGCTGTGTCTTTAGCACCTAGAATACTGTTGGACATATGGTAGAGGCTCAGCTAATAATTACCAAATTTTTGAAGAGCTGAGTGACCAAGAGAGGATGAGATTACCCCCAGTAACCATTGCCAGAAAGTGGTATTCTACTTGCGTGCTAAATTCTACTGTGAGCTTCAAGTTAAAGGCAAAAGACAAAGTCTTAAAGCAGACAAAAATAACAGGTTTACTAAGTTTGCTATGAAAGTTAGAATTAAAGATTTTTTAGATGAACTTTTAGCTTCTATGCAAATGGAATTTTTTACCAATTGGATAAAAATACATACAGCTTGTGGTTGTAATATTTCTGGTCTGTGTTAATTCTAAGGTCATTTCTATTCAAAGGGTCTATGTTTCCATGTCACTTAACCTCTCTATGCCTTAATTTCCTCATCAATGAAATAGAATTGCAGACCGTGACCTGTAATGACATGCCAGTTCTGAAGCAAAACCAAATCAAACTGCAGAGTTATTTTGTTGCCTTATTGAGCTAGATCAAAAGGGCACACTGAGTGCTTTCTTTCTCCTTTTATAAGCTTTCATGGGTTTGACAGAGTAAAATCTGTTAAACCCGAATTTGCAGGGCTCTTAAGACCTTTTAAAATAAAATGATGCATTTGAAATAAAAAGTTATTAGTGATATTTTTCACTTGTTTTTGAGTTTGTGTCAAATAGTGCATTATTTGACATCACTTAAGAAAATAAAGGTGATTTTCTATTAAGCATTTTATACACACGTTAAAAATACATACTAAATGTGAGTTGGAATATTGCCTGGTTAAATTAATGTTCTTCTAAAAAGGGAGGCTGAGTTCTTTGAAAGAAAGTATGAACTTGGAAGGTGGGAACAAGGATTTTTAGATGGTAAGTCTTATTTCCATTAATGCCCTGGAGTGCATGTGTAATGAAGGCGGATGAGTAGTTGTGGTCATTATTTCAGTACAGAGAAAGCAGATTAGGCCATGACTTAAATACCTGCATACTGTGCTTTCTAAATAATAGTTTTATTTCTTGAAACATAATATTCTTCTCCAGTCATCACCATGACTGGGGCTGCGGGGAGCCCCTCTTAGTGGAATGACTTTATAGTTCAGTGTGTACCACCCAATTTTCAATTGCCATGGTGAAGGGTTGAACTGATAAATTATAATCTTTGCCACTGCATAGGTGTTGGCTTAAGGGCTGTAGAACACATGACAGATACAGTGGAAGTTACACTAGTGTATGTTGCCTGGGTCCATAAGTCGTTGATACATACATTTTAGAAGCATTTCCCAGTGACCTATGTATGCATGTCTGACCATGCCTAAAGCACACAGTCCGGGGATGTCTGCAGGTCACTGAGCCATTGTAAATGTTAACCTCCTCAGCTGGTTTGGCCTCTACCACATCTTCCTAGGAGGCAAGATTGTTGCCTTCTTTTGTTTCAGAGAACGATATTGCACTTATTTCAGAAATCCTCCGTTGATATCTTTACTTCATGGTTTTGGTTTCAGACAGTAAAATTTATTATAATATGAAGTGTTACTATTTAGCACTTTAGATAAAGAGAGCATTGGGTATGCTAAGGACTGTCTAAAGGTAACAGCTGTTGTGGCTTTCATCACTCTGCTTCAAAGAGCTCCCAACTGGCAGGTGCATGTGAGTTGGAATGTACACACCTGTCAGATGAGTATTAATAGAGACAAGCAACATATTTCTTCTACAGATTGTGAACAAAGCAGCTGTTAGATGGTGATGTCTTAAAATGACAGTCTACTATAGTCACCCTAGAATCGGTGACCTAAGGGTGACATCTTATGTATCCTATTATTAAACTCTGAGTCATGCAGACTTGTATGGGTACAAGTGTAACCTACTTTTTTCCCTTTAAATCTTAAACCAACCTGTGTATTTTTAGAAGCTAATGTGTTCAATGTGGAGTTTGAACACAGCCATCTTCGCACAGGTGAATTTTTGGATCCTGTCATGCCAGGTGTGATTTTGGTAGTCCTGAAAATGTGAAGAATAATGAGACTGGGATACATTTCATTTCTCTACAGGTTTGAAAAGTGAGAGTGAAGGAATATGTAAACTTATTATTTTGTGCCCAGAATTTGCATGTGTGTGCTCACACGTGTATTTGAAGGGTGCGATAACATTTGCTTTCACACCTTACTGACTCATGCCCTTATTTCTCTCTTCTGCCTCTTTAATAATATGTCTCTAATAATTTCTTCATATCTTCTTCATAATCTCTTTTTTCTTTTACCTTTCAAAATCTGATTTTAACGGACATTTGATTTCTGCGGACGAAATACCCTGTTGAGGGCTGAGGTCTGAACCAGCAGAACCTCGTCCGTGTGTTGCCTGGGTGTTTCCCTTCCGTCTCTTCCAGCTGTCTAGAGATGAGGCTACGAAGAAAAACCCGGCATTGTGCTCCGCTGCCTAAGAGATCTCAAATAACATGACAAGTAGTACTACTTATCCAAGGCGTCAATTGTAACCTTTAGAGTGGTGATTTTCTTTCCTTCTAGAGCAGAGCTCAGCTTTTATACTGGAAGGCTCTTCCTTACTCCCTTTTTTTTTTTAATGTTTATTTATTTTTGAGGGAGAGGGAGAGAGAGAGAGAGAGAGAGAGAGAGAGAGAGAGAGAGAGAGTTCAAGCAGGGGAGGGCAGAGAGAGGGGGGAGTCACAGAATCCAAAGCAGGCTCCAGGCTCTGAGCTATCAGCACAGACCCCACCCAATGTGGGATTTGAACCCTGAGATCATGACCTGAGCCAAAGTTGGATGCTTAACTGACTGAGCCACCCAGACGCCCCTGGCTCTTCCTTACTCCTGATGTGAGAGAGAGAGAGAGAGAAAGAAGAGCCTTAGAACTTAAACTCCCAGCTTTTTGTTAAGAGATTGTAACGGGCACTGTAGACAGACACCTGAGTGGTAGTTTCTTATAATTAATGTATTCATTTATTACTGTATCATTTACGCATTTAACAAACATCTATTTGGGTACCTGTAGGCCAAGTACCATGAGATACTCTATAAATGTATTAAATCCCCTCAAGGAGCCATCTCAGAGCCTTGTGTGCAGTATTTTTTCTCAGCTTTATCTAGGGATATAAATAAGCTTTTAAGTTGCCGGTCAACTGTGGATCTCTTTCTCTTCTTACTTTTTGGGAGGATTTTGTTTTATTTTCATTTTTATTTTATCTTATTTTTATTTTAGAGAGAGAGCATGAATGGGGGTGGGGGCAAAGGGAGAGAGGGAGAATCCCAAGCAGGCTCCATGCTCAGCACAGAGCCTGACACAGGGCTTGATCCCACAGCCCTGCGATCATGACCTGAGCTGAAGTCGAGTCCATACTCCACTGACTGAGCCATCCGGGTGCCCTTGGAAGGATTTTATTAAACCACTTCTGGAGTACCAGTTTACCATTTAGTAAACACGTTACAATTCCACCTGTTGTGTTTAATCCAGAGTAGTAAATCCATCCATTATGTATTTCTTAACACACATATTTCTCAGAGCTCTAATTATTGGAAATAGAATATTATTAAATATCTTACTCCTTTCAAAATATTTATTACCTTTACTTAAAAGAAAACATGCTTTTGCTAAGTTTGTTTTGGATTATTCTTTACAATATGGCAAATATTTAAAGTTATAAAATTTCAAAAATTTGTTTATTTTGTTCATATTCACTTTGTCAGAAGAGTTTCATATGATCAACTAAATGAACCTTCCCAAATCAAATTGTGTCTTAAAATAAGAAATTCAGTGCCTATAGAAAAATAATTTCTGAAGTATGCCATGCTCTTAACTTTCTCAGTATTTGTCCCATCAATTTTGGGGTAATTACACTTGTATGGTTAAGTTTCCACAAGTAATAAGAGCAACCATTTATTGAACATCTATATTTTAAACACTTCTTACATATTTTATTATTGAATTTTAATTCATTTATATATTAAATACCTATTACATGCCAGTCACTATCGTAGGTGTTGGGGATTCAGAGAACTAAAGTAGATAAAATCCCTCCTTCATGGAGTTTATATCCTAAGCCAGAGGGGATAGACTATAAGATAAATAATTAGTATCATTTAGTATATTAGGGGATAATAAAGGCTATGAAGAAGGAGACAAGAGAAGGGTGATAATAGTGAGGAGGAGGTCGTTCGTATATTTACAATCGAGGAGGGTAGTTGTCAGGGAGGGTTTTTCAAGGTGATCATTGAGTAGAGATCTTCACGACAGCAATAAGGGAATAAACCATGAGGATATTTAAGGAAATAATAAGTATAAAGTTCCAGAGACCAGTACTTGCTTGGGGTGTTCCAGGACGGTGCAGGGATCCATGTGGCTGAAGCATAAGGAGTGAGATGGGGAGTGATAAGAAGAAAACAGCGGGAATGAGAAAGCTGGTCAGAGAGGGCTTTAGGACCATAGAGAATTTGCATTTCCTCTGAGTGAGATAGGAGGCTGTAAGAAGATTTTGAGATAACCAGATATAACTTAACTTTAAAAGAGATTTACTGTGGCTCTTTGTGGAGAATGTTATACTATAGGAATCAAGAATGCAAATTAAAAGATCAGAAGACTATGGCAGTAGTCCAGAGGAGAGATGGTGTAGTGCAGACTAGGGTTGTAAAGGTGAATGTGAGTTGAGCTGGTTGAATTTTGAATATATCGTGAAAATGGAGCTGACAGAATTTGCTGATGATGGAGTGTGGGATGAGAGAAAAAGAACCAAAGATGACTTAGGTTTTGAGCCCAAGCAATGAGAAGAATGGGGTTGCCATTTAATAAGATGAGGAATAGTGTAGGAGGACTAGGTGTAGGGAGAATCAGGAGTTCGTGCTAAGTTTGAAAAGCTGTTTAGACATTCATGAAAGGGTGTTGAGTAGGCAGCTGGCGTCTGGCATTCAGAAGAGAGATATGAACAAAAGATGTACATTTGAACATTCTGGACAGGTAGATGGTATTTAAAGCCATGAGACTAGATGGGGCCATCTGGGGAGTGATAGTAGATAGAGAAGGACAGTGTCTAGGCACACCAATGTTTACTAATATGGGACCTGGGACATGTGAAGGAACCAGGAAGGATCTAAAATGGAGTGGGCCAGTTAAGCAAGAAGAAAACCAAGGTGGAATGGTTACCCAGAAGCAAACCAAGATGGTATTTTATTTTATTTTATTTTATTTTATTTTATTTTATTTTTTAATGTTTATTTATTTTTGAGAGAGAGAGAGAGACAGAGACAGAGCGTGATGGGGAGGAGCAGAGAGAGGGAGACACAGATTCCAAAGCAGGCTCCAGGCTCTGAGCTGTCAGCACAGAGCCCCACTCGGGGCTCGAACTCATGAACTGTGAGATCGTGACCTGAGCTGAAATCGGACGCTTAACTGACTGAGCCACCCAGGCGCCTAGTGTTTTAAAAAGGAAGGAATAATCATCTTTGTCTAATGCTTCTGATAGTTTCAGCAGGATGAGGGTTGAAATTGACCATCAATTCCCTAACAAGGAGGTCTTTTGCAACCATGAATAGTACTGTTTTCATTGGCACTGGTGAGATTGGCTCTCTGATCAGAGTGGGTTTGAGAAAATAGGAACAGCTCATTTCTGTGCTTCAGGTAGCAGAATGTTATATGATGAAACTGAAGGTTAGAGAGATAAAATAACTCACTTTAAATCGCATAGCTGAGAAATGGCACAAGTGGGATTTAAATTCATGTCCATTTGGCTCTAAAATCCATAGCCTTTTTACATTGTTTACATTTATTTTATTTGTAAGATAAATATATTTGTTTTATTTTTCCTTTAAATTTATATCTGTGTTGTACAAAATCACAAGCCTTCTAGTCCAAGAAGGAGAAGGAACTCAATTTCATGTTCTGAGGAAGTGGAGGACACTTGCCCAGGTGCAGAGATAGTTTTCTGCCAAACCCAGGCTCATCTCCATGTAAGAAAATAAAGAGAAATTGAGTTCAGAAAAGCTATAATTCAAGTTGCTATCAAGTTTTAATGGCAACATACTTGCCTGTTTCCTTCCTAACTCTCTGGCCATTCATTTTGTTCACCATTTGTGCTTTCTCTTGTGTTACCATCTTTTAATGTTGGTGTCTGCCTGATCCATATCTAACCCCTCTGTTATCACTGTATGGTATTAGTATTATGTATTAATGGGACCAGCTCATCTACTCCTATGGTTTCACGTAACACTGATGTGCTCTGGAACTTCCAAATCTCTTTCTCTAGCTGGGATCACTCTTCTCACTTTCAGCACCATATAGCCATCTTTTTCCTGTACCTTTCCACTTGTATGTCCCACCCACCCACAGCCACATTAAACTTCTCACAACTAAATCTCCTTTTCCTCATCATCCTTTCCACACTGCTGAAGTCTTTCTCCTTCTTTGGGGTTCCCCATTTCCATTAGTTGTACCCAGGTCAGAAACTAGGGAGTCATTATTGAGTGCTTGCTCTCCCTCACCTGTCTCACCTAATTAATCACCAAGTCCTCTCAATTCTACCTCCTAAAAATATTGTTATCCTTTTCCCTACTGTTCTCTATTTCTCCTGACATTTCTCTGCTGACGGCTCTACTTTCTGTCCTGGATTCTAACAACAGCTTCCTACTTGGTCCCAGTGCTCCAATCTTGACTGTTTCCAATCTGTTCTCCACACTATAGCCAGAGGGTTTTTTATAAGATGCTCAACTGGCCTTGGTACTCCCCTTCTTAGCCTTTCAGTGTCTGCCTCTTGCTTTTAGAATAGAATCTAAACAAAGTTTACATGGGATCTAACTCCTATTAACCCCTCCCCCTTAAGCCTACACCCATATTAAGCTTCTTTTTGTTCCTTGAACACTCTGTGACTCTCAGTTATGAGCCTTTACTTTTAGTAACCCGAGGTTCTGTCTTAGATCCACTTTTTTCCTTATTCCCCCAATTCTGTTGGCCTTTCACACTTACTGATTCTTCTAGTCTCAACTTAGACATCTCTTCCATTGGGAATTTTTCTGGACTCTCTATACCTGCATTACTTATGGTAAGATTGTTACTTCATGGTATTTAAATTGCCCATTTCCTGGGGCACCTGGGTAGTTCAGTCGGTTAAGCGTTCAACTCTTGACTTTGGCTCAGGTCAAGATCTCATGGTGAGTTTAAGCCCAGCATTGGGCTCTATGCTAATAGAACCTGCTTGGGATTCTCCCTCCCTTCCTGTCTCTCTTTTTGTCCCTCTCTCTCTTTTTGTCTCTCTCTCTCAAAATAAATAAATAAACTTAAAGAAAAACTAGTCCTCATCTTTTTTTTTTTTAATTTTTTTTCAACGTTTTTTATTTATTTTTGGGACAGAGAGAGACAGAGCATGAACGGGGGAGGGGCAGAGAGAGAGGGAGACACAGAATCGGAAACAGGCTCCAGGCTCTGAGCCATCAGCCCAGAGCCTGACGCGGGGCTCGAACTCATGGACCGCGAGATGGTGACCTGGCTGAAGTCGGACACTTAACCGACTGCGCCACCCAGGCTCCCCTAGTCCTCATCTTTAGATGGACTTAAAATTTAAAAATCTTTAAAAAATTGCTCATTTCCTGCTCTTTGCTTCCTTTAGACTGTAAAGCTTGATGCATGTAGAGACCATCTTTTTTTGCTGATTAATTTCTTAGCTCCTGGCATGTGGGAAGCATGAAATGAATATTTGTGGAGTGGACTTATTTATTTACTCCATAAATAATACACTAGAGGCTGCTGTTGCCAATACATGAAGTATTGCAGTAGATAGCGAAAATGATATTTTAAAATGAAAATCTCAACATTTCATTATCTTGCTTAAAAACCTTTAAGACCTTCCCATTACTCTCCATAAAGATCCCAGTTCGTGACACCTCTGCTAAGGCTCTGTTCTGTTCATCAGTGCCTTCTCCCTTCCAGCTCTCCTCTCTCCTTCCCTTGTGAATGAATTTCTCCTCATCCTCAGAGCTTAGCCTTCATCAAGTCTCCAGACTGAATCAGTGCTTTTCGAGTCCTTTTCCCTCTGCCACCATTCTGTTTTTATCCCCCTTTGGAATTGTATGTGGAAGCGATGATGTGAAGTTTGATTAATTTACTGCCCCCACTATTCTTTAAGCTGCTTTTACAACTAGCACTTAGGACGGAGCCCAGAATAGAGTAGGTGCTCAATAAATATTTGTTAAAAGTTTGAGTGAGTGGTTGAAAGTAACTTATAATACGTTTAGGTTGGCAGAAAAATAAGGTAAATATTTGAACCTGAATTTTTGATATCTTATTCCATGGTATATTTAAATTTTGAGTGCAGTGGAATGCTGTGGCCTCTTTATCCTGACATCCCATCTATCACAAAGGTCCTTCTTTAATTATAAAAACCTATTCCGGTTACTATGTCTCCTGCTTAACAAATTCCTCCTGAACCTAGGGGCTTCAGACAACAATTTTGTTTTGATTATGACATATGGGTCAGAAATTTGGGAAGGGCTCAGCTGGTCAGTTCACATTTGGGCTTTCTCATGTGGTTCGCATGAGTTGTACTTTCAGTTCACTCACGTGGCTAGCAGCTGACCCTGGCCATTGTCAGGGAGCCCAGCCGGGACTGGATGCCAGGAGTGCCTCCGCGTGGCTTTGTCAGCCTGGTAGTCTCAGTGGCAGGCTTGTCACGTGGAGCCTGGCATCCCCTGAAGCCAGCCTCAAGTGAGCCAGGTGGAGGCTACGTGATCTTTTCTGCGCTAACTCTGTAACTCACTCCGTGTCACTTGGCAAGGCAGTCACAAGCCTGCCCAGCTTCAAGAGGAAAGGACATAGACCCCCCCTCCCCCCATTTTTCTTGTGCAAGTGTCAAAGAATTTGGGGCCACGTTTGTGAACCACCACACTGCTTCAGACCAAAATAAAAGATGTTAATTTAGGTAGTAAATCTTTTAAACCTGAATTTTAATATTTTTAACTTCATGTCTTATCAATCATTTCATTAAATATTTCCAACCCCTATCATTATACTGATTAATACATTTTCGTGTTGTGTTTTCATGTTTTATTCTTGACTAATTTAATAATAAAGCTTTACTTAGTGTTAAGCAAAACTTACATAGAAGCCATTCTCTTTTAAAATTAAAGATTTTAGATAATTCCATTGTAATGGAAATATCTTAATATCAGGATCAGCTTATAGTTATTCTGATTATTAACCCCAGTTAAAATTATTCTATATAATGTAATTTCCTTTCCATTATAAAAATTTTAGCTTCAGTAATGGTTAAATTATTATTTAAAAAGTTAAGTATCTTTATGTGTAAAAATAGTTAATATGATATTTTTTATAGATCAGGCATGTCCTGTACAGAAATAATATTATTTCTAATAATACTTTAGGATTAACCATCCTAGTTAATCTTTGTTAAATTGGCCCACCGTTGGATATTTATTGTTTATGGTATTCTAGTTTGGGTGATTTTATTATTTGATTAATGTCTAAATTTCCAATAACATATATATTTTTCTCAGAAACCTCTTCCAGATTAAGGATCTGTGTACCCTGAAACAGAAGGGGCCTTATAGTTTTTATGATGTGCTTTTTTTTTTTTTTTTTTTTTTTTTTTTCCCTCTCCTCCCTCTGGCTCAGGTAACTAAATTCTGGGCTTATTCATTCATGTGAATGACTAATCCCTTTTTAAATCTTCCTAAGCTATTTTCCTCAGTCATATTCTCTACTGTAAGATTCAGAGGCTAATTATAGGCTACCTAGCAAATTACTTCCCTTTTTGTGGTGTTGATTCTTGCCTTATTTCCTCACATGATTATTGGCCATGCTCAGTGCTCCTGAAGCTCATTAGCTCTGAGTTGTATATGGCAAGTTAAATCACCACAGCCCCTTCCTCTGGTTACCCAACAATTTAAAACAGCAGGTAAAATAAAACAATTGCTCATAATATTTCACCAGCATTTTTTTTTCCCTTTGACAATACCATTTTTTTTCTGATGTTCCAAGTTTGGTTCATTAGTTTATGTCTTAAGTAGAGCTTTAGGATCAAGTCAGAAGTGATTTCGATAAGGCCTGCTCTTGGTGCACTCTTTTTTTGTAAACACCTGGCCTTAGTGACGAAAGTGAATTTCTTCACATAGTTCTGTAGACAGTAGGTTTTGTTTTGTTTTGTTTTTAATTCTCTTGCCAAAGATGCCCATGGTGGGAAATGACAGGTGAAATCCCAAGAGTTCTCATTTAATCCTACTTTTAACTTCAGTGTTTTCTTTTCTTATGTTACCATTTTTCCTCCTCATGGTTGTGAAAATGCACTTTGAAAAGAATAGGCTTCTAAAAATAAAAAAAAAATTCTGTGTCAAATTTGTTAGTGCCTTATGTTAAAACTGCACATGCACGTGTGTGTGTGTGTGTGTGTGTGAGTGAGTGTGAAGGTCTCAAGATTGTTTATTGATGCATCATAAAAGGATTGTTTACTGATTTTGATTTGCAAAAATCTAAGTATAGTCGTTGACAAGTAAATTAATGTATTTCAAGTGTAGTTTGAATCAACCAAAATAGATATCCCTTGGGTTTACCTTTTTTGTTGTTAATTTTTAATGTCATTTTGTGAGTCATTGAGGCTTCATTCTTAAGATGAAGGGAGAGCTTAGAAGGAATGTTTGGGGAAAAACACTTGAAAAAATAGTAATTTTTCCCAATATATATTTTTTTAAGATTTCAGGATTTTTGAAAAATACTGTTCTGGTATGTTTTTTTCTTTCTATCTTTTTTTTTTTAATTTTTAAAAATGTTTTTATTTATTTGAGAGAGAGACAGAGACAGACAGCATGAGTGGGAGAGGGGCAGAGAGAGAGAGAGAGAGAGAGAGAAAGGGAGACTCAGAGTCTGAAGCAGGCTCCAGGCTCTGAAAGGTCAGCACAGAGCCTGAAGCCGGGCTCAAACCAGTGAGCTGTGAACCGTGAGATCATAACCTGAGCTGAAGTCTGATGCTTAACCTACTGAGCCACCCAGGTGCCCCACCCCGGTATGTTTTTTCTTTGAACAGTATAGCTACAAACTTTAAAAACTTGGAAAAAGGGGTGCCTCGGTGACTCAGTCGGTTGAGCATTGGACTTTGGCTCAGGTCATGATCTCATGGTTCATGGGTTCGATCCCTACCTCGGACTTTACGATGAGAGCAGGGAGCCTTCTTGAGATTCTCTGTTTCCCTGCCTCTCTCTCTGCCCCTGCACCCGCTCCCAAAAATGAATAAACATTACAAATTTTTTTAAAATAAGTAATAAAAACTTGGAAACAGTTTTGCTTTTCCATTTTGCTTAAAAATCATCCAAATGAATTTTTAAGAGTTTTTAACCCATTTGTTAAAAAATTTATCATTTTCTGATTCATTGCAGGAATAGTTAATTGCCATTAGGGATGATGGAAATCTATTAGGTGAATTTCAGCACCATCCTTTGTATAATTGGTAGATGAGATTCAAAAATAAGTATAATGATTTAGTTAAGTACATGCAACTATGCACTTTTTTCCTCTCTGTGTCTATGTGAAGTGCTTTTTCATTTATGATACTCATTAAAACAATGTATCAAAATAAATTGAACATAGACCTTAGAGCACCACCAGTATTACCAAATGCTGAATGAAGATATTTGAAAATAAGGAACAGTTCTAACATATTGCTTTCGTGATTATTATTTTTATTAGTTATAAGAGATGTTTTGTATCATTTAATAAAATAAAATTAAGATGCTAAAAAACTCATTAGAACTTTCAGATTATTTTGTTTAAATATCCTTTTGGCTTGTTATAATCTAGATGAATTGGATAGCACCCTGTTGGTTTGCTGAGGGTGCTAATGAGGCTGAAACCAAGCAGTCAGAACCCTCACAGGCTGGTTAATGACATGCTGATCTGCCATAAACCACCTTTAACTCTGCACAGTCATGTCACAAAGTTTCTGCTTCTGAACATAAGACTGTAGCTGAGACAAGACGGAAGAATTACTGTTAATCTCATCACCACTTCTGGAGAAATAATTGAATCACATGTTCCAATAGATAATCAGTGTTACAGAGATGTTTCCAGAGAGAAGTCTTTTCCACTGGTCAAGAGTGTATTTCACTGCAGTTAGGCTATAAAGATCTGTTCTCTAGCATTCAGTGGGTTTAAAAGAATCAAAGTGGAGGGGGAGCTAGAGTACTTTTACTCTATTAAAAATATTTACAGAGCACAGAATTATTTGCTTAGCACTATGCTAATCACTATGAGAAGTAACAATGTATCACCATAGAGTAGTCTGTGATCTATCCTTGTGTCAAGTTTAGAAATTCAGTAGGTGAAAAATAAGCTCTCAGGAAAAGATTAGAGAATGTTTATGATTAAATTATGTGATGCTGATTGTTGACTTCGGTGGTTCTATGAAGAGAAGCTGTGTTTATGGGAATAGAAAAAGTTTAAACTTGGCTATTGTTTAAAAAATAGTTTTTGATGGATGTATTGGGAGAGGAGAAGGAAGGTAGAGGTAGAGCATCTCTCCAAGTAAGGTGGAGTCAGCAAGCACACATATACACTCAGAAACACACTTGTAGAAATAGGGTGTGCAGGCTGTCATGACTAGAGAGAGAAGCTCAGATGGATTGTATGGCAAATAAGGTGGAGAAGTGAGATCTGAGTCATGAGAATAAAGACCTCAGCACAGACTTGAGCACCGTAGGCAGAGAGTCCTGGTGTCCTTATGCTAAGGCATACTTGTGTTTCAAGAATAGGGAGCCAAGAGAAGCTGGGTTGGAGGTGGCTCACAGAGGTAGATGCAGGCTAGATCATGTAGCTTTGTGTTGCCTTGCTTTGGAATTGATATATCATTCCAACTGTGATGGGAACTCATTGGACCATTTGGTAGAACTGTAAAGTGACAATTAATGCTTTAAAAACATGCTGGCTTCTATGTGGAGAACTATTTGTGTTTGAAGGTGCGGGATGGCCAAGAAGAGCAGTGGGAGGTGGATTGGGAGGCAGTTGCAATAGTGCAGAGCAAAGACACCAGTGGTTTGGACAAATGTGCAAACACTGGAGATGGTTGTCTCCTGTCCTATCACTTTTCGGAGTTTGCCTTTACAGGGTTTGAGAATGCATTGCTTTGGCACAACAAGATGTCATGCCAGTCCTTGTGGCCTTTCTGTTCAGAAGCCCTGAGTTGTACAACTCCATTCAGCAGCTACAGTCTTCATCTTTCAAGCAGTATAGGATTAACCTCTGTTCAACTTGATTCCTTCTCCAATTTACCTGTCTGGGGTGCATTTTTTTCATTTAGTTGGTTGCTTTTAATTGTTTGTTCCAAAGACACCATGTAAACAGTCTCTGATCAAAAAATACGAAAGTGGAATGCATGGGTGGCTCAGTCAGTTAGGTGTCCAACTCTTGATCTCAGCTCAGGTCTTGATCTCATGAGTTCAGGCTTCATGTTGGGCTCCACAACGGGCGTGGATATATGTATCTTTTGAATAGGTGTCCAAAGTTGTTATTTTACTGAATGTTAGAATCAACTTATCAAGGAAATTGATTTATCCCCTGCTGATTTTTTGCACTTTGCTGTTGTTAATCTTTCATTAGCTTATGCTCAACAGTTTGTTTTCATCATTATTGAAGACAATTAGGAACTCATACCCCACCTTCCCACAGATTACAGAGGTCTTACTGGTCAACCTTCAGTCGTAAGAGGAAGTTAAGAGAATTCTTCCATAATTCCACTTAGTTCTTGTCTGTACTTTTCAAAATTGTTTTGAGTGACTGTCATGTGCTTCTTCAGTCAATTCCCATCATATTACGCATCCTCATTTCTTCTAATTCTTGTTTTTGTAACAGTGTTCTCTTTTGGTGTCAGTTGCACTTCCTCTACCTTTAATGGGAAAGGCCCTGGGGTCAGGGCTTAACCATGCAGTGGCGGTTTTATTTTGATTGTGGCTGTCCTTTCCTTTGTTTTTAGCAAGAGTACACTGAGAAAGCAACTACTTAAACAAAGATTTGCTCTGTTGATTTTATGCTGAGTAACTGACTTTCCCCTCTGGCTCATACTTTTCATTTGTTTATTTCAGAGCATCCTGAAGTGTTTCCTCTAATGACACTCTATTATTGATCATAAAACCAGGAGTATTTCAGTTGAAGTAATAAAATGTCGATGTGATTTTATTTTAAAATCTATGAGAAAACCTCAAGTATTTATCTTTAAAAAAGATTTGATTTGTTTCATATACAGGTTGCCTAAGGTAGTTTAGAAGACTATAAACTCTATACATTTTTTTAAAAAAGAGCAGATGAGTTAGAAGTTGTTTCTTCTTCTTTTCTCCTTTTCCTTCTCCTTCTTTTTTTAATGAGAGAAAGAGAAAGTGTAAGCCAGGAGAGGGGCAGAGGGGTAGAGAGAAGAGAGAGAGAGAGAGGGAGAATCTTAAACAGGTTCCATGCTCAGCGCAGAGCCCAAGGCACCAACTGAGCCTCCCAAGAGCCCCTAAACCCTATACATTTGTATCGTGATGAGTTTGTCAGTTGTTTTTCTGTATAACTCTTACCACTAGAAAAAGTAATTTACTAAACAGTAGTCTTTACTAAATTGAAAATATTTTCAAATTAGGGTGAATAGTCATACTGAGTGGTGTCTAAGAGTGCTTTAATGTTTATAAAACAATTTGAGAAAAAATAATTTAAAAACTGGACTTTATATTTCATGTTTAGAATATTCAGTAAGTTTATAATGCCTTATTTCAATTCTTTACAAAGAATTTAACTATTCCCTCCACCCTGTATTAATCTGCCTTTCAAGAGTCCACTCATTTCAAAGTAAATAGTGTTTTTCTTCTGTAAGTATGAATGAGATTTAATTTTTGGATTTCAACACTAACTTTTTTTTCAGAAGTACTTATTTTATTGAAGGATAGAAGCTAGTTCATAAGGTAATACACATTTTTTCAATGTTTACTCTATACATACTTTAATATTTTCTGTAGCAAAAATGTAGTTGATACCTATTTTATGGAAAAATCCCATAGTCTAAATTCCACCCTCAACCACCCCAAAAAAGTACTCCTGCATTGTATTTTGTATAAATAATACATTTATATAATAGTTTATAGCCAATGCCAGGGCACCTGGCTGGCTCAGTTAGAGGAGTGTGTGACTCTTGATCTTGGGCTTGTGAGTCTGAGCCCCATGTTGTGCGCAGAGATCACTTAAAAATAAAATCTTTAATAAAAATAATTTATAACCATTGCCATCTTGTAGACAGTTTACCATTAATAATATATTTACATGTGATGCTTTAGTAGATCCTGAAAACAAACAATTGTTTTACTTATGTACCTACACCCAAAAGCCTTATAAATATTTCCATATGATATGCAAACACTTGTTTCCCAAGTTACCTTGACTACATCAGTAATCTATTTATACAGAAAAAAAATGTCATGAATTGATGACATTATGGTATGTGGAAGTAATTTACTCAGATTCTAATGAGAAGAATGGAAATGGGTTTGCATTACTCAGATGTTATTTTTGAATAAGACTGAAGAACTGTGAAGGGAAGCCATTCATCTTTCCTTGGCTAGCAGGTGCTGTCAGTGAGAACAGGGAAGAAATGATGGAACTATTTAGTGAAGTTCCACTTTTTAGTGTACTTCGTTTTCAAGGGGAAAAAATGCTTTCAATATATTTCCTGTTCACCACTTCCTCGATCCTCCCACATAGGAGTTCTTTACTTGGTAGTCTTACCAGTTCATAGATTGTCTTCAGAATGGATGTAAATGCCCTAAAATCTTATGCAAAATCCTTTCTCTTGTGAGGAGCTTCGTAACATTTATTGAGTTTTCATTCTACTGCCCAAAAAAGGTTAAGAGCCAGTAACTTTGGAAAGTTTTTATGTCTTGGGAGCTAGAAACAGGCCAGTTCTGGTGACTATTTGCTTTTCATGATAAACAAGGTATTGGGCTAGAGCTCTGAATAGTTTATTTAGTATAGAGAAAAAGACACAAAACTCAGAAGATTGAGGTAGCAGATAAAATATGGCCAGGATGAATGTAAATCTGGAGCCTGAATAGTGGTTTAGTGGACTTACATCCTACCTTCTCAGTGCTGGAAAGGACCTTGGACATCATCAAATTCAAGACAGACATCAGTGTATCAAATGTGATTCTTTCCAATCACATGTTTATGTGAACAGAGATGACTGGTAGAAAATAGCAATACTGGTCATTCTAGTCCATTGTTCATGATCACCCTCACTTTGTAAGGGGGGAGGTGCATAATAGTGATCTTCCATCCCTAGTAAAATTAATTAATTAATTTCCTACAGTGCTTTGTGGACCTGTTTCAAATGTAGTGCTTACTTATTGGACCAGTAGAAAGAGGCTTGGAGTTACAAGATTTGAGTTTCAGTTTTTGTCATGTAATAACCATATAACCTGTGGAAAAGACATTTAATGGGTTGGTGTATATGAACCCTTGTACACTGCACAATGTGTTAATATTATGAAGCTAGTGTGAGTTTCATAAAGACAGACTTGCAGACTACAAAGCAAGAGAAAGGATATTGTAGTTCCATTTTTTCTCATTCATACTAGTTTTTAAATCCTAAAAAAAAAATGTTAAATAAAATTTGCCAAATGCATTTTTAGAAGCCACTCTCTGGGGCACCTGCGTGGCTCAGTCGGTTAAACCTCCGACTTCAGCTCAGGTCATGATCTTGCGGTTCGTGAGTTCGAGCCCTGTGCCAGGCTCTGTGCTGACAGCTCAGAGCCTGGAGCCTGCTTTGGATTCTGTATCTCCCTCTCTCTCTGCCCTTCTCCTGCTTGCACTCTGTCTCTCTCTCTCTCAAAAATAAATAAACATTTAAAACAATTTTTAAAAGCCACTCTTACATCACAATCAAGGAGAATTTATCTTGGGAATGCTGACATGCTTTATTTAACGTCAACAAATCTATTTCATATTATTTATCATATTAATAGATTGAAGGAGAGAAACCATATAATGATTTTAATAGGTGAAGAAATAGCATTCATTCAAATAAAGAAATAACATGTTTCTTACGCTTTTAAGGGTATATCAAAAACTTATACTAAATATCAAACTCAGTGGTGAAACCTTAGAAGCATTTCCACTAAATTAGAAAAAGGCAATGATTCTCACTACCACTGTTACTGTTTAGCTTTATTGTGGTTACCCTAGCCAATGCAATATGAGAAAGATAGACGTACAGTTTGGAAAAAAAGAGAATAAATAGTTTTTATTTTAGAGGTAAGATTACCTAAGTAGAATATTCAAGAGAATCCAGAGATAAACTATTAGAACCAGAAAGAGAATTTTATAGATTCTAGCTATAGATTATAGATTATAGATCACTAGCTATAGGAACAGCTCACAGAAATCTTGGTATACTATTCATCAGCCAGAACCAATGAGAAACAGAATTACATTCAAACAGATTCCTAGAAGTAAATCTGAAGACATACATGATCTTTCCACAGAAAATATTAATCATTGAAGGAAATAAAAGAAGACCTAAATTAATGGAGAGATTATGTCCCATTGAGTGGGAAGATGAAATGTCATGAAGATGTCAATTTTCCTGATTAACCTACACATTTAATGTATATCAACAGATTTATGTGTTGAAACTAAAGGTCTGGGATTAGCAAAGAGATTTTGAATAAGTAGGAAGGGAAAATTTGTCCTCTTGAATATTAAGATATTTTAAAAATAGTTGATACTGTAGTATATTTATAGATATACACAAAAAAAATCAGTGGAATAGAAAAAAGACCTAAGAATGAGACCCAGTTGTTAATGGGGACTTGGGACATAATGGAGATTGCCACATAAATCAATGAGGATAGAGTGGACATTTCAATAAGTGTGCAAGGACGATTGGCTTTCCATGTAAAAATTAAATAAGATTATTTCAATATAGGGAGAAATGAAGCCCAGATATATTAAAGGACTCTGTATAAGTCAAAATTTAAATCTATTAGTAGGATAGATTTTCAGATGTCTTTGTAACCTTGGTGTATAAGATTTCTTAGGCAGCGCCAAGAAATACAACTCGAAAGGAAAATGGCAGATTTCATCTTGGTGAAAAATCTCTGAAGGGAGAAAATAATAGTTTCAAATAAAGTAGAGAAGAATTCACATCTTGGGAAAATAGTTTTAGAATATATATGTCATAAAGGATTATTATCCCTCATATATACAAATTTCTTCAAATCAATGAGGAAAAGATAAATCATTCAATGGAAAAATGGAAAGTTTAATAAATGGCCAATAGCATATACAAAAAAGTTCATACTCATTATTAGGACATATTATGATTAATGCAAGTGAGAAACACAAGTTAACAACAAAATGAAATAATATTTCACACTTAAGAGTGGCAAGATTAAAAAGTCTGATGTGGGGCACATCTGGGTGGTTAAGCTTACCACTTTCAGTTTTGGCTCGCGTCATGACCTCCCGGTTCATGAGTTCAGGCCCTGCATCAAGCTCTGTGCGCACAGTGTCTAGCTTGCTTGGGATTCTCTCTCTCTCACTCTCTCTCTCTCACTTTCTCTCTTCTCTCTCTCTCTTTCTCTCTCTCTCTCTGTGCCTCCTCTGTTGCTCTCTCTTTCAAAATAAATAAATAAACTTAAAAAATTTTTTTAAAACGTCTGATGCAAACCAAGTACTGGTTAGAATATGGAGAAAAGGGGATGTTCAGGCACTGCTGGTTCCTAGAAAAATTTCTGCACATGTGTGAGAGATATGTAGAAGGCTATGTACTGCAACATTATATGTAATAGGGAAAATTGGAAATGAATTTCCATCATTAGGAAAATGGATGAGTGAACCTTGATATATTTGTAAAGTAAAAGATTCAACTGGACTTCAAATTAATTAACTGAATCTATCTATATCTATATCTGTATATAAACAGAAGTGTGTATATAGTATACATATATACATATATACACATATACGTATATGTATATGTGTATACATATACGTATATGTATATATATACATATATACATGTATACGTGTATATATATGTATATATGTGTGTGTATATATATATATATAGAAAGTATACTGTTAAGTAAAAAATAACTTTCAGAATTTAAACAGTTTCAAGGCAGTGCAATTTTAAAACATACAGTTTTCAAAGATATGTTGTTAGCATAGCATAAGAAATAAAAGCATAAACCAGATTTATAACAGTGTCTAAGTCTAGGGAAGAAGAGAGAGACAATAAGGAATTATATTTTTTTCTGTAATGTTTTTTATATGAAAAATAGGAAGCCGAATGATAAAATGTTAATATTTGCTAATCATGAGTGTTGTGAGCATGTATATGTTACATTAATCTAACTTTTTAGTATGTATTTGATTTTTAGAAAATATTTTTATTTTTTTAATTTCATGTTAAACACACTTATAGTGATGGGGCCCACTTATGGTGCCCTTATAGAATCGGGTATAATGAAGGCTATATTCTTCACATCCATTGTGACAGATAATCTAGATTTATTTTGTAAGTAAACTAGCATTTTTTTACTAGATATCACACTTCTACAAAGAGCAGTGTAGCATACCACAATAGAGATGGTTGGGCTTAAATTCACCATCTTAGATCTGTGGCCCTACCAGAGTAAACCTCTGTATTAGCCAAAGCTCTACGGATCTTTCTGGTGGAAGGTATGGATGATAGTCCATAATTATTAATCATGTTTTGTTTTTGAGAGAGAGAGACTGCATGCAAGTGAGCTGGGGGAAGAGCAGAGGAGAGGGGAGAGAGAATCCCAAGCTGGCTCTGCATTGATGCAGGGCTTGATTCCATGAACTGATGATCAAGACCTGAGATCCCAAGATCCCAAGATCCCAAGAACTGAGATCATGACTTGAGCTGAAATCAAGAGTCAGACACTTAACTGACTGAGCCACCCAGGTGCCTCCATCATGTTCTTAATGAAGACCGTACCTATAGCTCTTCTCTGCCTTTCTTTCATTTTCTTGAAAAATAAACTCTAGATGGGTTACTAAGTTAGAAATGATCATCTCCATTAAAGGAGAAAGTTCAAATTGTATCTTTAGATGTCCCATCCAGGTGCAACTATACCAAGTTGGTATTCTTGACCTTTATTTCTATTTACAAAACCAAAGATCAGTATTTCTATAAATGCTTTCCCTTCTTCTATGACCTTGTTTTCGATTATTGCCATGTTGGCATTTTTTTTCACATTGATAAAGATGCCATTTTGTGGTCAGAGGAAGAGGAGGACAACCATCAGGTAAAGCTTCCTTTGATGTTATTTTCAAAAACTGATCTCAAGTATCTTCTGGATTTTTACAAAGATATTATATGCATGGCTTCCGTCATTGATCCCTTTCCCCCTGTTGTCCTCAGCCTTTACTTTAATGTATTTTGGTTATTGCATATCTTTGTCATAATTGGGCCTAATCATTTCATTTAGATTTTTTTTTAAATCTGAATTAAACCGATTTCTCCATTTGCGCAAGAGTTTCTTGTCTTGCTTACTGAAAACGATTTTCCAACATCAGTTCCTTTTCTCTTCTATATGATGGCTTGGCAAACAATTTCAGTAAAGGGCCAAATAGTAAATATTTTAGGTTTTGCAGGCCAAGAAGCAAAATAAAGCAAATTATGTAAGAACTTAGAAAAAAAAAAAAAAGCAAATTTGCACATATTTTTATTGAATAAAATGAAACTATAATAATAGATTTTTTTATATTTGCATTATAGATCTATGAAGAATAATAAAATTCTTTTGGGATAAGATTTTGTTTAATTGGGGTTCATAATATTTCCTGTCATCAATATTAATTGCAAATATTCATCTGTTATAGCTGATCTGTATTGATATTTTACATATTTTGTCTTTAAAATGTCTTTTCACATGGATAAGTATTGCCAAACACTGATATCATCCCTCTAGCATGTATGCATATTCATGATTTGGAAGTCCCTTATAGGATTCTATTAGATTTTTCTCTTGATATTTGTCTTTTAGAATGTCACATTACAAATTAATTACTTCCAGCTTAAGGGTAAGGGGAAGCTCTTCATTTGCATAGTTCCATGCATTTTTAAAAACATCTTCATTGAAATGTATGTCATATGTCATGCAGCACACCTACTTAATGTGTATAATTAAATGCTATTTAGTATCAGGGTTGTAAGACCATTACCACTATCTAATCTTAGGGTATTTTAGTTCTTTCTTAGAAACCCCATACTCATTAGCAGTCACTCTCTGCCCCCTGCTCTCCATGCCCCCTGTCCTAAGAAACTACTAATCTACGTCCTATTTGTATAGATTGCTTATTTCCTATAAATAGAATCATACAATATGTGGTCTTTTGTGATTGACTTAAGTGGATTTTGAAATATGGAAATTCCATTGCACTGCATCAAGGTGCAAAAATGGTGTTGGAGTTGGAGTTTGGGTTCAGAAAATATATCTGCCGTGAAGTTGTGTGGGAACGGAGATCTTCTTGTTTTAATTTTTCACAGTATGAGACGTTTATAAAGCCATTTGACATTTCTTGTGACTCAAATGTCTGTTGTCAAAATGATTTTGTTGCAGTATAACTTCTGCATATAAGTGCTGTAGTTCCTGTGATTTTAGGTTGAATTTATTAATAAATATAAAGTCTTCAGCAAAAGCTAATTTCTAAAGATTGTTAAACATCTTTCTTTTCATTCAGAAAAATTTCAACCTGACCATGAGCTTGAAAAATTGCAATTAAAACCTTACCATTAATAACCCATCAAACTTCTGTGTAGTAAGGCAAGTCAGTATATTCAGCTTCCATTTCTGACAGTCACAGAGCCAATCATGATTAAGTCCAAGAAAGTGGATGAATTTCACAGGTGACACAACTGGCTCAATAACATGGTGGATTTGAATATTCTGCTGATAAATAATACAGTGAGTAATCACACCCTTTAAACATTTTAAATTTTCACTAACTTTGTAAGTCTGTCAAACTAATAAGCCTTTTTGTATTCTACACTTACTTTATCACCATCCATTTTAACACATCTTAGCATATCCTACTTCAGGTTGTACTGACTTTGTGTTTCCTGAACATTAAAAAAAAAATAATAATCCTTGCCTATAGTTAAATCACACAGACTATTCATAAAGTCTAATTTTCCTATCACTTCAAACTCAGCATTGAGTCTTCAAGTGACAACAATTAAGCAGTGTAGGTACATCTTTGGACACATAAAAAAACAAAGAAAATGACTTGAAATCATTTGCTTAGGTTTTAAACTATTGATTTTGCTTCTGATTTCTTCAATCTTTGTGAGCAGTGTTCTCACCAAAAGGCTAATGGTCTTAAACAAGGTTGTTTTCTCTAGAAACAAAACTTTGGCAGCTGCAATATAACATAATTTAATTAATTGGTAACCAGCTTTCTTTGCTTGTCTAACAAATATGCCATTTGAAAACTTAACTTTGGCTACAGCCATTTTAGTTTTTACATTTTGTGAAGAAATTCTGCTGTGATGGGGCAATTCTGTTTTACATTTTCTAAATTTTCGAATCATTGTTTTCCTCCAAGTTGGGAATATTTTTATGAGTGCTTAGGCTGGTGATGTTGCCATATATATCATATTCTTTTAGAATAGCTGTGGTGTTAGTGCATAACAAAGTGCTTTGTCACCTAATTCAGTAACAAAGTAATCCACACTCATTGTGCTTTCCAAGTATGACATTTGAAGTCCATTTTATCTTCCTTTGACATACATTGGTAATAAAAAATAAAATGTCACATTAGAGCAAATACCTGTGGCAGTTAAAATGCTGTCAAGTGATAACTCTGCCACTGTGATTCATAGTGCACTGAGCAGCAGTTGGAATCAATTAAAACATCACATATGATCTCTTGTCACAACTCAATTCTGCCATGTCGAGCAAAGGCAGCCATAGACAATGAATAAATGATGAGTATGGCTGTGTTCCAATAAATCTTTATTTGTGGACATGGAAATTTGAATTTGATATAAATTTTCCTGTGTTGTGTTCTATTATTCTTCTTTTGATACTTTTGATATTCTTTTGATACTTTTTCAATCATTTAGAAATGTAGAAATCACTCTTAGCTCATGAGCTGTATAAAACAGTTACTAGCCCAGATTTGGGGTCAAATAGTTTGCTGAACTCTGTCTTATGTCATTGATTTTTCCCTTTATTGGATCTTTCTAATCAGCCTACAAACTAGCTGTTATTGCTGTTTTCTTTTAATTTATTTATTATTTTCCTAAGGATTTTGTTTTTAAGTAATCTCTACACACATTATGGAGCGGGGACTTGCAACCCCAAGATCAAGAGTCGCATGCTCTACCAGCTGAGCCAGCCAGGAGCCCCATTGCTGTTTTCTTTTTTTAAAAAGGAGGGCAACAAAATAAAGACAAATGAAAACCCTCGTATGGCCCCATTTTCCCTTGCAGCTAGCATTCTTTTTCTCTTCTCTCAAGTTACAGTCCAATTCTTTGCAAAAGCTTATAATCCTATCCCTTATTTCCCTTCTTTCCATTGTCTCTTGGACACACTCTAATCAAGCTTTCCTTCTACCTCTCCCCTGTAATTGTCTTGTAAAGGTCACCATTGACGTTTTATTGTTTAATCTAATGGTTATTTTATTTGCTCTTACATTACCTGCTCGATTTCTCAACGTATTTGACACAGTCGATCACTCCTCTTTGAAACACTTGCTTCACTTTGCTCCAAGGACACCATAGTCTCATTTGCTTCTGTGACCCTCTGATCCCTTTTGACCTCTCAGACTCTCCCATTACTCCTGCCATGGCTCACTCAAGGTCCAGCTTCCCAGGACTCTTTGCTGTTCCTCATTCACATCAACCTCTTGCTCACATAAGGACTTGGCAGTAGCTGTTTCCTCGGTAGGTGCATTCTTCCCCTGACACTTACAAGGCTAACTCCTATCTGCTTCCTGTCCTTGCTCAGATGTCAGCTTCTCCTGATGGTCTCCTTTCAGTTCCCCATGTATAAATGCTCACACTCATTCCCGCTCAAGCATTCAAAATCCTTTCTTAATCTGCTCTATTTTTCCATAGCCTTATTATTTCCTAATAATGTACGTTTTACTTACTTATTGTATTTATTTTATTGTCTTTCTTCCGTTGCAAGATTGTAAGCCATGAGGATAAGGATTTTTTTTCATTGTGTTCATTTTCTTTGTTTGATGAGGCTTGAGTACTTGACACATAGTAGGTACTCAACAGATCTTTGCTTTGCATATAGTCCTGAATAGGATTTTGTAATTTATGTTTCTGGCTCTAGAATTATAAGATTTTAGAAGGGATTGTAAGCTGGAAGGGATTTTATTTATCAGTAGTCTCTCTGATAACAACATGGTGCTACTTAACTATACATTTAAATTAATTAAACCTGAATTAAAGATTCGATTCCTCCTGTCTCCATAGCAACATTTCAAGTACTCATGTGCCCAGTGGCTACTATGTTTGGCAGTACAGGTATGGAACTTTTCCATTATCACAAAAAGTTATATTGGACAGTGTTGCTCTGGGAGTTTGGAGCCAGGTGGATTCCTCAAGGTCATAGAGGTCATTAGTCAAGAATTGGGCCCGAATCCAGAGGACCCAAATGATTTATGAAGATTACAAAACAGTGCTTCTCATATGATGGCCTGGGGATCTTGTTAACATTGCAGATTCTGATTCAGTAGTTCTAGGATGGGGCCCAAGTTCCGCATGCCTTCCAAAATCCAAGGTGATGCCAATACTGCTTATCTAGGACATCATACTTGGAGTAGTAAGGCTGGAGAGCATGCTACAAATCTTAAGAAATATTTTTTTTATATTATTTATTTGGACACATTCATTTTTATCACAAAGATCTACTTTTGTAATTAGGATGATGTTTCCTAAATAAAACTAGCTGGTATCTTTAATACTGGTCTCAGACACAGTGACATATAGTAAAACATGTTCCCTGCTCTCAGATGAAAGCTTCATAAATAATACATAGTCAAGCAAGAGAAAGCAAGAAACTGAGACGCTGTAGAACATTCATTTTAAGAATGTACCTGACATACGATGCCTTGTGATGCTTTCTATTTCCAATGGTGTGTAGATGTAATGTTATGTAATGACTACACTGCTGATTCCTAGAGCAAAATAATGGATTATGTTAGTTCATTTGGCTTTATATAATGAAAGTTTAGAATAACGTTGGTGGTAGGGAAGGCTTTTCTGGTTGAAACTGGGTTTTTGTTGTGTTGTTCAGAATTTGGATTTGGTTTTGGAAAGTATGAAAATAACTTTTTTCTTAAGTTTATTTATTTATTTTGGGAGGGAGCAAGATAGGGCAAAAGAGGGGCAAAGGAGAGAGAATCCCACATAGGCTTCACACTGTCAGTGCAGAGACCTACAGGGGGCTTAAACTCATGAATTGGGAGATGATAACCCAAAACCAAGAGCCAGAGACTTAACCAACTGAACCACCCAGGCGCCCCTGAAATTAACTTTTGAATGGTAAAATTACATTGAGGATTTCTTTTTTTTTTAATTTTTTACATGTTTGTTTATTTTTGAGAGAGAGAGAGAGAGAGAGAGAGAAAGAGAAAGAGAAAGACAGAGTGCAAATGAGGGAGGGGCAGAGAGAGAGGGAGACCCAGACTCTGAAGCAGGCCCCAGGCTCTGAACTGACAGCACAGAGCCCGATGCAGGGCTCGAACTCTAGTCATGAGATCATGACCTGAGCCAAAGTTGGACCACCCAGGTGCCCCTACATTGGGAATTTCTATTCCAGATATTTGTAAAAAAATAATTGTTCAGCAAGATATTATGTTTCGTTGTAATATAATTTGTGATCAAATTCTGACTTTAAAGTACTTGGAAGTTTAACAAATTTACCCTTACTTGCTAATAAAGCTGACCAGGTTCTTTGACCTAAAACAATTTATTTTTTTGATGATGTAATGGTTAGATATCAATAAAAGACATTGTTGTGAAGCCTTCTAAATTCTCCAATTTAACAGAATATTTGTGCATTTTATAGGTTGAGGAACCAATATCATTGGCCCTGCCCTACACTATAGTTATTTGCAAATTTATAGAACACCATAGAATAATAAATATGATGTAACAATGAACTTCAAAATGAAAATGGTACATGAAATTATATAAACTTTGTTTCATTCTGTACTGCTAGGCATTATTCCTAAAGCTGACTTAGCATAATAAATGTGTGAGGCACCTATTAAAAATAGATTCCTGGGCCCTGCTTCAAGAAATTCTGATTCAGTAACTCTGGGATGGGGTCAGGAATCTGTTCTGTTTTGTTTTTGTTTTTGTTTTCGGAATCTGTCTTGGGTTTTCTGGTTGAATGAATTAATACAGAGTGCTTTGAATGGTTATTTTATTAAGCACTAATAAACATTAGCTCTTTTTCTCTACTTTCTCTACTTCATACTATTATTAGTAGGAGTAGTATTAAAATTATTACTAGCCCATCTGTTGACCAGCATGTGTTTAGTTCTTGTTTGTTTAATAAAAAGGCTAAGGAAATATGAGAGAATAGATTTCTCTAATTATACAAACATTCACTGAGTGCTTTCTAGATGTTCCATGTACTATTCCAGGTCTTAGAGATGCAAAGGCAAACATGCCATGTTTTTAAGTCAAGGAATTACAAGCTACACAGGTGGACATACAAGTAAAAACATTTGTTGTGCTACATTAGGGGTGGGATGGCACACTGGATGGATAGATAGGTGTTTGACACCTGCCTGGACTTTGGGGAGGTCAGCAGGTTTCAGACACAAAGAGCCCTGTAATTTAGGGCAAGGAATTTGGGCCTTTTTCCTTCAGGCAGTGAGGAGGCATTGAAAGTCACTGAAACAACAATGCAAAACACAACAATGCAAAGTGTTTTGCATTTTAGAAAACAAATCATTGTCCCTGGACTGTGGAGAAGGGATTGGAGAAAGGGAGGAGGTCATGATGGGAAGAGGAGGAAAAAGCAAGGTAACTGTAAAATGGTAGCATAGAGAAAAAACATAAAGGGATGTGTGTCTGTGTGTGTGCGCACGTGTGTGTTGTGAATGAGTCTATGCATCTTTATTATGGAAGATTTCAAACATGCAAAAAAAATGGACAGATTAGTATAATTCCCATGTGCCTATCACTCAACTACAATAGTTAGTGACTCAGGACCAATTTTGTTCCATCTCTATTCCCACTCACTTCCCCTCCCTTTACTATTTTGAAGCAAATTCTGGACACAATTTCATGCAAATATTTCAGTATGTACCTCTATAAAGTAAAAACTCTTTCTCTTTAGTATAACCAAAATATATTATTACACTTAACAATCACAATAATTTTTTTAATATCATACATCTGGTCGGTGTTCCAATTTCCGATTGCCTCATTAATGCCACACATAGACATGTAGGTGAAATAACCAAGATTTCCCAAATTTCTGACTCCAAATCTACAAGTCTTCTCTCTCACTCAGGTGCATTTGTTCCTCCCATTTTGAAGAAAAAAGTTAGTTACCCATGACTTAGGTAAGAAATAAAAGTTTCTACAACCTGCTTTGATTTTTTAATTTATTTTTTAATTTTTTAATGTTTATTTTTGAGAGAGAGAGAGAGAGAGAGAGAGAGAGAGAGAGAGAGAGAGAGAGTACTTTTAAATGTATTCTGAAATGAATGCATGCTGATCTTTCAACTGTTTCCCTTCAATGCTGGTAATACTACAATTGGCACTTGTATGGCATTGTATTTCCAATTATGCTTTCATCTTGTAAGGACTAAGAATTACACTTGAAAAACTGTACACCTGTTACTTGAAATTTATAGCCCTGAATTTTATAGGTCTGTGGCTGACTGTTGGCAGCTTCAGGGATTTGAAGCTCTTTATCTGAAAGAGATAGTATTGAGACAGTCAAGGATATAATGCACAAATTTTTGATGAGCCAGGAATATATAATATCATTCATAAATCTAGGCTGCTAGTATTATGCAATAAAGGGGATGTTAAGTATTCAAATATTACTTAAGTAAAACATAAATTTCCATTAAGAAAAAATCGAAACAAGATTATCGCTATTTCTTGATTGTCTTTGTAATCCCCAGTGGGGAGATGTTTGTGGCTTGTTAACTGTAGTGTTACTTCTTGAGTCACAATTTTTTAAAAGGTAGTACACTTTTATTGCCTTTATCTAATCTCTTAAAATGTTGTAAAGTGTCTTATATATAATGAAGTATATGTAACACATGGTCAGAGTTCAATTAACAATATTAGAATGAATGTTTATATACTCACCACTCTGCCTAAGAAATCGAATAACAACAATACCTCTGTCCTGTTCAGTTCACCATGGCACCCATAGGGAACACGTTCTGCACTCTTTGCTTCAGAGGTCATCAATGTCCTGGATTATAGTGAATCATTTATTAATATAGTCTCATCACAAATGTATGCATCCCTAAACAATATTGCTTATTTTCACCTAATTTCATCTTAATATAAATGAAAACATGTATTGCATATCCTTTAATGATATGCATTTTTAATTCAAAGTTACATTTCTTTTTTTTTTAAGTTAATTTTTATTTATTTTGAGCGAGGGATAGAGAGCAAGCAGGAGAGGGAAAGATTAAGGAGAGAGAGAATCCCATCAGGATCCTCCCTCAGTGCAGAGCCTGATGCGGGGCTCAAGCTCATGAACTGTGAGATTCTGATCTGAGCTGAAATCAACAGTCAGACACTCAATTGACTGAGCCACCCCGGCACCCCCAAAGTTAAATTTCTGACATTCATTCACACAGAAGTGTATGACACAGCTTGATCATTCTCATTGCTATTTTGTAGTTCATTGTAGGGATATGCCCCAAGTCACTTAGACACTATACTATCGATACACCTCTGAATTATTTCTATTGTTGTTTGCTATTTCTATTACAGACAATGCATGTGTACGGGAATTTCTCCAGGGTTTTTATCTGGGAAAGATATTGGTGCTTCACAAGCATTTGTATCTTCAGCAAGGCATGGTATTGCCAACTTGTTTTTCAAAGTGGTTGTGCCAGTTTATACTTGCTGTCACAGCTGATGCAAGTTCCTATTGCTCCATAAACTCAACAGTACTTTGTAGTACCGTGCTTTAAGTATTTTGCAAATCTGGTGGGTCTGAAAAAAAATTTATGGTTTAATGTGTGCATTTCACTAATTTACAATTGAGCATATTTTTTTGATGGTTCTGGTTCATTCATGTTTTCTTTTTCATGGCATTAGCACTTTTTTCTGTGAGTCCCTTAGGTTATTTGCCTATCCCTTATTGATTTATAAGAGTTCTATTTTTATACTCAGAATACTAATCCTTTGTTAGTATTGTGCATTGCAAATATCTTCTCCCAGCTTGTTTTTTTCTATACTTTTTATGATGTATGTTTTATGAAGAGTTTTAATGTTCTTTAATCAATTGCAATCTCCATTTTTTTGCCCCCCAACTTTCTACTGATACTGCTTTCTTGAAGGTAAGATCTATAATCAGAGGTAGACCTAGGTTTTGCAGAATCCAAAACTTATACAATGTGAGTGTGCTCTTTTAAACAAAGAATACTGAATTGTGAATATAAAATTAGATGAAAAAGAAAATGACTTGAATGAAAAATCAAATTACAATTAAAATTGACAGATACTACAAAGTTACATAATTTTAAAATGTAGTATTCATATTAACTGCCTCAGACATCTTCATATGGCTTTCTCTTTTTTACTGCATACATTTTGATTACCTTTTTATGACAAAAATTTGTAATATACTTTTGGAAGACAGAATATAAAGATGATCAATATTTTTCTCAAGTAGCTGATTATAGTATGTTTTTAGTATTGATAGCTGAGATGCATGAAACATGTACCTCCTCCTACAAACCTGTTGTCTGTAGTGCTATAAATTTGTGTCCTGCAAACACAGACATACTGATAAATTCTGTTTCATGTCATTTCTACCATAAAAGAGGAACAGGTTGGGTGTGTTTCTAATTGTTAAACCGATTGAAGTTCTGTTGTGACCTAGATGAATAGAGAAAAAAAAACCTGTTTGCAATGTTTTGTGTCTGATGATTAGATGGAGTTTTGTACAGATAAACTTATGGCTTTATATTTCAAACTTTTTGTTTCTCCTCCACTATGGAGGTATTTCCCACCCTGTAGGGACATGATCCATGTTGTGATTCAGTCCTTGTACCTTAATGTCATGACTTCAGGTGAGTCAGTCCAGATGGAAGTGAGATATTCCTGGAAGTCATTTCTACCCCATGGCCCTACCAATTAGTGAGTTCTATTCAGAAGTAATCACAGACATCTCGTAGACATATCCTCAAAACTCAGACTTATTATATTCCCAACCCAAGTTCTTCTTAGGCAAACCTGAAAAATGCTCACTTGTAGCTGCAATAATGACAGCAGACACAGTGATGGAGGGAGAGTCAAAGTGGAAAGTGACAGTGCTCTTAACTAGTTGCAGTTAAAATATCTTCTTTCTGGGGCACCTGGGTGGCACACTGGTTGAGCATCCAATTCCCAGGGTTGTGGAATCCAGCCCCACATTGGGATCTGTGCTGAGCGTGGAGCCTGCTCAATGTTCTTTCTCTCCCTCTGTCCCTCCTCTGCTTGTACACTCTCTCTCTCACTTTTTCTCTCTCAAATAAAAAAAAATCGTACTTCTGAAAAAGCAAATATGACCATATGAATACACTCCTAGGACCTTGAAGGGGGACTGGCCTGGGGCCCTTGACTTTAGTATCTGGGTAATGCCCGGTCCTCCATCTGCTCACCATCTCTACACTCTGAACACTCCTGTCCTGGCTCTTTAGTTCTGTTAACCTTTTAGCCTTGTTACTTTCTTGTGCTTGATGGCTTCTCCTGGCCACATCTTCTCAAATAATGTAGTTCTCCATGAATGCTTTCAGACTTTTATTTTTTTCATGCTGTAAGTATTCCTGTGACCTCACTGATCCCATCCCTTCAGCTGCCCTTATGCAGGGATGACTACAGAATTTCTGTGTTTGGCCCTGATCTGTGTTGCAGGCTCCAGAGTCCCTTTTCTACTTGTGAGCTGAGCACATCTCCTAAGAGACATTCCTCCTCATATACCTTAAATGAAATATGTCTAGAAGGAAAGTTCCTGTATTTTTTCCAGAATATTCACCACTTCAACCTGCTGTGTTCCTTCCTGTCATCTCCATCCTTCTAGCTGCTTCACTTCAAATCTGGGTCATCTCTGACTATGACCTCATTTTCCCACACGTCACTCCCCAACCCCTGCCTTTTACCCTCCATCATTATCACATCATATGAATGACTCCTGATGTGTCATTCACATCTGCCTTTTTTTCCTTAGCTCCTTTGTCCTGTTTCAGACTCTGTAACATGTACAAACTGATGTAGGGTAAGGACAAGGGGGAATGAAGACTAATTTGACTGAAGTTTTCTTAAATGCTAATGTAAACTCATAAGCTTTCTTGGTCCAACATCCTCAAATTCAGGATTCTCTATATACCATTTCCCATACACATTATTTTTATATTAGTCACAGCTTTTATGAAACTTACAGTAATTATTTTTTAACGTAAGATTATAAGTGCCTATAAGAGTATAAACTTGTAGTTGGCAAGGAATCCATATTCTCATTTTGGTCAAGAGCGTTGCCTTACATGTGATAGGCACTGAGTAAATACATGTTGAACGGAGTCCTTCAAAAGTGCTTTTTGCTGCCACTTTGTGTTTCCAAGTATAAATATATCTGTTTATACCTTTCCATATAGTCTAGAACTAGCAGTTCATTTATAGCAATATTTGACATCAAACACAACTTCATGACTCAAGGTGACTTAAATCGTCTCGTGGAATGTGCAAGGAACAACACTACGTATTATGGTGGGGGCAAACAGGGCCCACTGGTTCGTGTTAGCTATGGTTCTATGTCTCCTAGTCTAGTCCTCAAACTGGTAGGTCTGGGATATTTCATTTCAAATTTCCTCTTGTAGGAATGCCATTCCATTTTTAGCCCACTCACGACTTCAGTGGCTAACCACAGGTGCATGGGGAAGTTAGCACTGGCGCTGACTGGGATTCCTCGCTTCCTCAGTGGACGTGCCCAGCAGATCTCTCCCCCAGCCCACTGGATGCCTTCTGTCTTGTGAATACCTATAGGCGTCACTCTTCTCTCTTCTGTCCCTCTTCTTTTAGAAATATAGCGAATACGAATGGTCTTTCTTTTCCTTTTTTCCAGCTGAAGTTTAAAATTGTAGGCCACACTCACTGATATGTTTAGTGTGGTGTTATAGAAAAGGCACTGTCCTTTGTTAGAGCCTTAAATATAACTACAGGCAGGACACATAACCTAACTGTGCCACATTTTCCTAATCTTGAAAATGGAGGTGAGTCCTGTAGGGCTGTTCTGAGTATCTGATAAAGTAATAAGGACTGCTTTGGAAAGTATGGAGTAGTATTCCTTAAAACTAAGCAATATTCAGACCTCCTTTCAGGGAAAAAAATTTGTCATGGACTCCATGCTGTGGACTTTATACTACACACAAACACCCGGTTATACTTTTCCCATCTTTTATACTCATGCTTCTCACACTGCTCTACAGCTATAAAACTGGGAAATTATAACATAGAACCCAACATAGTTACACAACGAATAACTTGACTACACACAAATTAGCAAGATCAGTTTAGTGTAATGAACATTTTTCTTTTTCCTGAGTCTCAGTCAGTGCAGATGAATTGGTTTTGTGAGGGCTCAGTTCTCTCAAGCCTTTCTCCTTTTGGACCGCTGTCAAACCCCGGCTTAAATAAGGAGACCTCATCATATACTATTTACTTTCTGTATTTCCATCTCTGTTCCTTTCCCTTTAGCTCTTGGCAATAAAAACAAACCCTGTTATGTTGTGTCATTATTTTGGTCTTAAATCAGTGTTTTAATGTATTTAACAATCTAGAAGCTAAAGACATTTTATTTAAATGGTGAAAGACATGAATAATCGCTTGGAAAGAAGTTCTGTCTTTAAAACTGGTGTTTAAAAAAACTGAGTACAGTGGTGGTCACTGTATATTTGATTCCAATTTGAGACATAATGTGTTAAAATATGATGTGTTATGTATGACACATAATGTATAAATGGTGGGTAATTAAAGATGTCAGACCATGGTTATAATCTGTTCACTGTCATTTTTATATGAATATAAATGCTGTAAAAAGAACTTTTTATCACTTTTTGAAAAATACAACTATTGATTCTTCTTTTTTTTAATGTTTATTTATTTTTGAGAGACAGAGCACAAGCAGGGGAAGGGCAGAGAGAGAGGGAGACACAGAATCTGAAGCAGGCTCAAGGCGCGAGTTGTCAACACAGAGCCCGATGCGGGGCTCGAATCCATGAACCATTCAATCGTGACCCGAGCCAAAGTCGGATGCTTAACTGACTGAGCTACCCAGGCACCCGATTGTTTCAGTTTTAAAATATAATTCTTTCCTGATTTCCTGAGGAAATTTTTATCTTTACATTAATCAAGTCTTCAAGGAAAACATGGTACATTTTTTATTTGTATGCATATTAGAGATATAGATACTCCAGAATATATTTTATCCAAATATATTAACTGAAATACAGGAGTACTTGCATGTTTTAAAGGGAATGGAAATAATTTTGTGACCCAGTGCATTTTGAGGAAGCTATCCATATTCCTATTTGATCCATGCTGTATAGTCCAAGGGCATGCTTCATTAATGGGAAGAGATACTCCTGATATAGTAAGATTTTTATAAAATAGAGTAAGCTTAAATTTTAGGTTTGGAGAGTAACATACTTATTTCAAGCATTTTTATGTCCTCCCTCTTATTTTTAATGCTATAAGGTATTTCTAAAATATAGAGGTATAATGGGTTTTTCAATTAGCACATAATTAAAAGTCCCAAATGGCCTTGGAATATAGAGTTTCAGAATTTCAACCATCGACTCAAAGATTACCTTTTATTGATTTGGCATTTTGCAGAATATTAGTTTTTAAATTGTTCTTTGATTTCCCTATTAATTTTCACCTACTCCTGTTTTGTGAGAGTTTTTTCATGAGGGGCATTCAAGAAAGAGAAAATATTCTGAAGATTAGAGTTCTGTTAGGGAATGTTGAATTCATTATTTGCGTGAAGTTTTTAATAAATTTTCCTGTGTTCTTAATGTTTTTTTTCCTTGCTGTCAGTATTTCTGTGTGTTTATTCTCCCCTGTACTCCACACTTCCACTATTTATTTTGAGAGGCTATGCCTTTGGGGTCAGTGATAAGTGGAGTTGTGTCTTTAGGTCCGTTGGACTTAATTTGAGGACTAGAGAATGAAGCACCTAGGGAGGGCCGAGACACAGAGAATCCCGTATTACGTCACCATCCATTGTACCTTACGCTGTGATAAAGATGTCATAATATGTCTTGTTAACTACCAAATTTTCAGATGGCAATGGAAACAAATTGAAAGAAGTTAGTTTTTTCCCAATCATAAATACTCTCTTTTAGTGTTAAAATATGAAGTTAAAATTTTAATCACAATCGTTAAAATCAGAAGTTATTGCTTCCTAGTCCAGAATTCACACACTCGCCTCGGTTTTCTTCTTTAATTTTACAGTTTTGAACGAAGTATAGGATTTCTTCCCTGGTGTGACAGGAAGACGTTGTAATGGAATCCTCTACGCACCCCTGCGTGGATTTTGTATGTTTGTGCTGAGAGAGGGAAACACAATGGTTATCTGTTAATGCTGAGTGGTGTGATTCAGAGCAATGATAAGTGGAAAACGCACAGCAGCTGAAGAACAAATGTTACTCCCGTCAGTTATCCCTGACAGATGGGGGAGTTGACTGAGGCAGGCCTCTAGAATGACTGTGTTTCCATCTAGGCTGGGCGTTCTAAAATAATTTTTGCAGGCATATTTTAAGTGTGTTTGTATAATGAACGTGAATTAAGATTTAAAAAAAAATTTTTAATGTTTATTTATTTCTGAGACAAAGAGAGACAGAGCATGAGTGGGGGAGGGGCAGAGAGAGAGGGAGACACAGAATCGGAAGCAGGCTCCAGGCTCTGAGCTATCAGCACAACAGAGCCCGACGCGGGGCTCGAACTCACGGACTGTGAGATCATGACCTGAGCCGAAGTCGGATGCTTAACCGACTGAGCCACGCAGGTGCCCCTAGATCTTTATTAATTACAGAAATGCTCACAAACCCCAAACTCCTAACAAATGCATACATTGGATGCTTTTGGTATCGTTAGAGAGTAAAGTGCTGGAAAGAATAATAATCCCCAAAGTGGCCTACTTTGGTTACCCAGATCTGGAATATCTTTGTCTAGTTGCTGGCTTCTAAATGAAGCATCTTTCTGTCTGGTCTGTTGCTATTGAGGGTGAGGAAGCTTGTTTGGCTGCTGAGGAATTTAGCTGCCACTTTCCAGGCACTGGAACAATGTGCTCATTTGTGGATTAAGTAAACCGTGACCTCAAGTCTTCTAATCCTCCTCACCACAAGCTTCAGGGTCTCTAACTGGCCCAGGGCGCTTTGAATGACTGTCCCACTTTGGCTTCCCTCTCAATACCTGAATGCTCTCTTGGCCACACCTCATCTCCCCTTGGGACTTAGAAGAATCGCTTGCTTCTCTGTGCTTTGTTTTGGTTTCACTTCCTCATTTACTTCCAGTCTGGATGCCCTCCCTGACATTCATCCCAAAAGTTATTATTTCTTTTGACTCTATTATTTACTTCTCCCACTGCCACCCCAGTTTGCTCTGTTGTTTTATTGTCAGCTCAGCACTGGCCCTGGGCTTTCCTGTGGGAAGCCTTTCTGCCCCCCTCCCTCCCTCTGCTCTACTTTCTGCCAGTGTCCACATGACTTTTGTGCTGGCTTATGAAACTTTATAGCCCTAGTCAGAGTGGAATCTTCCCTATTGTGTTATTTTTGTAACGATGTACTTATCGTATATTGTGGAATCTATTTGGTTCTATTACATGCAGATGAAGAGAGAAACTTTTCAACTTTCTTAATCAGAGGAGACAACTTGTTATATTACACTGGTTCTGGATCCACAGTGTAAGGGAGAAATAGCAGATAAATAAGACCAAACAGCGTGCCATTGAGTCTGTCCTTATCTTGTGGGATAAGGACAAAATGAAAAAGTTAGTTGTATATTGGAAAGGTTGATTTAGTAATAGCGGCAGCCAAAGATTGAGTGGCCTATCTTGGTAAGTAGTGAACTTCCTGTCCTCACTGTCTTTGTCTCTCTCTCTCCATATATATTTACACACACACACACACACACACACACACACACACACACACACATACACACTCATACTTAGACATGTAAAGGTAGCTAAAAATCAGATCATGTGGGTATAGTGGATGAGGTTAGATGTAATGAGTCTTGACATTCAGTGCTGAAATCATATTATTTAATGATTAGCATTGGTCTGGAATGCCTTGATTAGAATGAAACAGAATTCTCATTTTTCATCTTTTCCTCTCACTTGGATTTACATTTTTTAAATCGTACTAAAATACATTGTTACATATGATAGGTTTATTCCAATTAAGGGTGGTAAGAAGCAGAATGGAGAGGCTATGTATTTCCATAATAAATGATAAGAGAAGGGGTTGGCCTATCATAGTGGAATCCATAGGCATGGATTAAACTCCCAACACTGCTACTTGTTGGCTTGTGACCTGGGAAAAGTTATTTCACTTCCCCAAACCCCAGAGTCCTCATGTTTTCATGGAGATACAATAACTAGTACATAATAAGCATTCGATAATTGATAGACAGCCATGTTATCATCACTATCATCATCATCATCATCATCATCATCATCATCATCATCATCAAGGGGTTATTGTAGCAAAGGAAAAGCCAAATATTTATTGAGTGTCTCTAAGTAGTTGGGGTCAGATCTCATACTGTGTTATTTCATTTATGCTGTGCCTAAGTCCTCAAAATCTCCTTGGGAAATTGCTTTTGGAGAAGAAATTGAGGTTCAGAGAAGTTAAGGAAGGCCTGTGATAGGAAATCAAAACTAATCAATCCCAACATCTGTGTTTACTCTCATTATTTAGCAGCCAACTAATGTCAAGTTCTGCAAAACTCTGCTGGAATTGCATGTTTTTAAATTAGATTTTTGCTTCTGATCTTCTTTCTTAAAGTGATGAGTTAAAGGTTTTTTTTTTCTTTTAAATTCAACAAAACTACCTTTCTCAGAGATAGTTTTAGAAAAAATTAAGTAGGAAAGCCTTAGATATATGTATAAATAATACATCCAAAACCAATTATTAAAAGAAACAAGGCATTTCAATGATGATATTTCCCTTTTGACTCAGGGCCCACATCCAATAATAACCCTGTTACTGAGGCACAGTCCAGGTGTGGATCTAAGAGAATGGCTACCGTCACACTGAGGTTCTAGCCTCCTGCATTGTAGCTTTCCAGCTCTGGTTAAGTGCCTTTCCTCTGCCCTCACCCTCCAAACACACCCACCAGCCTCCAGCCAGGAGAGTTTTCCTGTGGCTGATGAATCATATGGTAAGAGGTATGGGGGTGGAAGTTAAGGGGAGATAAGCTGAGTAGAGAAGGTCCTACCCCTAGGGAGAATAAATATCTGGCGCATTCAAGATAATGAGAATGATTTTTTTGCCTGACCAGGAAATTGTCCCCAAAGGCAGCTACAGAAATGTTCTGAATCCCGATAGCGTCATTGGAAGAAGAACAAGAATCTCCAGTGAGGTTCTTTGAGGTTCTGAATCATTTTATTTATTTATTTTAAATGTTTATTTCTTTTGAGAGAGAAACAGAGAGAGCATGAGTGGGGGAGGGGCAGAGAGAGAGGATCCCAAGCAGGCCCCACACTCAGCAGGGAGCTCAATCTAACGACCAAGAGTTGGGTGCTCAACTGACTAAGCCACCCAGACTTCCCCTGAATCTTTTTAAATGATCATCTGTTGTGTTCATTCAAGTTTTGTGGAAAGAGAGAGGCAAAAATATAAATGCTTAGATACGTATACAGAGGACAAGGGCCACAAGTCCTGTAGAGACTTTGGATTTGTTTCTTAGAAACCGAGTCTCATGACTTTATAGTTCACAGATATTCAGGTTATTTTCAGTAGTTGACAAAAGGGGAAACCAAAGAGTGTATTCTAAAAGCCTGTGTCTAGTATTTACAGCTGCAATGGAAAGGACTGATTTTGTAAACTCAGCCTCTAACTTGGTGCCTCAGGTCATTCAGCGAAGTGTCTGAAGCTTCTTGACATTGAGACATCAGCATATTGAGACATCAAAAGGGTAAAAAGTTCCATGCAAAAATGTTGACTCTGCAATTTAAAGACAGATATATCTTGCAGAACATAAGGGTACAAGGTGAAACTCCCTAATGATGATGAGAAAGCAGAAAGACTTTTTTTTTTGTAGGCAACAGAATGAGAAACTCGATCTCTGCAGGATAATCTTTCATGACAAAAGCAGATATCTGAATTGGGTTTTCAGTTGTCAGGTGGTCATTACCTAAGCTTCCTATAACAGACCTTCAAAGCTTCCTTTAAAAATATTCTCAAATATTTTTTTTCTTAAATCCAAATCTTTGAAATCATGAAGAAACACTTGGGCTTTAAGAATATTTAAGGTGTAATGCTAAAAATTCATATACCATGTTACATTCTAAAATTTTCTTTTAATGTTTTTATTTATCTTTGAGACAGAGAGAGACAGAGCATGAGCAGGGGAGGGGCAGAGAGAGAGGGAGACACAGAATCTGAAGCAGGCTCCAGGCTCTAGGCTCTGAGCTGTCAGCACAGAGGCTGACACAGGGCTCAAACTCATGGACTGTGAGATCATGACGTGAGCTGAAGTGAGAGGCTTAACCGACAAAGCCACCCAGGCGCCCCCCCCCCCCGTCTTATATTCTAAATGTGATTGAATGGTCATTCTCTTTGACTGACTCATATGCAGTAAAAAGCTTTCAAGTGTAGATTGCTTATTAATTAAATATGGCTTTCTATAGAACATAAGGCATTCAAGCAAAGTCAAGAATTATAGGAAATTACTATTATTCACAGAACAAATTTAGATTTGATTTATATCACATTTTCTACGAATAGTGTTTAAAGCGCAAGTAAAGATGATTTACACTGTGTGTCCTAGAGCCTTGAGGAATAGGTAAGAGAAGGTGTCCATTACAAGGACCCAGTAATGGAGTATTAATTCAGTAGATATTTTTGGAAGTACTCTGCCAGGCCCAGGAAAGTGCTGCCAAAGTCTGTAACATCTCTGCTCGCTCCTGCAAAAGACTAGAGGCCTGAGAACTGTTTCCATGGATCTCCTGTTCATCTGAGAGTGTGTTTTTGTCCATAATGGTGTCATTTCAAGTGTGAATGAGGAATGCAGCATGGTTGTACAGTATCCCTTTATGCTGGAGGTACTTAAATTGTATTTAATTAAGAGAAAGGAGGCTGGAACTTTTTTTCTTGAGAGTCCAGAATTTACATTATAACTGTGATGTGAGAGTTGAGAAATTTCAGTGAGAGGAGTATTTAATGCGGGTGATTATTAATACCCAACTTCCAACTACAGGGCCACAAAAAAAGGTAAAAGAATACAGCTTGACTTCCCTAGCACAGTCACCTAGTATGATGTTGTTTTACTTTATTTGTTATTTTTCTATATATGTTATTCAGGTATAATTATTGCATAGGAATCTCTGTCCTTTTTTTTCACTTAGATTTATTTCATGTGCATTACCCAATTTGCTCCACAGACTTTATAATTAATTTTAATAAGAGCATACCATTCCATGAAGTGAATATATAGCAAGTTTATAATAGTCTATTCGTGTATGTTACAATTATTTCTGGGCTTTGGTTTTTATTATTAAAATTGAATTTGATGACGAACATCTTTGTATGTGTAGCTTTCTCAGTATTTTGGATTTGTTTTGTTTGGATAAATATAATTGTTGAATTTGTTCATATATTTAAACATAGATCCAACATGTATATAAAATTCTATATAATTTTCTGAGATCTATAATCTATTTTGTTAATTTTGTTTTCAAATCTGTTGAGCTCATAAATCAGCTTGTTGGTTAAATCACTTCAATAATTGTCTTTTTTTGATGTTTATTTATTTATTTTGAGGGAGAGAGAGAACATGTGCATGTGCGGGTATGAGTTGGGGAGAAGCAGAGAGAGAGGGAGAGAGAGAGAATCCCAGGCAGGCTCCTCAATGCCCAGTGCAGGGCTCAGTCTCATTATCCGTGAGCTCATGACCTGAGCTGAAATCCAGAGCTGGACACTTAACTGACTGAGCCACCCAGGTGCCCCTCAAAGATTGTTTTTCATATAGAATTTATATCTTTGTTTTTAGCTCTTTTTCTCTTTAAAAATTTTTTTTTAATGTTTATGTATTTTTGAGAGAGAGAGCACACAAGTTGGGGAGGGGCAGAGAGAGAGGGAGACACAGAATCTGAAGCAGAAGTCAGGCTCTGAGCTGTCAGCACAGAGCCTGACATGGGGCTTGAACCTATAACCTGTGAGATCATGACCTGAGCCGAAGCTGGATGCTTAACGGACTAAGCCACCCAGGTGCCCCTCTTTTTCTCTTTTTTTTCATGAAGCAGCTTTATTCTTTCCTAGTAGTTTCTGTTCTTCCCTTTATCAGTTTGAACATTTTAAATGTACTTATTTTAAAGTCCTTTTTCATCTGTTCAGCTTTCTCCAGTGCTTGGGGGTACAGAAGTCTCTTGTTTGTGGTGACTAATGCTTCTTGCATGTGTGTTTCCTTGCTCTTAACCTTACACTTTCTTGTGATTATAGGCATCTTTACTGGGATTGTTTGCCACAGACATCCCTAGTGCTCCAAGTTAGAGAACCATACTTACAGAGAAGTTAAGCATTAATCAGTTTCAGACCAGTCATTATATTCAGTTTCTGCTTGGGGTCCACGAATCAATATGAGTCTGGACATCCCAGCCCTGAGCACAGTCTAGGCCTTGGTTTCCAGTTTCTTGCAATGACTCTTGACCCTCAGTGAAGGCTGATGGCACATTTCTTGCTTTTGGTCAGGTATTGGTCGCTCTGTGGCTCTGTGCACTTAGCTTTGTTCAGGGTCTTGCTACTGCATCCTTTCCCTTCCTTTGATTGCCCTCAGCTATAGGCTGTATCTAGGCCCTACCTTGGAGGTCCTTTTTCTTCTGCATCCTGGATTTCCCTTTCTTGGTTTCAGCTGTACTTAGGTAGCAAAAATATTTTATTTTAATTTTCAGTGTTTTTATGTGTTTGTGTCTGAGATTTTTGTGTAGAGATTTTTCATTCAGTCCAGTTCATCATATTGAATTGAAGTCTCCAAATTACTTTACAGGAAAGGGTTATGATTTACTATGTCACTAGCAATATGTGAGAGTATGGTTGACCCTAAACAATAAGGATTTGCACTGCATAGGTCCACCTACATGCAGGGTTTTTTTTGTTTGGTTTTTTTTTTTTTTTTTTTGGTTTTTGGTTTTTTTTGGATCAATACAGTACAGTACTGTAAATGTATTTTCTCTTCTTTATGATTTTCCTGATAATATTTTCTTTTCTTTACCTTACTTCACTTTAAGGCTGTAGCATATAATACATATATAACATACAAAATATGTGTTAGTAGACTATGTTATCATTAAGGCTTCTGGTCACCAGTAGGCTAGTAGTAATTACATTTGAGAGGTGTCAAAAGTTATATGAAGATTTTCTACTGCTCAAGGGGTCGATACACCAACTCCCACATCGCTCAAGGGTCAGCTGTTGTAGTTTCTTCATGCTGACATTGGCATTCAGTGTTATCATTTAAAATGCTTTTTTTTTTTCTGATTTAATGGTTGAAAATGATACTTTATTACATGCATTTTTATTCCACATTGCATGCAATTGTATATAACTAGTTCACAAAGAATAAGGAGGTAAGTAGAGTGTGCTTCCCTGAGCAGAGGCATCAGAAATGTATTTGTTCTTTGACCTTGCACCATTTTTTCTCTACTCATATTTATGGGTCTGTTGCTGGAACTTGGGTAAAGGCATAGGATAGGAAAATCAAAGCTGTTGTAAAACTAGTTTTCTTCTCTTTTCATCCACACTCATGAGCTACTTCCAGAAAGAGATGAAGGTAGGTTATGTAGGTAAAGAGACTACATTTGTTTGTGCTGCAGGAGTCCTCGTAATTTCTTCAAAACACTTCTGTCAAGTCCTCTCACTGATGTGATTCCTGGACAGGACATTTTTCTCACTTTCTTAGAAGCAGAAGTGAATCTCTTTCAGATGATATCATCTCTTTCTAGGAAGAATGAGGAGACGAGAGTGAGAGAGAGAGAGAAAAGGAAGGAAGAAGAAGGAAGGAAAGGATGGAAGGAAGGAAAGTAGGAAGGAAGGAATGAAGGGAGGAAGGAAGGAGAGGAGGGAGGTAGGTAAGGAGGGGGACAGGGAAGGAGGGAGAGGGGGAATGTATGTGGAGAGCTGTATCGATGTGTAATCATGCATCATGATGCCACAGGACTTTAGTTTATGACAGCTGACTATTCTGCTGGCTTTATAATTAGACTTTCTTTTATTTCTTCTTTGTTTTTCCTTCCTCCTTTTCTTTTTTCCTTCCTTCCTTCTTTCCTTCCCTCACCCCTCCTTCCCTTGCTATCACTTCTTTTATGTTATTCCTCTGAAAGACATAGACAAATATCAAAGCCTTTGCTCTTCTGACTGGTATCACAGAGAGATTGCTGAGAAAGGGCATTCTCTCCGTGCACATTCTTTGGGAGAAATTTCTATAATAACTGTTTATAGCCTTGCAATTTTATTTCCAGTTGCTCTTACCCATGTTATATTATAGAATCTTTTAAAATATTCAGATTCCCAGATTGCTTCAGTTAATTTAGGCTGGTTTCAGTAAATGGTGTTTTTGATTCATGCCTGTCGGCCTCCACCTTCTTTTGCTGATGCAAAGACAACTCAGCATTCTTTTTAACAAAATCAAAGGGTCAGTCAGGTTTCCAGACAGACAGGTTTGGCTTTCACAGAGAAGAAGAAAAGGTAGCAGTTGGCTGGCCACTGTCTTCTCTGCATTTCACCCATTTCACATAATTGAAATGAATGATGTTTTCATAAATTATTCTCTGAGTATTATTAAGTAGCAGATACAAAGCTGTTAGTGTGACTAGAAATTACTTCCGCTTGAGATGGGAATTTCCAGAACATAATGGTTTATCATGCTTTTGTTTTATTCTTGGTTTATTAGTGATCAAATATGTTCAACTTTAGTTTCAATTAGCTTTCTTGTTGTAATGTGTTAATTAAGTATAATATGTGAACTGAATTGATGGAGAAAGTTATAATACAGCATTAAATATTTGCATTACTCTAATTATCTTTTTTAAAGTTAATTTTACTTTTGAGAGAGAGAGGGAGAGCATGCGCACATGTATGTGAGGGGGAGGGGGAGTAGGGACAGAGAGAGAATCCCAAGCAGGCTCTGCAGAGCCCTAAATGGAGCTCGAGCTCACAAACCGAACCTTGAGATGCCCCCAGCCGAAATCAAGAGTTTGACACTTAACCCATTGAACCACCCAGGTGCCCCCCACTCTAATTATCTTTCAAATAAGCAGTTCATGAAGTAGCTCAAGGAAGCATTGCATTTTGCAGATTTGAATGCCTATATCAATTTCAGTTTTTTGATGAAAACTGTTCCATATTGAATCTCTAGGAAATTTTGTTCAAAATGCTTCATTTGGGGTTTTTTTGATTCAGTAAAAATAGTTTTTTTGTGTAAATAGTTTGTTGGTCCTTTTAAACTTCAAGGAAAAAAAGCAATTGCTTTTGTTTAAATGTATTTTTTACTTTTAAAATACTACTTAATGCCTTAAGCATTTAAAATGCTACTTAATGCCTTAAGCAAAATTTACAGAAAGAGTGCTTTTTGGTCCTAACTGTTCCATTACATTAGAGGATAAACCAGGGACTCTGGGGTTCAAAGGCCTTTAGTAGTTTTCCCGATGCTGCCGTGCTTGGATGGAGTAGACTAGAGATCTGAGAAATGATGTAGTGTCCGCCAGCTCCAAAGTTCAGCCCTCCCTGGTCCGCCGTGGTACCTAAAATTCTGCTGTTAGATGCGTGATTTCAACTAAGATGTGTCTCCAAAAGACAGGGTGACATTGAATTATGTCGTCTGAAGGTTAACACACTAAGCGGTTGACATGCCACACACATTTAGCACAGACCTTTAGATTTAAATCACTTTTGAAAGTGATATTTGTGAAGGTTATATGGTGGTGATAAAGGGACCCAAGAATTCAAGAAGTGAAGTGGGTACATTAATAAGGAAGGAGGCAACCACAAAAGCAAATTTTCTTATATTAAAGTTTTGTTTAGGGCTTACTCCACAAAAATTTTAATCTTCAGGGACAGTAGAAAGCTTAAGACTAAAGCAAATACTGCATGCAAATAAATGGACTCTTCCCTTCAATGATACAGGTTATAATAATAGCCACTGTTTATTATCTGTTGTGCGTCAGTCAAGTGCCATTGCCCGTGATTTTCAGTTTCTCAATCTGATTATTTTAACCTTAAGAACGTGTTTCTTTATGTAATGACTCAAAAAATCACCTAGTTAGGCAATATCTTAAAGCATCTAATGACGTTCGTTAGTGTGGAGCATCATTCATTGAATTAGATCCAAAAGCTCTGCGTGAGTAAACAAGGAAGTGTAAGATTTTGAAAAATCACTTTTAATTTAAAAATGATTGCTTAATAGGAACCAGGTATTATTTCCTTTATGGTATTTTTCCATATAGTTCTCTATTTGCCATTGCATTTTGTTTTGTTTCTTTCCTTTACTCTTCCTCCTTTGTATCCACTTTCATCAGCTGTGGTATTTGAAGAAACTCTTCCTGGTAGGATATTAACTGCCAACCTTAGTTTTTGGTGCTGAGTTCTCAATAAAAGAGATAATCAGAGGTAGTTTGATATCTAGTCCTTTAAAAGAGAAAATAATACTTAAAAGGAAATAACAAGATACTTGCAAGGAACAAAAAGGAAGTGAGGCAGTCCAGAGGTTTCCAAATATTTAAAATATATTTAAATATATATCACACTAAAATAGGAAGCATTACAAACACCTATCCCAGTAAGCATAACAAAATGAAGATTATTAAATTTGAGTAGCTTACCTGACAGAATTTGGGAACTTTTTTCAAATTAACATTCACTGATGAATATAACTACAACTACATACAATGAATATGACATTTTTCTTTATTTTTAAAAACTTTTTTTAATGTTTGTTTATTTTTGAGAACGAGACAGAGCATGAGCAAGGGAGAGGGAGAGAGAGAGGGAGACACAGAATCCGAAGCAGGCTCCAGGATCCGAACTGTTAGCACAGAGACTGATGCGGGGCTCAAAGTCACAAACTGTCAGATCATGACCTGAGCCAAAGTCAGATGCTTAACCAACTGAGCCACCCAGGCACCCCGAATGTGACACTTTAAATGTACTCCTTCATATATGCAGTGTGTTTTTATATATTAATTTTATGAACACTTCATATACCCATTATGTGCAGTGGTTCACAATTGTATATATTATTCTTGGTGTTCTATTTAAAATATATTTTGATAGGGGTGCCTGGCTAGCTCATTTGGTGGAGTGTGAAACTCTTGATCTTTGAGTTGTGGGTTCAAGCCCCACATTGGTTATAGAGATTACTTAAATAAATGAAGTCTTTAATAAAGTCTTGATAGATAGATAGATAGATAGATAGATAAATAGATAATGACTGTAATTTTATCTGGACTTCATTGATTAAGGTGGATTTATAACCAGAGTATTTTACATATTCTTCAAAAGCATTAATTTTGTGTTTTACAGAAATTTACTCTATTCAAAAATTTCTAAGAATTTGTCCCCATCTTTTCCTTGGTGCCTCCTTAGCATAATATGGCAGCAGACAGCCTGTGGAATCAAAATTGTATTTAATTTTATCATATGCTTTTGTCATTAATACAGTCTTCAAATAAGTTAGAAGTAATGATTTGGTTTAATTTGATTTTTGGCTCTATTGGCAAATCTGTGATCATCTTTAAATTTCTCTTTTATATGCATTGTATTTTGATGACCACATTCAATTTCCTTTTTAAATTCCTGCTTCATAACTCCTTATTTTGAAGGTATTCTTCCAGAACTTTGAGTAAAATATCTTTGAACAATGCATTCATTTGCATGGGGGGTTTTCAGATATAGAATATTAAATGTCTGTTTCCTAAAAGTTAGCACTTCTAAAGGACTTTTCTTAAAGGCCTATAGGAAAACAGATAGAAAATATTTGGAATAATTGATACTTAATTTTGAGTTTTTCATTGATTTAGCATATATTTATTGAGTACCTACTACATATAACATAAACTGTTCATGGTTCTGGGAGGTGCAGTTAACCAAAATGAGTCCCTGCTCAAATTTTGGACCTTACATTCTAGTGGGAAAAAATAAATAAGCAAATGTTCATAACAGGAGAGTGGTGATAATGGTTATTGCCAGAAGAACAAAACCAAGGTAAGAGGAAGGAAAGCAATAGGTAAGGTAGGTGCATGTGGTGTTTTTGAGAGTGTGGTCATGGAGGCCTTCATGGATGATGGCATGTTTCAGAAGACCTGAGTGAGCAAGGACATGAGTATGTGAACACCCTGAGGAGGAGCTTCCAGGGGGGAGGATCTATAGGCAAAAAGTGCTGAGGCCTGAGTATGCCTGGGCTAAAATAATGCCCAAAGGCTTTGGCTATTTGTTAATGCAGATTTATTCGCTGCAAAGTTCTTGTTCACCTAACATATCTAATTCATACCAAATAATAAAGTAAAAGAAAAGTGTATGAATTCTGAGAGAAGAGATAAAAACAATATTCCATGTATATTCACTGTATTTAAGTCATTCAATGTGTCATCTCACTGAGTGGTAGCTGGAAAGAGCAACAAGAGTTTTTGTCTGACAGATCAAGGTCCAAGGTCCCTACTTGGCCATTATTTACCTACTAGATAATGTTTATTAGGTAAATGACATAAAAGCACCAATAAGTAAAAGCTGTTATTGTTTATTTTGCTATAAGATAGAAAATTAGTTTAAGGGAGTTAGTATAAATCCTAGAAATATCATGCCCTCCAGGCTACATATGTAAGTTATACCAAATCAGCCAATTTCTATTTACAAAAAGAATTATAGTTAAGATTTTTACTTATCATCTTGTCATTCTATAAATGGGAACGGTCTCCATATCAAATTTAGGGCTAGTATGCTCTGCAACTGCAGAGGCAGCATCAGCTAGTACCACTCATGTTATATTCCCTGAATTTGGCAGAGTGGATGGCCCTGACTAAACTAGGAGATCCTGGAATAAATTGGAATCTCTTCTGTGCTTTTACAAAATACCACTGTAGAGCAGATAGGAGGAGATTTTGAATAATAGTGACAGTAATAACTAACATTTAATTCAGTTTGTACTGCATTCCAGGCTCTACTCTAAATGACTTGCATGGACTAGCTCACTAAGTCCTTGGAAAAATTCTATGAGGTACGTATAAATGATGAAACTAAGGTAGAGATAGAAAAATGAAATTATAATTGGTATGTAGCTATTTTCTTCTATTTAATATATTAATTGAATTATTTGGTACAGCTATTAATTGAGCAGTGTTCTTTCTGATGATGGAAATAGGATATGAACTCCTCTTTGCACTGATTGCATCATCCAACTGTAGATAGAATAATCAGCCTCCATAGATAACTGAATCTTTCAGCAAATTATTGTCAAAAAGGTTTCAAGAATCAAACATACCAAAAGCAAATTTTTCATATTGGTTAGATGTTTGACATCCTGATGGCGAGTAGTAACGACTTCCATTCCTCTGGTGACTCATCATTTACCTGGAGTACAATTTTGTGAAGAATCCATTTTTGTTTGTCAATTTTGTTTATCTTTTCTAAGAACCAGCTCTTAGTTTCATTGATCTTCTCTGAAGATAAGGGTTGAAGAGAAATTACTTTTTTTAAATATCTGTTTATTTATTTTGAGAGAGAGAGAGAGAGAGAGAGGGTGGGGAGGAGGGACAGAGGGAGAAGGACAGAGAATCTTTAGCAGGCTCCACACACAGTGTGAAACCTGATGGGGGGCTCAGTCTCATGACTGTGAGACTATGACCTGAGCTGAAATCAAGAGCTGAATGCTTAATGACTGAGCCACCCAGGCGCCCCAATATTTGTATATATTGTGAAATGAAGACCATGATAAGTCTAGTTAACATCTGTCACCACACATAGTTACAAATTTTTTCTTGTGCTGAGAACGTTTAAGATTTAGTTTCTTAGCAACTTTCAAATGTATAATACAAATATTATTAACTATAAGTCACCTTACAAATAGCAGACTGAAAAAATTTCCATGCCTTTTCTGAGAAAGGCCTATTTATTTGTCCTGGAACTTCAGCCTGAGAGGCAGGTGTCAGATTTGCTTCACATCTAGAGGATACAGAGATGTTATCAGGAAACATAGGCCATGGGATCACACCTTTGTGTGTAATGACATGTTACTGAACAACTACTGGGCTACAGGAGAAGTCCAAAAATACCTAGAGACAAATGAAAACATAAATATGACATACCAGAATCAATGGGAGGCAGCAAAAGTGGTTCTAAGAAGGATGTTCATAATAATGCAGACCTACCTCAGGAAACAAGAGAAATCTCAAATAAATAATTTAACTTTAAACTTAATGGAACTAGAAAAAGAATAAATGAAGGCTAAAGTTATTAGAAGAAAAGAAATAGTAAAGATCAGAGCAGAAATAAATGAATTAGAGACTAAAAAGACAATAGAAAAGGTAAATAAAATGAAGAACTGGTTCTTTGAAAAGATAAACAAAATTGACAAACCTTTAGCGAGACTCACAAAGAAAAAAAGAGAGAGGACTTAAAAAATACAATTGGAAATGAAAGAGGAGTAGTTACAACTGATAAAAGGGTCACAGAGACTACTATGAACAGTTACACATCAATGAGAAGAAATTGGATAAATTTCTAGAAAATACAGTCTTCCAAAACTGAATCATGAGGAAAGAGTAAAACTGGGAACAGTGGTTACTAGTAAGGAGATTATACCAATAATTAAAAGCCTCCCAACACCCAAAGCCCAGGACCAGATGGCTTCGCTGATGAATTCTACCAAACATTCAAAGAAGATTTAATACCCATCCTTCTCAAACTCAACTTGTAGAATGGGAGAAAATATTTCCAAATCATGTATCCATCCAATAAGGAGCTATTATTCAAAATATATAAAGAACTCACACAACTCAGTAGCAAAAAAAAATTTTTTTTTCAATTAAAAAGTGGGCAGAACATGTTGAGCAGAACATGTGCTTCATCTTTGGTATGCTGAAGGAGATGAATGGGCTTCAGAGTGAGGGTGGCAGTTTAAAAAGTACCTTCATTTTTTGGACCTGCCTATTTAGCTATTTTGGAATGCAGTTGTTTCCTTCCTGAGTTTCAGATATGAGACTGCTGTAGTCACATCACAGTATTCAGTGGTGAAATCTCATCTGTCACTCTATTCCTATTCCTTTGAATTTAGAAATAGAATAAAGTTGTATTTCAAATTAAAAAAAGAAAAAAGTGGGCCAAGGATCTGAATAGATATTTGTCCAGAGAAGTCATACAGATGGCCAACAGGTACTTAAAAAGATGTTCAATATCATTAATCATCAAGGAAATGCAAATCAAAGCTATAATGAAATATCACCTCACATCTGTCAGAATGGCTATTATCAAAAAGACAAAAAATAACAAGTGCTGTGAGGATGTGGAGAAATGGGAACACTTGTGCACTGTTGATGGGAATGTTAAATTCTGCAACCACTGTGGAAAACAGTATGGAAGTTCCTTGCAGAGTAAAAATAGAACTACCATATGACCCAGTAGTTCCATGACTTGGTATTTATCTGAAGAAAACAAAAAAACTAATTCAAAAAAGTATATGCACCCCTATGTTCCTTGTAGCATTATTTATCATAGCCAGGATATGGAAGCAACCTAAGTATCCACTGATGGATGAATGGACAAAGAAAATGTGATGTGCCTACATATACATGTGTGTGTGCATGCGCGCGTGCGTGCGCACACACACACACACACACACACACACACACACACCATGGAATATTACTTAGCCATAAAAAAGAATGAAATCTTGCCATTTGGGACGAAAAGGATAGACCTTAAAGGAAATATGCTAAGCAAAATAAGTTAGATAGAAAAAGATGATTTCACTTGTATATGGAATCTAAAAAACAAATAAAACAAAACTCATAGGTATAGAGAACAGAACGATAGTTGCTAGAGGGCAGGGAGGTTGGGAGTGGGCAAAATAGGTGAAGGAGGTTGAGAGGTACACACTTCCACTTACAAAGTAAATAAGTCTTGGGGATGTGTAAGGTACAGCATGATGGCCATAGTCAATAATATTGTAGTGCATATTTGAAAGTTGCCAAGAGAGAAAATCCTAAAAGTTCTCATCACAAGAAAAAAACTTATAACTTTGTATGATGGTAACTAGACTTACTGTGGTGATCATTTCACAGTGTATACAAATATTGAATCATATTGTATGATTCAATATAATATGACTAATATAATAATGTCATATGTTAGTTATACCTCAACTTTAAAAAAAATCAGTAAATAAAAAATTCCTTTTGCTTAAAACACAAAGAATGCTAGCTCATAAATGTAGGTGACGTAATAGAACCAGCAATATCACCATTTTGCAAGCTCCAGTGCAATGTCTGATTGATGGAAGGATCATCAGTGGATGGTACAACCATTGGGTAAAGTGTTGTTGGGGAACTAAATATAGTCATATGAGCAAGTATCAATTACAGGTAACAATAATTACAAAAGGAAAATGTACTTTTACAATCGAGAGATCTGGAAGACATCAGCATAACTGAATGGTGAAATTTGTCATCACCAATAATAGGTAAACTGGAGATATGTCCTTCTTGATTTGGCACCATGGGAAGTAAACATCATCAAAAATGTTTAACTCAGATTTGATTTGAGGGAAATAATGAACAATTCTAGACTGTGGGGCATTCTACAAAATGACTGGCCTGAATTTCTCAAGATGTTAATGACAAAGTGTTTTTCTAAAAGCTGAAGGATTAAAAGAGATAAAAGAGAAATGATAGCCAAACGAACTGTATGATTTTTGGTTGGATCCTGAATAATTTTTAGAAATCATCAAGGAAGAATATTTTGGGGACAATTGGGGAATTATGAATATAAGATGTGTATTAGAAATATTTTATGTATGCTGTTTTCTGATATAATGATTAGATTGTGATTAAGTAAAAGAATGTCTCTATTCTCTTAAATGGTTAAGGAAAAAGCAAAAAAAGGGGGGGTGTGTGAGAGAGAGAGAAAGGAGAGGGTGTAGAAAAACTTGAGATGTTTCAAAATTGAAAGCTGGAAAGAAATAATTTAAGGGACAGATTATGCCATGTGTTCTTTAAGAAAAGAAGATTTATTTTATTTTTTAGAGAGAAAGGGTGAGCAGGGAGAGTGAGGAAGATGGGGAGAGAGAGAGAGAGAGGGAGAGGGAGAGACAGAGAGAGAGAGAGAGAGAATCTCAAGCAGGCTCCATGCTCAGCACAGAGGGGCTCCATACCACAACCCTGGGATCATGACCCAAGCTGAAATCAAGAGTGGGACACTCAACCAACTGAGCCACCCAGGCGCCCCCTTGCCATACATTCTTAAAAAAAAGTGTATTAGTAAATTCTTTGTCAATACAAGAACTCAGTGAAAATTTTGATTTTGCAAAAGAAATAGTGTAGAATTGAAGGCAATCAGCATGTTTCCTATAATGTGGCATTGTTCTTAGTTAAATGTTGTGAAAATATGCAATCCAGTAGTACTGAGACATCAAAATGAAAATCTCTCTAGGTTGTTAATTCAGGTGGATACCCACTTCTTTTCCTTTGAGAATTACCTGTTACCATCCGTTTATTGGGAAAAGAAAAAAAATCCTGAGGTGTCTGGGTGGCTCAGTCAGTTGAGTTTCCAACTTCAGCTCAGGTCATGATCTCACAGTTCATGAGTTCAAGCCCTGCATTTGGCCGCTTCAGATCCTCTGTCTCCCTCTCTCTCTTCCCCTCCCCTGCGCATTCTCTCTCTCTCTCTCAAAAATAAACATTTAAAGAAAAAGAAAAAGCCCTCTGCTAAAATAATGCACATTAAAATAATAATGTATTGCCCTTTTGCATATCAGATTAAAGTCAAAACTTGCCTGTTGGCTCCATCCGCTTTAGGGAGAACTGCACGGTGTACCTGGACAAGGACCAGATGTGCTGGGAAGGCACTCCACCTGCCTCAGAAGCCAAGTACTGTCCTCTTCATGTTGCTCTTCACATGCAGTGCTGCTGTTGAGTTTCCTGTGCCAGGCTTCCCACTATCTGCAGCACTTTAGTCAGAGCTGTTTATCATAAGGATAAACAGCTACCAGAGCAATTAAGAGGCACCCTCTGGCTTGGGGGCAAAGTCTGCCAAGGTTTTAATTATTCTCTTTCAGTTTATTTCAACAAACAAATACTAAGTGCTTACTGTATGCAGGGCAGGATCCTGGTACGCCCTAGGATACCAAGATAAATAAAATGTGGTATGTGCCTATGAAAAGTATATATTCCAGGGAAAGAGGGCTTGAGACAGCTACATCACTATCTATTATTAAAAGGTAGAGAATGAGAACTGATTTAAGAGGCAGACAGACAATATCCTATGAGCTTTGGGTATTCAGAGGCTTGGCTTTTAGTGCTATCATGCAGGTCTTTCTTAAAATGGAGGACAGAAGCCCAGTCAACCAGATGGTTTGAGACATTTACAGAACCATGATTCATAGATGTGAGATCTGGTTGTATTTTTTTTAATTGTCCTCCTTTCTGATGTTAATTATTGCAACTAGGCTGCCAAGCAAACATCTGTTCAAGGTTGGATTCTGGATCCAGGCTTGTTGCTTTGGCTCAGCTTGCTGGAAACTATTCGTACTTCACATGGGATATTGTATAATCTCCATAAATATTGCATAGTATGTATAGAGCATCAAACTATTGCAGGTCAGTACCTGACTAGAAGATTTACATAAAAGAAGAAAACAACAAATAAATAAACCAACATATTTTAAAGCCCACAATTAGTAAAAAGAAATTTTAAACCACACAAATTAAAATAATAACATTGCCAGTTTCGCTTATCACATTAAAGGCAAAAGTTTTGGAGGTTTTTTTTTGTGTGTTGTTTTAGTTCGTATGCTTGTTTTTGTAACAATGGTATTCGTCAGAGCAAGGTGTGGTCTTACTATCATGGACTGTAAATAAATATGGCTTTTGGAAAGCAATTTGGCAGTATGTATCAAGAGGCTTATAATAATCGCATACTTTGATCCAATAATTCCAATTCTGGGACTTTATCCTAAGGAAACAATCTGAAATACAGAAAAAGCTTTATGCATAAACTCATTCATCACCACATTATTTATAATATCATAAAATTAGAACCAGCCTCCACAGGTTAGCTGTGACTCCTCCACTTTCTGCAATATTATGCAACATTCAGAAACAATGATTAGAAGGCAATAGCATGGAAAATGCTCATGTTGTATTATGTGGAAAGGCAAGGTACCAAGTTGAATTTGAGTGATGTAGAATGAATGTAGTATATTCTAGAAGGAACTACGTGAGTATGTTAATATTGGTCATACTTGGATAAGGCAAGGCCTAATTTTTCCCCTTTTCTGTTTTCCAAATTTCCTTCACAGAATCATGTATAGCTGCACAAATACAGTTGCCCTCTGAGACTGCCATCACACACTTCCCCACACTCCAGACCCCTCGTATGACTGATATCTGTGTTTCTAGTTTTAGCAGGTGAGGCCCAGAGCAGATCCACTTGGTTTAGAGGGGAAAAATGTATTTCTACTCTCTCTCAAAATATGATAAGCTTATTCAACAGTTAGATACAATTTATATAGTTTCACCAGATATACTAGGGATCCAGTGAAATTTTGGTCAGTAAGTAACAGTTTTGACAACTGGTGCATTTTTTAAAAGTAATAAAAAGGGGCTCCTGGGTGGCGACTTCAGCTCAGGTCATGATCTCGCAGTCCGTGGGTTCAAGCCCATGTCGGGCTCTGTGCTGACAACTCAGAGCCTGGAGCCTGCTTCGGATCTGTGTCTCCCTTTCTCTCTCTGCCCCTCCCCCACTAGTACTCCATCTCTCTTTCTGTCAAAAATAAATAAACATTAAAAAAGTTAAAAAATTTAAAAATGTAAAAACCAATGCTCTTGAATGGGAGCAGCTGAGGAACACTTTGAAGGACTTGAACTAGGAAGAATGGGCTGACCAACTGACAGGGCCAGAAGCACTTCTTTCCCTACATCCCAGCCTTGTTCTTTCAGTTAGCATGTTGGGTACAACCGCTGAGTTTTGGCCAGCAAAAGATGTGGCTGTTCCCCTCAAGGGAAGTTGGACTTCTGGTCTGTGTGAGGTCTCTGCCCTGGTAGTTATGATTGATCATTCTATCTTCTTAAAACTACTGATAAAGGCCAATTAGGCTGTCACTCCCTCTCCCACTCCCAAACCCTTTAAAATAGTCCAGAACAGGACATTAATTATTCTACCTACAAGACCACTTTATACACTAGACAAAACAAAATCACATTTCCTCCCTTATAATAGATGTTGTTCTTGGACTAAGGTCTCCATGTTCCCCAAATTCATCTGTATCCCTGCTTCCTGCTTGACCCTTAGCCTTCCGTGACTGGAGACTCATCACCTGGTCATTACCTAGAAAACCAACACTAGCTATATTCACCTCTTTTTGAATTTTAGCAAATACTTGGAATTAGAGTTAAGAACCTACTCTGTGCCACGTGGTGGGTGAGGCATTTGAGATATAAATAAGGTGCACTTTCTGCCCTCTTTGGGTTTATACTATAATGGGAAAAGCAAGCTGTAGTAGACCATAGTATAATGGTCAATAGTGTCAAAGCTGAAGGGATAAATAAACTGACTACTAGCACAGGCTGCTATCAGTGATTAAGAATCACATGATGTGGTTTTGAAGGATTGGGAAAGTTTTCCAAAAGGGTTTGACATGAAAGCTAAAACCTGCAGTGTTTCAACAAGAAAAGTATATGTGAAGAATGTCCCAGGTAGAAGGAACAATATGTTCCAGAGGCAAATAGAGTGTGACTAGGGCATCGTCAGCAATGGTGGGGAATGACATTCAGGAGTCCAGAAAAGTGGTCAAATCATGAAATGGGGTCTTTATTTCATATACTAGGGAGTTTTCACTTTATCCTGAGCACAAGAGTATTGTTGAAGTATTTTAACTAGTGGATTATTGTGATCATATTTGTATTTTAAAAAGAGTACTCCAAAGCCTGAATTTAGTAGTACTGGACATCAAGAGATGTAAATGGTTCTCTGAAGTATGGAATAAAGTAGAATTTTGTTGATTGATTGGTGGAAGGAGAGATGATGTGGAAGAAAAGTCAGGAGGAAATATTTTGTTTTCTGGTTACTATGCCATTCACTGTGATAAGGAACATTAAGTAAAGTGGGATGTCAGGGAAAGATGAAGAGATGATTTGTTTTAGGCTGAGTTTGAGGTATTTAACTGGAGACATGGGAATTGAATCTAGCTATCAGAAGTTCAGCAGAGATATCTGGGCTGTAGAGTTGAAACCATGGCAGTGGAGGAATAACACTCAGAAAGGTTACTCAATAAGAACAATCTGTTATAAATGAAACCTTGGAAACTCAAGACACTTTAAGAGATAGATGTAGGAGGAACCCACAAAGGGGACACATGGAAGTATCAAGAGCCAAGAGAGTGTGATACAATAGGGGTTAGGAAGGAAGCAGAGGTCAATAGTGTCAATAGTGCTGAAGAGGCGAGTAAGGTATGGATTCCCAAAGGCATTCAGTAATGAGAAGGTCGTTGGTAATTTTGTAGAGAGTGACTTCAAGTAGAGCTGTGAGACAGGTACCTGTGGGTTTTTAATGTAAACACAGAGTCAAATACATTAAATATTCTTTCAGTTAGCTTGGCTGAAAATGGAAGGAGAATAAGACATAGAGACTAAGGCTCATGGGGTCCTAATGAATTTTTACATTGTTTTGCTTTTATGATGGGAGAAACTTGAACATGTTTATATGCTTGATTGTCTGAAATTACTTGATAGAGTTGAGACCCCTGACAAAGCAGTTTAATATTCCTCTTGAGAAGTGTGGGAGGTTCTTATTTCTACAAAAGAGAAAGGAAGGATAGAAGAGAATGTGTAGGGAACAAAAAGTTGAAGGGGTTCTCACCTGACCACATTAGCTTTTACCCTGTCAAGTGGGAGGTGAGGTTATCGATTGCATGTGTATTGGTCAGCTGAAAGGGAAGGTTGAGGGTGAGGCCTTGAGGAGTGAAAATTAGAAATGATACATAGGTGAGGAAGGGGTGACCCACGGCCCCCCAAGCCCAGACAAGCTTGGAGACCATCCGCTTGTTTATAGCACTGCACCTGGAGGGGGGAGGTAAGGGTTGGACTGCTTCTGCTTATGAAATTATCGTGTTTAGAAAGGTATTGGGTGCATTTGATGAAGCATTTAAAAATTCCCAGTGCCACTAGGAACATGGCATTATTAGTCAAGTGGCTAATTTTGCCAAGTCTGTGTAGGCATCTGCAAGGACATAGTGACAGTGGGTCTAGACTCTGGCAGAGATGAGGTTTGAATTAAAGCTTCAGTATTTTCTTTCTGTGCAAGTTACTTACTGTCCTGTGCTTTTCAATCCGAGTAGGATTTTTATCAGGAAAAAATCAGATGATTGATAGAAAGTGCTTAGCTGCTGCTTTCATCATCATCATCATCATCATCATCATCATCATCATCATCATTGTGTTCACTGTGACAATACCAGAACTTTCTAGAAAGCTTATAATTTAAGCCTTTACTATATAGCAGGAAGAGGTCTGAATTTATCAAACCAGCCATAGCATTCCCTTAAGCCAAAGAATAGTGCAGAACAATGCTCCAACTCTCTTCAATTCCAGGAAGGCTGAGAGCAGCGAAGCTACAGAAGAAAAGTTTGAAGCTAGCAGAGGTTGGTTCCTGAGGTTTAAGGAAAGACGCCATGCCCATAACACGAAAGTGTAAAAACAGGCAGGAAATGCTGGTGTAGAAGCTATAGCAAGTCAGCCAGAAGATACAGCTGAGATAATGAATGAAGGTGTCTACACTAAACAACAGAATTCCAGTGTGGACAAAACAGCTTTATATTGGAAGAAGATGCCATCTAAGACTTTCATAGCTACAGAAGAGAAGTCAATGCCTAGCTTCAAAGCTTCAAAGGACAGGCTGACCCTCCTGTCCTAATGCAGCTGGTGACTTTTAGTTGAAGTCAGTTCACATTTGCCATTCCAGAAATCCCAAGGCCCTTAAGAATAAGGCTAAATCTATTTGCCTGTGTTCTAAAAATGGAACTACAAAGTCTGAATGACAGCACATCTGTTTATTACATGGTTTACTGAATATTTTGAGCCTTCTGCTGAGAGATATTGCTCAGAAAAATAAAAATATTCCTTTCAAAATATTACTGCTCATTGACAATGCACCTGGTCCCTCAAGAGCTCTGATGGAGATGGACAGAAAGATTCCTGTTGTTTTCATGCCTGCTAACACAACATCCATTCTTTAGCCCATGGATCAAGGAGTCATTTTGACTTTCAAGTCTTATTATTTAAGAAATACATTTCATGAGGCTATAGCTGTCATAGATACTGATTTCTCTGATGGATCTGGGAAGTACATTGAAAACCTTCTGGAAAGGATTCACCATTCTAGATGCCATTAAGAGCATTCATGATTCATGAGAAGAAGCCAACATTAATGGGAGTTTGGAAGAAATTGATATCAACCATCAGGGATGACTGTGAGGGGTTCAGGATTTCAGGGATGTGGTAGAAATAGCAGGAGAAGTAGAATTAGAAGTGGAGCCTGAGGATGTGACTGAATTACTGCATTCTCATGAGAAAACTTGAACAGATGAGCTACTTCTTATGGATGAGCAAAAAAAAAAAAAAAAAAAAAAAATGGCTTCTTGAGATGGAACCTACTTCTGGTGAAGATGCTGTGAAGATTATTGGAATGACAACAAAGAATTTAGAATACTACATCAACTTGGTTGATAAAGCAGTGGCAGGGTTTGAGAGGATTTATTCTAATTTTAAAGGAAGTTCTACTGAGATCAAAGCATTGCATACTCTAGAGAAATCATTTGTGAATGAAAGAACCCAACAATGCCTCAGACTTCATTGTTGTCTTATTTTAAGAAAGTGCCAGGGCGCCTGGGTGGCGCAGTCGGTTAAGCGTCCGACTTCAGCCAGGTCACGATCTCGCGGTCCGTGAGTTCGAGCCCCGCGTCGGGCTCTGGGCTGATGGCTCAGAGCCTGGAGCCTGTTTCCGATTCTGTGTCTCCCTCTCTCTCTGCCCCTCGCCCATTCATGCTCTGTCTCTCTCTGTCCCAAAAATAAATAAACGTTGAAAAAAAAAAAAAAGAAAGTGCCACAGCCACCCCAGCATCAACAATCACCACCCTGATCAGTCAGCTGTAATCAATACGGAAACAAGACACTCCACCAGCAAAAAGATTATGACTTGTGAAACCTTAGATGGTAGTTAGCATTTCTTAGCAATAAAGTTTGAAGATTAAGGTATGTACATTGTTTTTTAGACATATGCTATTGTATACGTTATGTCTACATTACATACGTTATGTATGTATTGTATTCATACAATGTTATCATATACTTATATACAGTATAGTATGAACATAACTTTTAAATGCACTGGGAAACCAAAAAATTCATTGGACCCTCTTCTTTGCAATATTCACTTTACTGTCATGGTCTGTAACTAAACCCATAATAGGCCCAAATTATATACAATAGTATAAAAATACTACATAGGCATAAATACTATATAAAAGCCTTTAAGTTACGTTGTTATTCTTCCTTTAGTTATGTTAGGCTTATAAGAGAAAGGTATGAGATTTTTGGAAAGCAACTTGATTTTCAGTTTTATTTATTCACTTGCTAAAATGTTGTGATATGTTCTACTTTTTCCGTATGGCTTAGAGTTTTCTAATTGTTCTCTATCACACTGTCTTCCTGTATACTGTATCTTAGCTAGTTTTCTGAAATGAATTGTTATTTCAATGAAAAAACATCACATTTGAGCTATCTCAATTCCAGTACATGAGCTATATTTACCTTGTTGGCCAGTAGCAAAGTCAAGAGATTTTTATTGTTGTATTGCATTCACCTAAAGAAATTAAAAAGCTCAGTTGAAGCAGAGTGGGATTTTCTAAAATGTATTTGCAGTAAAGACATTCAACATTGTGAAGATTCCAGTCCTTTTTCAGTCTAATCACAAAGCTTTTCAGTAAGAGTTTACAGCATATCCATCCATTCACCAGAAAAGTCTTTTCTGGGTACCTCTCTATCCCATTCATATTTTTTAAAAAGATTTTATTTTTAAGTAATGTCTAGACCTAATGTGGACTCAAACTTACAACCCTTAGGTCAAGAGTCACATGCTATAGTGACCGAGCCAGCCAGGCACCCCTATCCTATTCATATTTTTTGAAAATGCTTTACTCCTAGAATAAGATTCTGCCCTACTTTGGAAGTAATAAAATTCAAGCATCAAAAGAAAGGACTTTTTTTTTTTTTTTGAAAGCGTTCATATTCTTTTGTCTTTTTTATTCAAGCACACTTTAACTTTGTTTTGGGGAAATATAAAGGAAAATTTGGTCACTCTACACTAAACAGTATTTTATATTTGGAAATAATGAATAGGAGCCAGGAAGGAGGAATTATATTTTTCTTTATTGAATCTAAAAACTCCAGGTAATGAGCATGCTATTCCTAGAACTGGGTGGATGGTGCACAAAGATACTTTGTTTTGGCATGAAAAGGCTCTGTTGAAATTGCTCTTTTTAAGTTAAAGAACTATGTGAACTTGGTTTAACGTCTAGGAAAGCATTGATGCTTGCCAATACTGAAAGACCAAAACCTGTAGGAAAAAAAATTAATGGTTGTGAGTAAAAATATAGAACATGTATTTTTTAACAGTGTCAAACTTGAACTATCTCCAAGTTTACAAGTAGTATTGTAAAGAGTGATTTTATGGTTCTATTTGTTAAACAGTTTTCAAGAAGAAATGTTTTTGGATTAAAACAAAACAAAACAAACAAACAAAAACCTCCACCCAACTATTTTGACATCAGCTCCAGAAAAGGAACATTGGTTTCTGCGAATTAGCTTCAATGACCGTGGGACTGTGCAGGAGGAATACCCAAAGGATTTAGTTTACTTAGGAAATGGCATGCTACAGAGGGTTAGTGGCAAAGCCCAGAATTCATTAGTGCAGCAGTATAGGATATATGCTAAGACTTCCAAGTATATTCAGAGACAAACTTAAATAATGTTCATTAATTCAGTTTTGAATTTACCCATAATTCTCAGTGTCCTGCCTTGTTTTCAAGACCAACCCAAAGTTTTGGTTACTGGTTTTACTATCAATTCTGGATCTGCCATTTACTATAGTTCAGAAAATACTTATGCAGGGGTGCCTGGGTAGCTCAGTCGACTGAGTGTCGAACTCTTGATTTCAGCTCAGGACATGATCTTGTTTGTTAGGTTGTGGGATTGAACCCCACGTCAGGCTCTGTGCTGTGCTCTCTTTCCCTGTCTTGCTGCCCTCTCTCCCACTTGTGCTCTGTGCAATCAAAATTTGAACAAAAATACTAGAGCATTGAATAAAAAAATAATTCCACAGCATGAAAAAATCATTTTTTAATGATTCCTTCTTCTCTCTCGTTTCATGCTTTTTCCATATATACTTTTATATACTTATTTAAATATAATTTTTAATGTTTCCTTATATATCATTTTATCTGCTATCTTTTAAAATATTTTTCACATTTTTTGCTATTAATACAGCTAAATCTACTCATTGTGATCCTTTTCATTCTTCATTTAACTAAAATAACTCCTTTTCCATGAACAGTCAAAATCAGTTCCCCTTTGCTTCTTTCCTTAAACTGTGGTCATTTATGCCTATCTTTATTCATCCATAAATTCTCCCCAGTGGCTAGTAGCATCCCTTGCCCATGCTAGGCATTGAATAAATATTTGAGTATTGAGTTGAAGCTAATCCTCAGAATTATTTACAGCAAAGTGTTTTATAAAGAAATTGAAGTGAGAGCAAAGCCATAGAAGTTTTATGCCTGTAAAAAGAAGGAAGGGGCGGCTGGATGGCTCAGTGGGTTGAGCGTCTGACTTGGGCTCAGGTCATGATCTTGCAGTTTGTGAGTTCAAGCCCAACGTTGGGCTCTGTGCTGACAGCTCAGAGCCTGGAGCCTGCTTCGGAATCTGTGTTTCCCTCTCTCTCTGCCCCTCCCCACTCGTGCTCTGTCTCTCTCACTGTCATAAATAAATAAACATTAAAAAATTTTTTTAATAAAAAAAAGAAGTGGCAGTATTTTTTTAAAGTTTATTTATTTTTGAGACAGAGAGAAAAAGAGAGGGGGATGGGCAGAGAGAGAGAGAGAGAGAGAGAGAGAGAGAATCCCAAGCAGGCTCACCACTGTCAATGCAGAGCCCCATATGGGGCTTGAACCATGAACCATGAGATCATGACCTGGGCTGAAATCAGGAGTGAGACACTCAACCAAGAGAGCCACCCAGGTTCCCCACAAGTGGCAGTATTAATTTCTGATGAGGTAGAACTTAAATATAAAAACACCAAATAGGGAGTAGACTATTTATGAAGACATGTCATAACCTTATATGCATCAAGAAACACTGCAGTTAAATATGTAAATGAAAAATTCATGAATGAGAAGTACAAAGATAATTTGAAAAACTATATAATAAGCAACTTTAATACTCCTTTTTCATAATCAAAATAAGTAGATAAATAATTAATGAGCCCATAGAGGAATTAAACCATCCAAACTGGAAGTTAATAGAAATCTATATAGAATCTTATATCTCTTGCTTAGAGTAAAAAATGTTAATGTCGGGATGCCTGGGTGGCTTCAAAAATGTTAATGTCGGGATGCCTGGGTTGGTTAAGCGTCTGACTTCAGGTCATGATCTCACAGTTCGTGAGTTCGATCCCCATGTCAGGCTCTATGCTAACAACTTGGAGCCTGGATCCTGCTTTAGATTCTGTGTCTCCCTCTCTCTCTGCCCTTCCCCCATTCATGCTCTGTCTCTCTGTGTCTCTAAAAAATGAGTAAGTGTTAAAAATTTTTTTAAAAAAATGTCCAAGAAACATTTTTTAAAAATTATATAATTGGCTAGAAATCAAAACTTAATATTTTTAAAATTAAGATTTTACAGACCACTTTATTCTTAATTAAACTAAGTTGAAAATAGAAAAAAAAGTTACTAAAAAAGTTTTAACTACATAGAAATTAACATTTAAAGAGGAAATGAAAAGTTTATAAACTGCCTAGAAAATAATGAAGAGAGAACATTTCATTCCAAAATTTTTAGAACATAGTAAAAACTATTCATTACTGAGGAATAAAAGCAGAAATCAAAGGAACTAAGGAATCATCTTAAGAAACTAGGAAACGAATAACAAAATGACACAAATAAAAGCATTAAGAGGACAATCTTAAACATAAAAACCAAAAGGAAGGAAAATGAAAAGAAAATATAGCAACATAAAAGGTAAGCCCAAGAGCTAAGTTATTTTAAGAAATAAAAGATTAATTCTTTTAGGAGCCTGATTTAAAGATCAAAGAAAGTAAAAGTAGACAAAGTGAGAAAGGGAGAAGGTGAGAAAAATAGATGAGATGAGAAAAGAGAGATGAGAAAAGAGAGAAAACCAACAGAAAAAGGGAGAACAAAAAATGAGAACGAGAAAGAACGAGATGAGAAAAGAGAAAACCAACAGAGAGAAAGAGGGAGAACAAAGAATGAGAGCAAGAAAGAACAAGATGAGAAAAGAGAGAAAACCAACAGGGAGAAAGAGGGACAAGAAAACATATTCTATTGCAACAGAGAAGAAAACCTAGGAAATAGATGCTTTCCTAGAAGACATAGTCTAATTAGGTCCTCTATTGTAATTGGCCTGTTCAAATTTTCACTTCTTGGCTTAATTTTGGTAACTTACAATTCCTTCCAGGTTTTTTTTGTTTGTTTTGTTGTTTTGTTTTGTTTTGTTTTGTTTTGAGCTTTCTTTCAGTTTTTTCTGTGGTTGAGGCTAATTCTAGTTCCCTAGTGGCCAGACCACACCTGAATGATGGCTTTGGTTTCTGGGTGGTACATTTTTACAAACCAACAAAGCTAGGAAGAAGAAAAGATGCCACACAGTATATGAGGAACAGTGAAAGAAGTGGGGTTGTTTCCCTGGGAGAAAAAAACTAAAGGGGCATGATAGCTGTCTTCAAGCACTTGAACGTCCCTTACGTTTAAGAAAAATGGGTAAACAACTCCCATAAGACCTAGCAGAAAATTTAAAATACCTGGTGTTCAGGGAAAAAAATTAGGAAACTACTACATTACTCTTCTAGGCCAACATGTCTATTTTGCAGTAATTTTCTCTGAACTTCTTAGCGTAAATATGCCCAAGATTTGAGTCAATGGCCCTAATCTACCTACTCATAAATCCTCAAAATCACCTGTATTTGCAAAGTTTTGCTTTCTTACTTCACTTTTCAGTGTTGTTAAGAGAATTAACTATGATTTATGGATAAAGCAAAATAGTTTTCCATAACTAGACCACCAATGGCTTTTGCTTTCATTTGCTTTTGGCATTTTTAAGATATTTAAGCATATTTTGAAGGCCAAGAGAAAGAAACCAATGAAGGGGGAGACAGATGTTGTAAAAGGTTTCTTGTGGGTTCTGTAAAATGTTTTAAAGCTTAAAGTGGTTTCTAGTCTCTGAAATTTTCACGTGTTTCTTTTTACTGAAATTATACCTCTGGGTAAAAAATAAATAAAATGATGTCTGTTCTCTCCCACCAGAGTAAAGCTAATTATTACTCTGAGTACTAAATCAATTAAATATACTTCCAGTGCCATTTTATGTTTATTACTATGAACTATGTATCTATATTTTCATATCTATGTGTTTGTATTTCCATTGTTAGTTAAATTGTTAAGAAGGTGGGACACTTTTGATAAAAATCTATAATATCTGTTTTTCTTACGTCTCAGAATTAAGTCCTCCTTATTGGAATATGGTATAGTCATATAACTTGTACTTTATTTATCTTCCTTAAATATATGATTTTTGGAGAACACTGAATTATGAATGAGAATACTAAATTATTAATTATGAATGATTGCATGATTTTAAATGTTCTCAAATAAGAAATAAGCATAAGAGTTTTTAATTTCTAAAATTAATTTTGTGAACTATTGCTTTCTAAATATCAAGGAAGGTGGATATTAACAAACTTTTATTTAGTTTTCCCCATCTGCGAGGTACTGCTCCAGGTATTTTACACAAGGTAACTCATACAGTCCTCTGTACAACCCAGTTTGGTTGGTATATTGCCATCCCACTTCTACAGACACAGATGCTGGACGAGGGAGAGAGTAAGGAACTAGTAGTAGTAAGGGGCAGAGCCAATCTGAGTCTGGAATCTGCTATTTTAACTACTATACTGATGTGTTAGCTAGAGCTAAAGCTTTAGAAAGCTTAAGTGCACTGTCAGCCTTTTTGTAAGTTACAGCACATCTTATAATTAAACTATTTTAGAGACAGCAGGGAATCCTAAAGGTGAATTAGTCCATGTCTGAGAGTGTTGACTGTGTGTGCCCCTGAAACTCAAGGGCACTTAGCCATATAAATAGCACCAGAATCTTGCATCTGATTCCCATTTTATGGTTCCTTTCATAAATTGCCTGTATAGTTTCTTTATCTTCTGATTGTAAGAAATTGGAGTATCTTATTTAGATTAACATAATGGGAAAATAAGAGCGGATAACACATAAACAAAGAAAACTCCATTTTTTTTTCTTTTAGAAGTATTTCCCTCTCGGGGCGCCTGGGTGGCTCAGTTGGTTAAGCGTCCGACTTCGGCTCAGGTCACGATCTCGCGGTCCGTGAGTTCGAGCCCCGCGTCAGGCTCTGGGCTGATGGCTCAGAGCCTGGAGCCTGCTTCCGATTCTGTGTCTCCCTCTCTCTCTGCCCCTCCCCCGTTCATGCTCTGTCTCTCTCTGTCTCAAAAATAAATAAATGTTAAAAAAAATTAAAAAAGAAGTATTTCCCTCTCTAACCTGTGACAAAATATCTAGTCTGTTCTAAAATTTCTGCCTTTTAAAAAGTAAGTTTTATCATAGTGAGATGAATATGTACTCATTCTGTTTACCTGAGCACATATTATATACATTTCTCTTTTAGTCTAAATAGTTAATTTATACTGTGTTTTGAAAAATCCCTTCACACTAATATTTTTAGACACTGATTAATATTGGAGAGTTATCCTTTTAAAGAATCTAGGGAATTTATCTTACTGATATAATTGCTCACATGTGAATAATTTATGTATAAGGGTATTCACTGTGGCACTCTTTGACATACCAAAATATATACTAGAAAACAATCTAGATGTTCAACAGTATGAGAAATAAGGCTGGTTATAGTATGGTGGCATACTGGGCCATTATTAAAAACAAACAAAACACAAGGAAGACCTTCCTACGTGATATGAAAATATCCCCACAATGTATTGTCAAGTGAATAAAGCAAGGTGATTATGATTTGCTAACATCTGGGTAAAAAAATGACAGAATACATATATTTGCATTTCTTATATTTGCTAAAACATTTCTGGAAGGAAACAGCAACTATTTGGTGGGATGGATAGAAAATGAGTATAGTTAAAAGAGAGACTTGCTAATTTGTATCTGTACTTTTTGGTTTTTGAATTATGAGAATTTCTGACCTCATTCAAAGTATTGGATTAAAATTTAAACATTTTTCTTTTCTTTTTTTTAGTTTATTTATTTTGGAAGAGAGCACATGGGCTGGGGAGGAGCAGAGAGAGAGAGAGAGAGAGAGAGAGAGAGGGAATCCCAAGCAGCCTCTGTGCTGTCAGTGCAGAGCCCTACACAGGGCTTGATCCCACGAACCATAAGATTGTGACCTGAGCCGAAATCCGACACTTAACCAAGTGAGCCATCCAGGCCTCCCTAAACATTTTTCTTAAATGAGTGAACATGAGATCCACATATGAGTGAAAATATATGGTATCTGTCTTTCTGTGACTGATTTATTTCACTTAGCATAATACCCTCCAGTTCCATCCATGTTGTTGCAAATAGCCAGATTTTATTGCCAAGTAGTATTCCATTGTATATATAAACCACATCTTCTTTTTAAATTTTTTTTTAACGTTTATTTTTGAGACAGAGAGAGACAGAGCATGAACGGGGGAGGGTCAGAGAGAGAGAGGGAAACACAGAATCTGAAACAGGCTCCGGGCTCTGAGCTGTCAGCACAGAGCCCGACGCGGGGCTCGAACTCACGGACCGCGAGATCATGACCTGAGCCGAAGTCGGCCGCCTAACCGACTGACCCACCCAGGTGCCCCTAAACCACATCTTCTTTATCTATTCATCAGTTGAGGGACATTTAGGCTCTTTCATAATTTGGCTATTGTTGAAAGTGCTGCTATAAACGTTGAGGTACATGTGCCCCTATGCATCAGCACTCCTGTATCCCTTGGGTAAATTCCTAGCAGTGCTATTGCTGGGGAAGGTGAAGGGGGAAAGAAAAGTTACAGAGATGGAGGGAGGGAAACCATAAGAGACTCTTGGATACTGAGAACAAACTGAAGGTTGATGGGGGATGGAGGAGAGGGGAAAGTGGGTGATGGGCATTGAGGAGGGCACTTGTTGGGATGAGCACTGGGTATTGTATGGAAACCAGTTTGACAATAAATTATATTAACTAAAGTAAAATAAATATCTCACTTGAAAAAAATGAATAAGTATGAAAAGTTGGGTGAGAAGAAAGAGGAAAGGAGTTTAACATAAACAGGTAATTGTGTATAGAAAAACACAGTTGCATGATTGAAAATTAATGCTGCATTAATCTCCTATTTATTATTTTAATGATCGAAACATTATTTTGCTGTTTTTTAAATTTTTTATTATTTATTTTTATTTTTTGATTTATATCCAAGTTAGTTAGCATATAGTACAATAATGATTTCAGGAGTAGAATCTAGTGATTTATCCCCTGCATGTAACACCCAGTACTCATCCCAACAAGTATCTTCCTCAAAGTATTTTGCACTCAGTGTAAATGCTATGAGAATTCAATTAATGCCTTCAAAATTACATGTCATTGTGGTGTTAATTTCATTTCCCTGATAACTCATGAAGTTGAACACACCTTCATGTTTGTTGGTAATTGAACATCCTCTTTTGTGAAGTGCTTTGACTATTTTTCCATTTGGTTGGTTGTCTTCCTTTTTCTTATTGATTTGCAGGGCTTCTTTATATATTCTGGATGAACGAAACCTTGTCTTTGCATATTGCAAATATATTCTCCCACTCTTATTGACAGTCTCACTCTCTCCATAGTATCTGTTGGTGAACAGAGATTTAAATGTTATTTAGTCCAATGTAGCATTTTTTGGTGGTATTTTTAGGGTCATATGTAAGAAATATGTCCCTTCCCTAAGATCATGAAGATAGTTTTCTTGATCATCTTTAGAAGTTTTATTGTTTAATCTTCTATGATAATAGCTACTGTCCACTTCGTTTGAGGTAGAAGTCAAGACATTTTTTTAATCGATATTTAAGTGACTCAGCACAACTTACTGAAAATCATTATCCTCCACACTACTCTATAGTGTCGGTGCCTGTGGTGTCCCCATGCAAGTGGTCTGTTCAGTACTCTTCTGTTCTATTATCTGTCATTACCCATCCTTATCTCTCTGTGTGCTAGAGTCATACTGTTGTAATTACTGTAGCTTTATGATTCATCTTCTATCTGGTAGAACAAGTCTTACTACTTAGTTTTTCTAGATCAGGAGTACACTGACCATCCGTAAGTATTTCACAGTCAGCTCATAATTTTGAACTCACTTTGTTCTCAAGAAAAGAGAGAGAGAGAGAACTGCAGGAAACTTTATAGATTAATATGACTGAATTTATATTTTTACCATATTGAAACTTCCTTCCAGTTCAGGAACCTGATGTATCCTTCCATTCATTTACTTCTTTTTATTTTCTTAAAAATATTTCAAATATTTCTGTGGAGTGGTATAATACATATTTTGTTGACTTTATTAATACTGCATGTTTTTATATTGCTATAAATGATAATTCTTAAATATTTTTTCACATTGCATGTTACTAGTTTGACTTGATTTTTGTGTATTTTACTTATTCAGAAAACTTGCTAAATTCAGTTATTAATCCTAGTAGTTTATCTGTAGATTATTTTGGATTTTCTGTATATATAATTATGCAATCTGTAAGAAATGGAGGATCTTATATCTTCATTTCTAATTGTTTTATTGTCATTTCTCTTCTCTTCTTATGTTGGCTATGAGTTCTAATCAATGTTGAATAATGGTGGCAGTGTATACTTGACCCACTTCCAATCTCAAAAAGAAAGCTGTCAGTATTTCACCATTGAATGTGATGTTTATTGTAGGTTTTCTTGTAAATGCTCTTTATCAGGTTAACAAAGAGTTTTCATCTCTTCCTGGTTTGCTAAGATTTTAACATGAATGAGTGTTGAATTTATCAAATACTTTTCCTCTATGGAAGATAATTTTCTATGGAGATAATCATATGATTTTTCTCCCATATTAATGTATGAGTTATACCAGTTATCTTTGAATGTAAACCAAACTTGTATTCTTGCAGTAGACCTTCTTTGATTATGATCTGATACCTTTTTCTTAGATTGTTCAGTTTGGTTTCGTAATATTTTGTTTAGTATTTTTGCATCTATGTTTATAAAGAGATTGGTCAGAAATTTTCTTTTCTTACAATGTCTTTATCAGGTTTCTGTATCAGGATTATGTCCACCTAATAAAACAACTTGAGCAGTGACCCCTCCCTCTCATACCCTTTTACTTATTCTCTAAGAGTAGTTGTGTAATACTGGTATTATTTAATCCTTAAATTCTCAGTAGAATTTACCAGCAAGATAGTAGGGGCTGAAGTTTTCTGTGTGGGAGTACCTTTTTCCTCTTTTGCTTTTAAGATACTTTGTGTTTGGTACTTGGCACTTTTATTTGGTATGCCTATGGCTTGATTTTCTTTGTATTTATTTTATTAGTATTTTTTTATGTTTATTCTTGAGAGACACAGAGAGACAGAGCATGAGTGGGGGAGGGGCAGACGAGAGAGGACACAAAATCTGAAGAGGTTCCAGGCTCCGAGCTGTCCACACAGAGCCCAATGCGGGGCTCGAACTCATGAGCCATGAGATCATGACCTGAGCCGAAGTCAGGCACTTAACCGACTGAGCCACCCAGGCGCCCCACTTTGTATTTATTTTGCTTGGGGTTCAGAGAATTTCTGGGATATTTGACTTGATGTTTTTCGTTCTTTCTTATTTTTTTTCAAATATTCAAAGGCATCTAGCACAATGCTCTGTAGTAGCTGTTGAGTAAAAAAAAAGCAGCCACGTTCCTATAAATGATAGTCATGGGAGATCCATGAACTTGAAAATGAATCTGCCTCTTTAGTGCTCCACTAAGTAATTAATGCAAGATAACGTTTAGACAGTGCTTGGCAGGGTGCCTGGCTGGCTCAGTCTCTAGAGCATGAGACTCTTGATCTCAGGGTTGTAACTTCAACTCCCATGTTGGATGTAGAGATTTACTTAAAAAAGTTAAATTTAAAAATAGAAGGAACAGTGCTTGGCATGTAGGAGGTGCTGTGTACATTTCATGATTGTTATTGCTTTTGTTGTGGTAGTCTCTTCTCCTCTGTCATATTAACATGTTCCATTTTTAAGGAAAAATGAAATTGTTATCAACTGAACAAAAGTTCAAGGAACCCTGCAAACTATTATGACCAACACTTACAACCAAGATTGAAATCATAAACCATACCTTTCATAAATCAAGCTTTGAAAGCCAAGTTTTAAACTTTCTCTGTCCTTTTCTTTGGAAGATTTAATTAATCTGACACTTTTCCAGAGGCCTCTTCCCTCACCTGTGTCACTAAATTACTTCTGAGTTGTCCCAAGTGGCAAGTTAGCCTTTTAGCTTGAATGTTAACTGGGTAATAGTGTCTCCTGGAGACACTTGGAGATTGATTTAGAGTTAAGTAATTTTGTCTTACAAGAATGGACATGTTTTTGTCCAGAAGAATTGGACAGCTATTTTTCAGTGATATAAACTGGCATTAGCATTGAATCAACATAAATTTAAAATATCTTTAAGTATATTAAGTACATAAAATCCTTGAAACAGGAGTTAGATGACATGTTATTTGAACTGTTAAATTGATATTAAAGAATTATTGTCATTTTAAGAAGATATTTGGTATCATGGTTATGTATTTTAAAGAACTTATTTTCTTTAGATCCATACAGAAATATTCATGAATGAAATGACATGATGTTTACTATTTGCTTCAAAATAATATGGGAGGACAATATGGACAGTGCACAGAAGAAACAAGATTGGCCAAGAGTTGATAATTGTTGATGCTAGAGAATGGGTACTGAAGAATTCATAATCAATCTGCTTACTTTTGCATATGTTTATGATTACCCTAATTCAAAACAAGTGTTTTAAACAGTGGGTAAAATATTCAAGGGAATTCCTATCATCAAATCCAAATTGCTAGAATAGGCTCTCAACACAAATTTGATTCCTGTTTTCTAAGGTTCTACAAGGTCAGGATTCATACCTTAAAGCTACTTTATATCCTGGACCTATATCTTTTACTTGTAATATTGTAGGAGCAAATATATGGGCTTTTGGATGGACTAATGATCTTTATTCCTGTTTCTATAATAAATTTGCAGTGAATCCTGTCTAGCAAATATCACATATCTACAGAAACTATTTTATTAGACACTTCTCAGTGAGTAGCATTGGCCCATCATCAGATTATTCAAGCCAAAATCCTAGAGTTACCTTTGCTTCCTTCTTTTACGTCATTTTCAACATCTGGCTCATCACCAAACCCCACTGGTTTGTCTTCCAAAATGCACCCTATATCTGGCTACTTCTGTCACCTAGTTCAGTCATCCATCATCAACTGCCTGGAGGGCTGAAACAGTCAGAGGCCACTGGTAAGAAGAAAAGTATAATCTAGAGCCCTATTCTCCCAGTGTCCACTTTTGTCCTTCTATAGCCCGTTCTCCAGGAAGACCCTGAGTGACTTTTTTAATGTAAATCAAGGTCTGTCACTTCGCCTCATAAAACTACTCAATGGTTCACACTGAACTTAAGAGTACAATCCATAGGTTCTTATCACAGCCAGCAAGGCCTGTGCGATCTGGCTCATTTGGTATGTGTCTCAGCCACTCAGTTCTGTTCTCTGAACACAAGCACATCAGGCACCTTCTGCCCTGGGGCCATGTCCTCGCCTCTGTTGCCTGTAGTCTCTTCTCCAGTTTCTCTGCATGAGGACACTTCAGTTCTCTGTTCAAATTGTCACCTCCTTGGAGATCCCTTCCCTGATCCATAGTTCCCTCTAGCACTGACTATAATCTGCCTGGTTTATTACTTGCTTATCTCTCATTTCCTGCATAGAAGCCCTGTGTCTCTCTCCCTTTATTTTTGCAGGGTCCACCATAGTGCCTAACCCGTAAAAAACACATTTCATTGAAATCTAAGACATGATCAATTGTTATATATTGTATTATATTGTATAATATACAATATTATACACATGATTGTATAAAACATACAATTATTACAATATAATATTGTATTACGTGCCACCAAGAAAATAAAAACTGCAAATTAAACAATGGAACAATGCTGAAGACTGTTGATTGTAAGACTGTCCTGACTTTTGAGATATTAAAATGCTGAAGAAACTGTGTCCTTGAACTGATGAAATACATATCTTGTTGAATAAATAAATGAATGCACTTTGCTTAATCATCATTTGTGATTTTTTTGAGGAAATTATTCTGAAAAAGATAGATATGTAGAGGCCAAGAGATTGCATAGGTCATGAGTAGCATTTTATTGTGAAAAAGGAAATAATCTTACTATGCAGAACTATGAGTACTTCGAAGAATTGTATGAGTAATTGTTCCAAACTGCCTATTACTAGCTTACCAGCAATGATTCAAATTTAGTAGGTCCTGGGTGGGCCAGAAAACCTGAATTCTCAGCAAACACTTTAAGAGACACAAGCAGTTGTCCCGGAAGCAGATTCAGGCCCTAAATTTTAGATGGAAGGAGGACAGAAAAGATAGAGACATAGATTCTGAGAGAGTTGGTAGCGGGAAGATGAGTGAATATGATCATATTGCTTCTATCTGCTTAATAAAGTAGAGATCATTTGGTCCATTGCAGTGGGGTAAGGATTTTGCAGCTTTCAGAAAGAAGAGAAGGTACAGGATAAGCAAAATGCAGAGAGTTTGAGAACACGAAGAAAGTGTGTGTTGTATGCAAGTGGATAGATATGCAGACAGATTTGGAAAACACTGAAGAAGACAAGGTCCTTGGTTGGTTGTTAGATGACAGGTATCCCAATGTGGTGTGGAAATGAACACTCACTGCTGAAGGAGTAATAAGATAACCTGCTCCCTTGAGCTACCTTGGGTTGTTCTGGTCCCTAAACTACATTCATTTATATAAGACCTGACTGTCTCTGGGTGGCTGTGAAATTACTGCTTCCATTGTTGTCACTTGTGTAGTTAAAATAAATTTATAGGTGGGGCACCTGAGTGGCTCAGTCAGTTGTGTGTTTGACTTTGGCCCAGGTGCCCCACATCGGGCTCACTACTGTTAGCGCAGAGCCTGCTTCAGATCCTCTGTCCCCTCCCCCCCCATCCCTCCCACTCACGCTGTCTCTGAAAAATAAATAAATATAAACAAACAAACTTATAGGTGAGGGAGGCCAGGTTAAAACATTGACCAAGGAGCCAAAAAAATGACTCCTACCCCCTAAAGTATGCTGTTCCCCAAGAATAAAGAGTCACTTGAAATGGCCCAAAGGAACTCTTTCTCTGTGGAATAAAAAGGAGTTGTTTTTCACATGCTTAAAGTTGGGGTTTTTCATTTTCATATGGAAAACATCCACACTTTTAGGGTGGTTTCATGCTCTGCCCTCACACTCTGATTTCAGTTCATCTGTACACCCGTGTCTTTATATACTCTCACTTTGTGGTCCAGTCTTACTGATCATCTTTCAGTCTCTCTGTGGCTGTCATCTTTAAGTTAAGATGCATATACCTTAGGGCAGTATACATTTGATCCAACTAGGGTGTGGGGAAACTATGGGTACCCCACTAAAATGTGCCGTATTCTCTTACCGCCAAGCCTTTGTTTGTGTTTTATCTTCTGTCTGTTTGAAACACCTTCACCCTTGTTTGGCTAAATTCTATTAATCTTAAGATCTCACTTGAAACCTTCCTTCTTCCAAGAAGCCTCTTCTGAACTTCCCAAGGGTAAGGTTACCAAGCCTTCCTCATATCCTCTCCTGACATCCTGTTCTTTCCCATCAGGCATGGTCACTGCTCTGTATCATGATTACCTCTTTACTGGTAGGCACTTGCAATGCTTCAGCACCTAATCCAGTACCTGGCTCGGAATCAGCTTGATAAATGTTGACAGAATATTAAAAGAGGAAACATGTATTAATTTTTTAAAAAGTTGCATATGTTTCATTAACCCAGTTTTTAATAATGTCACACATGGGTTTTTTTTTGTCTGTTTAAAATCTGAGGATTTATGTCTTGAACTATAACTGAAAAATTTATTATAAACCTTAATTTGGGTTATAATCACATTTCATAACCCCATAACAAGTGTAATAAGCAAATCTGATTGTAACTAAAAGCAGACATCATGAAAAATAGAAAAATTGTTTGAGGCCAATGTTTGAAAAATCTCTCTAGACCATGTTATACAATAGTGGTATAGCATTATGTAGCAACATACACTTTGGCAAGTTTATCCTAAGAAGGAGGTTTATCCAACGCTCCTTTTTCATTTCATCATCAGTCTGGCTCGTGTCCTTTACTGGTATTAAATGTATCATCTCATGCATCCTTCGGCCTGTGGCTTCTTATTTTTTTTAATGTTTATTTTTGAGAGAGAGAGAGAGGGAGAGGGAGACAGAGTGCATGAGAATGGGGGGAAGGGTAGGCAGGGGGGCTGGACAGAGGATCTGAAGCAGGCTCTGCACTACAGCAGACAGCCCCATGCAGGGCTTGAGCTCACAAACCGTGTGGGGCTCAAACTCACGAACTGGCTCGAACTCATGAGCCGTGTGATCATGACCTGAACTGAAGTCAGATGCATAACCGACTCAGCCACCCACACACTCCCAGCCTGTGTACTTTCCCTGTCCTCAAATTTGTGCCAGATACACAGCAAAGTGGGAAAAAAAGTTACTCTGATGTTAGTTGTGTGTTTTTTGGAATTGTTCTTTGTGGTGATGTTTTTCTTTCTCCAGACACTCCCTCAGTTTTCACAGACGGCTTTTCTCATTAAGGTCAATGTGTTTTGCCTTCTCAGAATGTCAAGTGACATTTCACCCAAGTGAGAGAAAGAGATGGTTTAACATTGTTTGTCATTTGGAGCCTTCACGGCCTCCCTTTGCTATATTAGGATATACAAAAAGAGATTATGATGCCATGATGTATAAATATAAACACTTCTTGTTCACTACTTACGGAAAGTATTCTTGGAACTCTTTGTTACAAAGTAGTTTATTTTCTTCATTTGTTAAAATTTAGTCGTGTCCACACTTGGTGCTTCATATGCTATAATCTTTCATGCCAAACTTATCTAGAATCCCATACCAAATGCTAAATGTACTCTTGTAGTATATCTTTCTCCTCTCTCCTAACCTAACTCTGTGGTCCTGTGAAGAAGTTCATTTTATAAATGACCTCAGTTGTAGCCAGATCCCATGTGTTTTTTGTTTTGTTTGTTTTGTTTTGTTTTGTTTTGTTTTTGCATCAGTGTGATTGGTGTAATTTTCTTACTTGTTCCTGTGATTCTGATGACATAAAAACTATTCCATGTTAGTTACATGGATGAGTCAGGGAAAATGGAGTTATTATTGGCAATATTTTAAAACTACTATGTGTTGTATATATGTATATGTACTTTGTGCTGAGGTACTTTGTAGTTAGGTTGAAAAATCTGAATCACTTTTTCATCCAACTATTCCTTTAGCTGGAACATTGTCTCAATGCTGTCTTACTCTGAGGTTTCTGGAAGGATGAGATGATAATGTGCTTCTTTGGTGAGCCTGTGGTTTAGGTCCATTTAAGTTTACAAACATGATGATAGAGAATGCTTAAATATGCTGTAAATCATTTTGGAAACTTTATATGGTGATTATTTTGGTACTGCACAATATAGGTACCAAAGTGATTGCCATTTATTAGGTTAGAAGTCATGAAAAATGACGAATAATCCTTTATTGTAATCATGAAATAAGCAGTACTGTATGAAAAAAAAAGAACAGAAAATTAACCAGTGCTTTTCTTGGGGGGGGGTCTCCCATTTGCTCTTTCACACAGGTACAGCTTGGCCAAGTAGAAATCAAATGCCCTATCACAGAATGTTTTGAATTCCTGGAAGAAAGAACGATTACCTATAACTTAACACATGAAGATTCCATCAAATATAAGTACTTCTTGGAACTTGGCCGTATTGATTCCAGCACCAAGCCTTGTCCTCAGTGCAAGCACTTTACAACCTTCAAGAAAAAAGGACATATTCCCACCCCTTCCAGATCAGAAAGCAAATACAAAGTAAGCATGTTCACCAGAGTTGTGGGTTAGATGTCACATGATGCCTAATTAGGCCAACTTGTGGTGGGCATTAAGTGGGCTTCCTTCTCTTAGAAGTCTAAGGTGAGTGTATATTGGCTGTGATTCTAAAAATATGTGGTTTGGGGAGGCTGATGATAAGAGAGCACTCTTGAGGATTAAATTAAAGTTTTCTTTGACTTTAACCATGTTTAAAATTCATTTAGTAGCCTAATCAAAAGGCTAATCTTTTTAAAGTAATTGTCACTGCTATTACTAAATATTAAGTAAATACTAATACTTTTTTTTGGGGGGGGGTAAGCTTGACTTTTTCAGTGGACCCAAAGTGAATCTCTTCTGGCTCTGTCTGTGATAGGTGCAAATAGTATAAAATGCTTTTCATTCATGTATTCAGCAAGTACAAAATGCCAGTATAGGCCAGACAGTGTGCTAAATTTGGGGGATACAGAGGCAAATGTGAGCTGGTCCTTGCTCCAAAAATGTCTAGAGAAGGTGAAGGTGAGAGAGACATATGTCCTAAAATGACAGTTCAATATGATTAGTCAAAAAAAACAAAACAAAACAAAAGCAAAACACAACAACAGAAGAAACAAAAAACGAGACCCCAAATACACTTATGCTTTGAGAACGCTGATGGAGGAGTGGAGGCTAGGATGGTAGGAGAGACTTTTTGCAGAAGATGCAGTTCTCCAGGCAGATAAACAGATAAACGTTGGAGAACATGTCAGAGCAAGGAATGGGTAAGTGTGCAGGCCCTGAGGGTGAGGCAGGCATGCTGGAAACAGGTGCTTGGTGGAGCTCGTCAGGAGAGAGCCAGGGAGAGGCAGCTGGTCAGGTATTTAAAAGCAGATCTTGTTGAGTCTTCCACTGTGCTCAGTTTTAATTTAATTCTGGAGGCATTACAGAAGGATCATTCTGGCAGCATTAGTAGAGGATGTCACAGGAGGGCAAGACTGAAGACAGGCAAATGAGAGCAGCAACTGTGGGAGCAAATCACTGATTCATAGCACTGACTGTACATTACAATCACCTGGAGGGCTTTTAGACACCCAGCGCCCCAGGCCCACCCCAGAACAACTGTCTTGCAATTTTTTGAGCCTCACCTGGTCTAGTGTGCAGTAAATGAAGAGGGAAGACAGTGAGGCCCATGGCAGTAGTTTTCATCCTTGTCATTACAACAGAATGGCAGGATGAAGAGGTTTCAAAGGCTATTTGAAGTCGTCTCCATTTAAGGTAAGTCTTTGCCCATGCTCTGATGTTAGAAGCAGTGGTTGCTGCATTATTCATTTTGTAGCTTTGAGGGACTGTGGTTTAGAAAGTACCTTCCTCTACTCGTTGCAATGATGAGCTAGAGTAGGTTAGTCAAAGCCTCTTACTGAGTAACTGGGCTTTGAAATTGCTTGGCTCTCATAGTTAATTCTTTTATTTACTACCTTGGTGCAGGCTAGTCTCATAACTATCAAGAAAACCCTTGTTTTTTGTTCTCTAAAAAGTACATGTTTGAGATTGCAAACTATATAACTAAAATAATGCACGTACGGTGATTTTGAATACTGACTTAATAGCAATAGAATACTTTTAAATTATTTTATCTTATTTTTGAGAGACAGAGGGCAAGGGGGGAAAGGGCAGAGAGAGAGGGAGACACAGACTCTGAAGCAGGCTCCAGGCTCTGAGCTGTCAGCACACACCCTACACGACACGGGGCTCGAACTCATACTGTGAGATCATGACCTGAGCTGAAGTCGGATGCTTAACCAATTGAGCCACCCAGGTGCCCCATCAATAGAATGCATTTATTTGACTCTGTATATTCCTAGGTTAAGTTATTTTTCTTCCAATTTTATGTTATTGGTGTTATCAGAAATTATTCGTTTTGAAGACAGCTGGGTGGCTCAGTCAGTTAAATGCCCCACTCCTGATTTCGGCTCAGGCCATGATCTCACCGTTCGTGAGTTCAAGCCCCACATCAGGCTCTGCACTGACAATGCAGAGCTTGCTTAAGATTTTTCTCTCCCCCTCTTTCTACCACTCCATGGTTCAAGCTAACGCTCTCAAAACAAATCAATAAACTTAAAAAAAAATTTTTAAAGAAGAAACTACTAATTTTACAAGGACTTCTTATCCCATAACTTAGGATATTTTTTTTCTTAAGTTATGTTTGGAATCATATATATAATATATATTTTATATAATTTGTTTATAAAATATATATATTGATACAATTAATAGATACTATATAGAGAATATATAGAATATGTATAAACTGTATATGTTCTATATGTATACACAGACTGTGCTATTTTAGAATTTTGGATAGTTAAAACATGTATGCATAATTGAGTCAAAGTGGAAATTATTTAAAAATATATTGTTCTTAGTAAATGGGTGAAAGATTCAAGTTAAGGTGCAATTATAGCTATAGTAAAATTTTATAGGTCTCATTTCATCCAAAATCACCAAATCATTTGGTGATGAGCATGATTTATCAGAATACACATGTATTGAGAGGGAAATATGTAAAAATTGAAAATACAAGATCCCACATTTGTACGATTTTCAGTTAACCATGGACTCTCTGATAACATTTGCCAATACCAGGCTTCCTATCAGTTGGGTTGTACCTAAGAAGAAACGTAGGGGACAAATGGATCAAGATGTCAAACCTAGTAAGCTCAATTTTTTACTTCTGATTAGCAAAGGAGAAGGGAATTTGTTTCAAGGAGAGGAGAAATTCGACACAAAATAAATGTTGATCACAAACACTTAAAATCCTTGCTAATGGGTGAGAGATGAAAATCTCAATATAAAGTAAAACTGTTAAGCAACTTCCAAAAAATGTAAAGCTACCACAGAATTTGGGGATGATTACTGTAATTACTCATCTTTACTCTTGAGAAGATGTCTAACAGAAAAGATAAATAATTCCCCCTTTCAATATTGTACAAAGTTCTAGGGATAACACACAATTCCTGAAGCAGTGGTTTTTACTATTTCATACAATGTTTATGTAGCATTTTTCAGCATTAAAGTCTAAGCTCTTACATTAACATGAACTACTTGATTTAGGTATCCATACCTGTCTGGATTCTCATGAGTAAGGAGAGCTCAAACATGAATGTATCAGCAAACCAACTGCAGTATTTATGATTATAGTATAGCACCCTACACTGAGACTAGTATCTTTGTTCTTTGCAGTACGTCAGTGCCTATTTTTTAGGTTTGCTCTGGTTTTAAAAATCCCACTTCCCCAGTAACAGAACCCACTTCCAACCTGGTGTGTTCATCATAACTTTAAGAATTCAAGTACTTGAGGGGCACCTGGGTGGCGCAGTCGGTTAAGCGTCCGACTTCAGCCAGGTCACGATCTCGCGGTCCGTGAGTTCGAGCCCCGCGTCAGGCTCTGGGCTGATGGCTCAGAGCCTGGAGCCTGTTTCCGATTCTGTGTCTCCCTCTCTCTCTGCCCCTCCCCCGTTCATGCTCTGTCTCTCTCTGTCCCAAAAATAAATAAAAAACGTTGAAAAAAAAAAAAAAGAATTCAAGTACTTGAATGTAATGAACTGAGTCATAACACAGCAGAAACAGAGGGGGAGAAAAAGGTTACCACTAAGATCTAACATGCCTGGGCAATTTAAAATCTCGTTATAATATTGTTTGTGGCCTAAAGTGGGTTTTGTATCTATTGATAAAACACTTTAATGTGTACTTCATTATTACTCTTTTTGTGTCATTGAATTATAGTTCATGATCCAAGATGTTACTCTTTGAGCATTTATTATCATTTCTGTCAATTCAGCTATTTTATATTAGGAAATACCTTTGGATACATCATCTCACATGAAATTTGAAATCTAAAATATCATATTTTGGGATTTCATTTGAATAGCTTTGCAAATACCACTTGTTACATTTTTTGTACACTGCAGATGAAAAAGGAAGAAACAGAATAGATCAACAAGCAGTAAGAAGAACTCTTAGGTGCAGTACATCTTCCAAGCCCTCATTCAGCATCTCCTTTCTGGCAGAAGTTTGAGTACATAGAGCTTTTCGTTATGTTCTGAACTCCAGTAAACTCCTACTATATTAAATAGAACAAGTATATTCCTGAATTGAGCGATTTACCTGGAGACAAACTTGCCTTTGTGCAAATCCAGGTTTTATCATCCATATTTATCTTCTTGTTCCTGCAACTCCTGTCATGAGACAATATCTTATCATTTCGTTTCTTTAAAGTTGATTTCAATTTCCAACTAGAAATCAAATTTCTAGCCTGAACAGTTCCTATAATTTATTAATACTACTGCATATCAATGTAGTGAACACATTAGTGGTGATAAAATTAAAATGCTAAAGTTGTGGCTTTAATGGTGTTCATGCGATACCTGGAGACAGACACATTACCACCAGAAGAAGTTTTTCTTCATAGCAGCTATCATTTGGGATATTATGGTTATATGTGTGTGGTTATTTGCTTAAAGTCTCTCCCACTGGTTTCTAGGAGGCCAGGTCCAGGCTCGCTGACTGCTGATAAGCTGTGCCAAGCCCTGTATCTGATGGACTGTGCTCTAAAATATATTTGGCAGAACTAATAAATGGGAAAATGCATGTATAATAATGTGTACTGTAATAAATGTGCATAGAAAATGCTGAGAGCATGGGAGAAGAAAGGTCAGGAGAGATTTAAAAGGCTTCATTAAAGAGTAGACTAAGCCTTGAAATGTTGAATTTGCCAAGCTGGAAAAGGTGGGTCAGAGAACTGGCTTCAAACTAGATTTAAACTCTCAGCCTTCCACATACTAGTTCTGCACCTGTGAGTTTTCACATCTTTTACTGGGGTTACTAATAGTACCTGCCAAAAGGGCATAGAAAGGATTAAACAAGGTGACACATGTAAAGTGCTTAGCACCATGTGTGACACATTCTAAGTGTTCAACACTTGCTAGAAATTATTATGTTTGCCATCATTATTAGGCAGGGGCCACAGAATGAGCAACCCTAGGTTATTGGGAGGAAGATAGAGGAGTCAAGAACAAGACAGGTGGAATAAAAGATTGGGTGACTGGTGGATGGTGGGAGTAAAGGAGGGATGATATTGACTATATCTTAAAGAGGAGTCAGTTTGAGGAGTGAAAAACAAATTCAGCTTGAAATGTGTTGCTAATGTTGTTTGAAGACCCTTTGGGGCCTCAAAGGGGTATCCAAGAAGCATGGATCTCATGAGGAGGGATCTTATGGCAAGCATTAATATTTGAGGAGGTTTAGGCAGGAGGGAGGTGACTGAATTCACAGAAATGTATAACACATATTTTGGGAGGTAGAGAAAGTTATGGTTTTTCATGGGAAAAAGGAGAGAATTGCAAATGATTAAATGCAGTCATTTTATACTCCTCAGTAAAATACTGAGGTATGTGCAGTCCTAGGTTTTCTTCCTATTTCCAGGTGTAAACGAAGAAATGGTCCCCCTTTTCATACTGATTTGGAGTAAGTTGAAGGACATGCATAATCAACACAGGAAACATGATAGTGGTCATTTTCTTTATGATTTCCTTCAGGCATAACTAATAATAATCTCCACTCTTCTTCCCACAAATATTAAGCAAAACCTTGAAAATTCACAAAATGGTGCTTTGACTCATTGTAAGGTGAAAGAAAAAAGCCAATAAAATATCCTGGGGAAACTCCTTCTATATTCTTACCTTATATATTTAGCAGTCTTTTTTTTCCTCTCTCCGGGTAGAAATCAGATTTTATAAAGCTGTGCACATACATGGTTTCCCTGCATGGCAAAAGAACTTGTCTAAGGGCTTTATAATCAAATCAGTGGGTTTTTTGTTTGTAATTGGTATACTTTGAAATGTGCTTAACTGGAAGGCTGGAATTCTGATAATACTGAATTTACCCTCTTCCTGTGTCTATTATTCAATCCTCTCTGACCTGTTCTGTACTCCAGAAAGTTGCCTCTTTGAACTCCTTCTCCAGATTCCCTAACATCTTGATTCCTATTTGGGTTCAGCCAAATGTTGGCATTGGCAGGAAATAGGAAGATGGGAGGAGAGAACAGTAGATGCATTACTTCCTCACTCCCTTCCTAATTCAGTGCAAAGCTCTAGCAGTAGCCATGTCCCTTTATGACTGTACCTCCGCTGGGTGGTCCTTCCTCCATATCTCTTTTCTTTTAATACAATTTATTGTCAAGTTGGCTAACATAGAGTGTATACAGTCCGCTCTTGGTTTTGGAGGTAGATTCCCATGATTCATCACTTTCATACAACACCCAGTGCTCATACCAACAAGTGCCCTCCTCATTTGCCCATCCCCCCATATTTCTAATTCTCACTGAGCTGCAGAAACCTCTTTCCTGCTTTGTCTCTTTGGTGCTAACAGTGACTTCCCACTATTTCTGCTTCTGTGGGCCTGCCTATTCTTTATTCAAATGCCAGCTGCACATCTACAGGTGTACCTCCAATAAACAATTTTCATAAATAAATGAATGAATGAATAAATAAATAAATAAATAAATAAATATGCTTAAGCTTTCTTTTAGTAAAGATAATTTGAGAATTTTTTTCTGTGTACAAAAATGTTTAAAGGTTTCCCATGAAAGTGTGGCTAGCATGCTGCTTTGCTCTTTGGTTTTTCCCTGACACCATCACTTTAAATGGACAATGTTTACAAATTGAGAATCACATTGTGCATCAGCCCTGCAAGATCAGTTTATGCTATAATACACAACAATATCTCTTGGCATTAGTGCATCACTGTTGTTGGGAGCTGTAGAAAACAAGCTGTAGTTTCTTAAATGATTGTTGCTAGCATAGATTTGTGAGCGAGATAAAGATGAAGTCGTCTACCCTGGTTTAAAGAAGCCAGCTTAAACAAAGGGTGTGTTATATATGCTAACTTTGAAAAAAATGTGTAACACTCAGCTATGATGCAGATCTACTAAATTTTATTGGGATGCATTTTCCCCTCTAGTTACTAATGAAGTGCTTTACTAAAGTTCTTTGTTTGCTTTCTTGATGTATAAATTAGCTGCAATATTTTATAGTTTCCTTACTTGAACTTATAACAACAAAGGCCAAATATTAGAATTCATTTAGTATTTTAGCCTCCATCTGATGTTTTAGAAAAACTACAATAATTGTTATAATCAAGACTCATAGCTACCATAAACCGACCTACATTGAGATTGAAAACTGTTTCTGTTTTTTTCACTTCATTACATCATCTCTTGGGTCTTCAGCAGAAGAGACAAGCTGAAGAATCATTTCTCTCTGACCACATGCAGAAGAGTGGGTAGAAGTAAGCCAAGTCTGGTGCTCGTTCTAAAATGGTCTGGAATTTCTGTGCATTTCTCACCGACCATACTCTGTACTTCTACCTTGCCATGTGTACCCTCTCAGATCTGTATGGGAACCTAATGCAACAGTCTTCATGTGCATAAATCGTGTCTACAAAATGCTTATAGGTGGCCATTCAGACATTGATTCAACACTCCCATTTTTAAGAAACTTTCTACTTACAGACTAATTCCCTTCCGTTCTGAAAGAATTCATTGTTACCTTCAGGCTGAGACCTATCTCTTGTTTTTACCTTCGGTCACAGACATTAGTCCCATTTCCCCACGTACACTATGTAATTAGATGGTCCTCCTGCTTCTTTAGGTGGGTTGACTCTGAGATATTAGCCTTATTGTGTTGTGCTCAGAATAGAAGTCTTATTGAAAATTAAATGATGCCATACTGCTCTGGCTAGTAATTTTGGATTAAATCAGGGCAGAATCTTCCAGTGCCAATTATGTTCACCTATGAAGAGGTAGGTCCTCAAACAAGAAATAAGTTGAGACAGATTCTTCTCTGGGCCTTGATTTCTAGGTTTAGAGGAAAAGTCTACAAATGCTTAAAGGTGTTTCCAAGTGTTAGAAGCAAAATGGATTGGTATGAAACAATGTTTTTCAAATTAGGGAGAGAGGACTCTTTGCAAAGACAGAACCCCTAGAAGAGTATTGAAAATTAAAGCTAGTACTAAAGTGAATGTATTGTGTGATAAATAGTGTGTTGCATATGTAAAAGGAGCCTAGAAATCAATATGAGGGATGTCGGTAAGGCTATTTATATAAATAACCACTATATCTCCATACAGGTTATCTTATGTGTTAACTTGTTTTTTGTTTGTTTGTCTGTTTGTTTGTTGCCCTCATTTGATCCCTACCCTCTAGGAAAGTTTTCCTTTCATTTTACAGCTTAGGTTGACCATGCTGTGAGAAATTAAGGCAAGGGTCACTGGGCCACATTTGGACTGTGTTCAGGGAACAGTGCCTCATGAAGCCTGCATATTACTGGCACTATATTCAGGGAGAGATCCCAAGTAGAAGGGGACTAATGGACTAATCTTACAGACTAAGAATCAAGGCAAGAAGTCAAGCCATGTTTTCCCCATGTGGAGAACCTGCCACTCTTGCTTTAGGATTTGATCATATAAGGGAGCAAATAGTGCTTCTTTGAAAGTATTTGAAGCCATACATCGAATACTTTTCTCCTCTCTATTGTACCCTGTACTTCTTCACAATCTTCTTGTCTTCAAGAAAACCATCTTATCATAAAACTTTTTATAACCATGCCGTTTCTCTATTATTTATATACTGATCAGTTTCTTCAGGGCACAGCCTAGTCTGACAAAGACTTAAGTCATGTTAAGCTACGGACAAAGCCATAAGTTGTATGTTTCATGTAAGCAAGTTCTGGACCACAGTGTATTTTGAGAGACGCATCAAGAGTATAGGAGCATAAATGTAAGACTGAGTGGACTCTGTTTATTAGACACTTCAGCAAGGGTGAGGATTGAACCAGTTGAGGTGACATCTCTGGGCCATACTAGAACACTTGCTATTTCCCCCCATGCACTGGGTGCTTTCAGCCTCTGTGATAGCTTAGGATGTGCCCTCTGCCAAAAGTGTTACCCTACCACTTGCCCCAGACACATTCCACTCAACCTTCAAGGCCACATTCTCTCTGAACATTACTTTTCCAGCCTTCTCTGAAACACCTTTGCTATGGCACCCACTTGTCGAAGCTTCTAGTTTAGTGGTTATGACACCGTTTTATAGCTCTCTGGGTTTGTATCTGTCTGTCTTCAGTAAATTCCTTGAGGATAAGTATTTTCATTCTTTTTTTATGTGCCTAAAATCAGTACATTCAGTACCTACTACTTGAAGGTACTCAATAAATATTTTTTGAATGGGTAAATGAATGGTGAATATGTTTTATTATTGAGTATCTGTCTTAACCTATAGTTCTAATAAAACAAATTCTTCTTAGAAAACTGAGTTAGCTCATATTTGCAATGCTGCATTTATACACAGAGATTATCTAGTATTTTATGTTTAGTAAGTAATGATTTTGTGATTTAAAATAATTATATATATAGGAGTGTATAGAATTTCAGCCAAAAAAAACATGTTTCTGGGGTGCCTTTTGGTTTTGAACTCTTTTTATGTTGTGGGTTTTTTTTTTTTTATTTGGTACGACGAACTGTCAAGAGAAAACACCATTTGCTGAGGGCAAGTAGATGGGTTTAACCTGTCATCTGAGTGTCACTGTAGCCCAGATTTCTGTAAAAACTAAAGGAATTCAAAAGTCAAAAATGTAATATAAAGGTTTTTTAATCTTTCATGGATTCTGGGACAAGTTATTCAAGATTCTTAACTCTGATAACTTTATTCTTAAAACACTTGCAGCCCCCTGTCTCTTGTAGGAGAGTTTGATCATGATCATGATGCTCAGTAAAATGTCATGTGGATAAAATATTTAGTAAATATCATCTAGTAATCTAAGAAATAATGATACCATCTCAGCCATTAGTCATAAATTAGATAGATATGTTGATTTTTCTTTGAATTCATTTAATGTTACCCAATATGTAGTGCTTCCTGTGTGTAAAATAATTCATTTTACAAATAACTTTGAGTGCCTGCCATGTGCCAGAAGTTCTATGTTACTTATCTCAGGAAACACAGGATGCCTGAGACATCCTTTGTCCTCAGTGAACTTGTAGCCTGTTAAGGAGATTAGACATCTACATGTCTAATGGGAGTTCTGTAAAAGAGACACTGAATCTCTTTGGGAGAAATAGGGAAGACATCTTCAAGCAAGTCGTATTTGATCCGGATAAGATTTCAATAGACAGATTGTGTTCATTGGACTTTCTCCAATTACAAGAGACAGAGATATACTTTCTTTCAAGCTACCTGAGTTAACGAGGTTTCCTGCAAGGCTCCACAGGAAGAAGGAAGGGCAGTAAAGCAGCCTCAGCAGCCACTGAAAATACAGAGAACTGGGCACTCTTTCTGTTTGCATGAGAGCCCTTCTGTTGCGTCACTGGACCTGAATGTCCGTTGTTCCCTTCTGTGATCTGCACTGTGCTCACTCAGCTTTTCTCACCTTTGTCTTCACAGCAAAGGTAAAGTTTATGTGTATCCCCATTTCACTCCTCAAGAGAATAAATCTGTCTTTCCTAATCTCTGTTCAACTATGAGCACCCGGCTACACAAACTCATGCCAGCCACCCCATAGACTGCTTGCCAGCCAGTGGATACATGTTTTGCTGAGGGACTCATCCCTATTGTAATCAGTTGTGACCAGGGATATAGGGTCAGATGGTATCGAGCAGAGCTTCTCAAACTTTAGCATGCATGTGAATCACCAGGGGACCTTGTGAAAATACAGGCTCTAATTCAGTAGGTAAGGGCCGTGACATGAATTTTTGTTTTCAGCAAACTAGCTGCCCCTCCAACCACACTTGGGACAGAAAGGATAGAATGTAGTGGCCTCTGCATGAATATTATTACTCAGAAGGCAGGCACTCCGTGTGGAAGGGCTGTGGTTGTAAGACAGCATTTCATGTGGAGGAAGAAGTATTAAAAAAAGGAGTGGAAGAAGATGCAGCAGTGATGTCTGTTTGTGTTTTATAGAAGGCCAATTTTGAATATGGTTAAGGTCACAATGAATAAGGCATCTTCAGACCAAACAGTTAGCATGTAGACAATATAGAACAACAGTGTTGTTGGGGTTGACTATTAATCCTTTTATTATCTTACTCCAGAGCAAAACAATAGTTATTTTAATGTTTTCAGTGAGAGACAGTAAGCAGTTGGATCTGAATTTAAATTATTCATCTTCATTTGAGAGCTTGCTGCGAAACTCTTTTCACAGTTTGCCACCGAGTTCATGTTGGTGAAGATTGCCACAGGACTTAGCTGTTTATTATGCAAAGTTGGGAGCCTGAGTCCCTGGTGTAGACACCCACGTATCAGATTCTTTATCATTCTGGTACCTTAGGAGAGTCATACGGTTCTAATTGTCTTCATTAGGGATCCATAGGGGTGATAGTTTAGCACTTGGTCACAAAGATCCTTGAACCATTTTGATGTCTGACATCCACAGAGTTAATCCCAGTGTCAAAGTGCCATTTCATTCATTCTTCTGTTCATTTCATGAACACAATCTGACTGATTAAAAAGCAAAGAAGTTTTTTTTATTTGACACTGCTAGAGGTCAGTGATTTAAAATTATGAATCATGTTGAATAGAAGGGAATTTACTTAAATATTCAAGTCCTTCTGATAATCGCAGACACGTGAGGAAAAACGAGTCTTTCTGACTTCTTCCCCATTTCATTCATTACATGAGAAAGTTACATTCATACGCCTCATGTGATATTTACATTTATTCCTCATTGTTCAATGACAAGGGGGAGATGATCGTTTTATATTGTTTTATTATCTGGAGTTTACCCACTTCAACTCATTCTTCTTACTTTAAAATGACTATTTAACTTTAATGACCAGAGAAGGCAAAAATGATTACTTTAAATGACTAAATAGCAACATGCCTCCTTTTTATAACCAAGAAGTCTCCTAATTTCTGTAAATAAAATTTTGAAAAGGATTTTCAACATTCACTTTTTTTGGTAGTCATGAAGAATTCTGACTTACTGAATAGCTTAACCATGGCTTTGACTTCTATGGTTTTTGTTTTCAAATGCTGAAGAAAGAATACTTTCTTTCTTGCTGGCTTTGGAGCTACACAAACTTATGTTTAAATTTCTTCTTAAGGCAAACTTGCTACGTTACTTTGGACAAGTTATTTAATCTCTGTGAGCCTTAGTTTCCGTATCTATAAACTTGTGATTCTATCTACTTTGTAGCATTATTTTGGAGGTGAAAATAAATACTTCATGTCATGCAGTGGTATAAATATTATACCTAAGAGAATTTCAATAAATAAATAGACAGATGTTTAAAATTTTCTGACAAAATAACATTTTGTTTTGATATAAATTAAAAGCAAAAGTACTTTTGTTACTTCATGTTTACATAGGAAGAATATTATCTATTCTTGACATTAGTAAAAACTGCAGTGCTTTGAGTGATAAGATCTGTGATTGTAATTTCTCCTTGGTTAATCTCTATATCGGAAGCTTTGTTGTCAAAAAAAAAAAAAAAAAAAAGTGGTTTTCCGAGAAAATAAGCAGAGATATTGTCAGCAGTTTACCAAAAGAAATTCTAACTAGTTTTCAAAGTGTAGTCAGTAAATTCACTCATGCTGTGTGAAATAATATACAGGAGCACAGAGAATAGTTATCAGTTTTGTTTATATTGAGACATTTTATTCACTTTAATCCAACGGGGCTGAGAAATTCAAATTATGCCTATATGTTCTTGGAGAGTGAACACCAGAAATATTGTATGAGAATGGGACACCTCACTATCATTCAAAATGAAGGAAGTAAGAAAAATGTCTTCCATATCAAGTGGAAAACAAATATTTTCAATGAACATAAACACATACTCTCACATATACCTCTACATAGTGAAAATGCAAAGACATTTTATTGACGGATTCCTAGGTACAGGCCACAGGATCACCATACAGATATATTTCTAATAGGATCCTTTGTATTAATTTTATAATTAACCTCCCTTAGATTAATAGCAAATGAGGCATGTCCTTTATTTTAGATGGCATTTACCTAGTAAATGCTGGTATAGTAGTTTATTTGCCACTGTGTTTTTCATTTGATGGAGCGTCTGTGGGGCTTTGATTTTATAAAAGTTAATGAAGCCATTGGTAATAGCAATGGAAACTCCTGGGAAATTGGTTCAAAGAAAATGTGAATTTCAGGGCAGCAGCCTAGTTTGTAGGTTCAGAGCATTGTGGACTTCAGCTCTTACTCTGTGCTTCAATCTAGAAGATTTTCTTAAAACCAAAATAATTTCCAGAATGTCCCAATGTTTATTTCCAGTATGGTCTACAAACAGCCTTACCATCTATGTCAAAGCAATTCTTTCCTCCTTTAATAAAAGAACAGTTACATCTCATTGTAGTGTAATCTTACAGCGGGTAATATTTTAAGTCTGGACAGATTATAACCTTCAAGCTAATCTCCTCAAGCATCATCATTCTTATCCTTTTAGGAACTGTCAATATGTCTACCAGTGCTTAATCTTACTTTTCCTTATACAGATCCAGTGCCCCACTTGCCAATTCATCTGGTGTTTTAAGTGCCACTCTCCTTGGCATGAAGGTGTTAACTGCAAGGAGTACAAAAAAGGGGACAAGTTGTTGCGTCACTGGGCCAGTGAAATTGAGCATGGGCAGAGGAATGCCCAGAAGTGTCCAAAGTGCAAGGTGAGAAAACGAACCTTTGCCCAGAAAATCGCTGAACAGTAACATTTACAATATTGAAGTGAATTATATGTGTAACTGTTTTAATGCAGGTTATTTGCTGTTTCATTTTAGAAGAGTAATTATATTACATAACTGAATGGAAGATTTTTGCATATAAACGACATATATTCTTTTTACTTGCATTATACTTCAAAATTTAAGGAGGCTACATATAATTACTGATTTTAAACTTCAAAGTTTTTATGTTCTAATGGAGAGGTGTGGTGCACCTGGGTGGCTCAGTCAGCTGAGCGTCCGACTTCGGCTCAGGTCATGGTCTCATGGTTCCTGGGTTTGAGTCACACTTTGGGCTCACTGCTGTCGGTGCAGAACCTGCTTTAGATTCTCTTCCCCTTTCTCTCCCTGACCCTCTTCGGTTCATGTCCACACGTGTGCGTGCTCTCTTTCTCTCAAAAATACATAAACATTAAAAAAATCTGAATTGTTCAAAAAAACACTAAAAATAAAAATGGAGATGTGTGTATAGGGAAAAGCCGGAATGAAAATAATGTAAAATATTATTTCTAGTTTCCCGCATGTACTATAATCACTATTCAATTATGCAGGCTCTGAGTCCTGCTATCCTTTGCTTTTCTCTCCCTCTTCCATTGCTTATCACTTAAGGATTACATTAAGCTGATCATTTGCTTTTTGTAAATCTGGTGCGGTAGAAGCTAATAGCTGAAGTCAGAACTTAGGGATTTTATGAATCCCATTTCTCATTTTTCTCTTGATTATCACGCAGGCAATCAAAAGTTAGTAGGCATTTGAGCTGAGATTTACATGTTGAAAGTCAACCATGCAAACAGCCAGGGAAGGCTCACCTGTAGAGAAATCAGCAAGTAAATCCAGCCAGAAAACTTTGGATTTGATACTTACAGGATAGGGATCTGTTTAAGTTTGGAGTTTTTCTTTTTCTTTTTTTTTCCCCTCAAAGCTCACTTTAGAAACTTATATGTGTGTATATGTGTATGTACACTCTTTGGTATGTTTTCCACTTTTTGCCAAATTAATCTTTAGAAATCAGTCTAGTTCCATCTACATTGTTGCAAATGGCAAGATTGCATTTTTTTTGATCGCTGAGTAAGACAAATTATCATATGATTTCACTCATGTGGAATTTAAGAAACAAAACAGAGGAACATAGGGGAAAGGAAGGAACAATAAAATAAGATAAAAACAGAGAGGGAGGTAAACCATAAGAGACTCTTAAATATGGAGAACAAACTGAGGGTTGCTGGAGGAGAGGAGGGTGTGGAGTGGGCTAAATGGGTGATGGACATTAAGGAGGGCACTTTTTGGGAGGAGCACTGGGTGTAAGTGATGAATCATTAAATTCTACTCCTGAAAGCAATACTTCACTCTATGTTAACTAACTTTAACCTAAAAGAAAAGAAGAAAGAAATCAGTACAGATTGGGCCTAAGAACAATTTTGCAATTCCTTCCTGGAGACTTAGCACCAGATAAATAAAATTTGACTTCTCAGAAAATTTTTAAAAATTAATCATTTTAAATCCTACTTGAAGTAATAAAGCATATTCTGAAGCCTATTGAGCATAAATGTAATGCACAGATTCACTGTATTAGATTCACATACTAGTTTGCACATATAGTAAGTAAAAGTATTGCCTCTAATAACATGTTGCATTCTTAGCAACTGAAAAAACTTTTGAAATAGTTTAGATGACCTGGCTCCTTAAAAGCCATGGCTAAAGATGTTTGAGCTAAAGCTTTCTTTGTTTTCCCTGTGGAAGGCAAATTCATCCACAATTATCGTTTTGATTTTAGAGTTGTTCCAGATCACTGCATCAACTCTCAGTACACTTCCATTTTTCATACACTGAAGAACAATGAGAAAGTGAGGCCTTTCCTCCTTTCTCTTGCCTTTTCAGTTTATTCAAAGCTGCTACTCACTTTCGACTAAATAAAGACTGGTAGGAATTTAGAACTGCTGTTAAGTCATTCTATTTAACACTTTATTCAAAAGTATACTTTTTATTTCTCTGGAACGTTGTAAAGACAATTACCAGTTAGCCTGGCTCCACAACCATATGCTGAATGAGCAAAGCAGCATTGCACATTGAGGAAATTCTGAATGAATTGAGGTAATACATAAAAACATACATTGGTTACTATAATCCCTCAGTCTAACATTAAGTGGACTCTGATATATAGAAAGAAAAAGCAGCCAACTATAAGGAGTTTTCTGAATGCTCTAACAACTTCTCACAGTTTTAACAAGTATAGATAAACAGTTAAGAGAGAACATCCATACTGGTTGCTCTTTGAAGTAATAGCTAAAATGTTGGGGCTTGAAAAAGAATTAGCTTTCAAATGGCTGAAAGGAAAGGAGCCAAGGAACCACGAAATCCACTTACGTGATAGTGTGTAGCACAGAATCTACTTTCTGGTAAGATTCAGGTTCCATACAATTCATGTCATTTATGTCATATTTTGGGGCGTGATTTGAATACAAATGGTTCAGTCTTCCTTTTCTTTTAAGCATATGACTTTATAGCTTTGCATTTTCTTAACTGTGATTTTTGTTGTTGTTGTTGTACCTTAAAATTATTTCCCCCCATGAAACATTAATTCTTATAACAGAAATCCATGAGGAGACACTACTCGATGACTTAATATTTATCTTATACTCCAAGGCTTTGCTTTCATAAATAATCATTTAAATTTATAAATATAAAATGTTGGAAAATAAATAAATATGAAGCAAGTTAAACTAAATGGCTATGAATGCATAGTAGAAATCAGTGTGAAATTAACAGAAGTGAAAATATGTGTATTAAAATGATTTATTTTATTTTTTTATGTTTATTTACTTATTTTGAGAGAGAGAGAGAGAGAGAGAGAGTGTGTGTGTGTGTTTGTGTGTGTGTCTGTGTGTGAGCAGGGGATGGGCAGAGAGAGAGAGAGAGAGAGAGAGAGAGAGAATCCCAAGCAGGCTCTTTGCTCAATCTCTCAAACCATGAGATCATACCTGAGCCAAAACCAAGAGTTGGACACTTAACTGACTGGACACCCAGGCTCCCCTAAAATTATTTATTTATTTTCAATTAAAAGAATTAAATTTATAAATATAAAAGAGGAAGATGCTAAGAGTTTATGAAAAAGAACAATTTTGCATAATGCAAGTGGACAAAACAATTATATATATTTTCATAAGTATCTGCTCTCAATGATAATCAAATCTGTTTAAAATTTTGTTATGGCCAAAGTATTTTGATATTTTTATACCCTGCATAGGTATATTTTTTAGATTGATTCATAATTTTAATAATTGTGATTTTTAAATGATTGCTTTGTTTACAAAAGTCCTATAACATAATAGAAATTTGGAAAAGAGAAAAAATTTATCAAGAATCTTGCCTCTCCAGTGTACTCGCTATTGTATCTCCTCCGTCTTTCCCCTATTTAAGAAACTTTTTAAAGTTTTAATTGTAGTATGCAGATCATTTGATATTCTTTGTTTTCCTATTTACCATACCAAACCTTTCTCAGGTCACTAAATAGTTTCCATAACAATTGTTTAATTAGCTTATTAACTCTTAAATGCCTTTTGCTACTGGATACCAAAGCTGTCTTTGGCTTTAGGGCTAAAAAATATATATTTACCTACATATATGATATAAAAACTAAATAATGTCTTGATGATATCCTGAATATATCTTTTTTCCATATTTTGGACCTTTAAAGATTTTTTTATTTTTTTAAATTTATTTTGAGAGGGGGAGGGAGGAGCAGAGAAAGGATGAAAGGGAGAAAGAGAAAGGGAGAAAGAGAATCCCAAGCAGGCTCCGCCATGTTGGCACAGAGCCTGATGGGGGGTTTGAACTCAAGAACCGTGAGATCATGACCTGAGCCAAAATCAAGAGCCCAATGCTTAATTGACTGAGCCACCCAGGCACCCCTATTTTGGACTTTTAAAAGCATATATTTCTAAAAATAAACAGTGGTTTAAAGAATATCAATGTTTTTAACATTTGGTACATATTGCCAGTTTGCTGTCTGAAAAGATTGAAACAGTTTATAATTTCACCAGAAAAAAACTTGAGGACCTGTTTCTATATATGCATTTCTTATTAGTGTTTCAAGTATTTTTAAATATTTGCTATTTTAATAGTTTAAAAATATTTTATGCTTATATTTTGAATTTCCTTATTTGCTTTTAGATTGAATATAAATTCATGTAATGTTTAGTTTGTAATGCCGCTTTTGAGTTTTCTGTGTGTCCTTTGCCCATTTGCATGGATCGGTCAGGGCATATTTTTTATATCAGATTACATGAGCTCTTTGAAAATAATAACTGCTTTTCTGGCATATTTTCTCTCCTGCCATCTTTTACTCTCTTTTTATATCAATGATGGTTTTCTTTCTTTTTTTATTTTCATTTTCTACTTAATGTGTGTGTGTGTGCGTGCACGCATTTAAAAAAAATTTTTTTAACCAAATACATCATTCTTTTTCTTTTTGGATGGATATAAAAACACACATCATATTTATATTTACATTCATATTCATGTTTGTATATTTTACACACATATTTTATATATTTATGTATCTTTTATAATTTTGCTCCTAAGCTTAGAAAGTTATCTATCATCCAGAAGTTTGATAAACTAGTCTATTTTCTTCCTTTTCTTTTAACTATTTAACTTCTATATATTTTAACTCTTTAAGCATAACTTATTGTGATGTTTATTATGCATTGGATACCTGCACTAATTTTTTCCAAATTAAGATCATCTAACCTAATAGGGTTTATTACATAATTCTCCTCCTACCCATTGATTTGTAATTTTTCCCTAACCATATGTTACATTAATATATGTAAAAGTCTCTCTTATGAGACAAATACTATATGGTTTCATTTATCATGGAATTTAAGAAACAAAACAGATGAACATTGGTGAAAGAAAAAAAAAGGAGGCAAGCCATAAGAAAGACTTAAATATAGAGGATAAACTGATGGTTATGGGCGAGGAGATGGGCAGGGGGGATAGGCTAAATGGGTGATGGGTACTAAGGAGGGCACTTGTGTTGAGCACTGGGTGGTATATGTAAGTGATGAATCACTAAATTCTACTCCTGAAATTAATATTACACTATATGTTAACTAACTATATTTAAATAAAAACTTGAACATAAAAAAAAGTCTCCCTTCTGAACTCCCTAATCTTGCTGCTGCTAATTTTTCAAGGAAGTTCTGTGCTTATATTGGTAAGTGTTAAGTGATTTTGCTTCTTGGGCACCTGGATGGCTCGGTTGGTTAAGCATCCAACTTTGGCTCAGATTCATGATCTTGCGGTTCGTGGGTTTGAGCCTTGTATCGGGCTTTGTGCTGACAGGTTGGAGCCTGAAGCCTGCTTTGGATTCTGTGTCTTCCTCTCTCACTGCCCCTCCTCCAACTCACACTCTGTCTCTCTCGCTCTCTCAAAAATAAACATTAAAAAAAATTTAAATGATTTTGCTCTAGTAAAAGGTACCCATCCAAACAAGTTTTGATAGTCTATTAATTTGCTACTTTATTTAGCATTCCAAATAAAACAACCTCTCTTTTATTTGCTTATAAATGTTATGTCTCCCATGAGTTTTTACCATTTCCTCAAGTGAAAAGACCAGTTTAATATGTGGTATAATATTATGAAGAGATCTGACTTATGCTGAGAAATCAAAATTATTTTCATAATTGAATTTTGGCAGATAAACAGAATTAGTGTTGAAATATTTTTCTTCCATATGTGATTAAGATGTTTATTCATAATGTGATTTTTTTAGGGTGAGGTGAAAATATGCAAACATTTCTGGAAGTTATCTATTTATAAGACATTTTTATAAAAAGTTAATGGCAGCATAATAAGATTAACTTTACTTAGCTTTTTTTTATTTGACAGAGAGAGAGTGAGAGCATATGAGCGGGGGAGAGGGAAAAGGGAGGGAAAGAGGAGAGAGAATCTTAAGCAGGTTCCATGCTCAGCGCAGAGCCAAATGTGGGGCACGATCCTATGACCCTGGGATCATGACCTGAGCCAAAATTAAGAGTTAGATGCTCAACTGACTAAGCCACCCAGGCATCCCTGCGTAGCCATTTTTATTTGAATTTCATTGCTTCTTAATTTATAATCCTCTACTTGAGACACTATTTTTTTTTCTTAAAAATATATTTCCTGTCTTATATAAATTCTTAGCCTATAGAAAATGTATGGTAATTTTAAAATGTCTTTTGTGAACATAGTTACTACAAAATTAAGTCTAATTTATGATACTTTTTAGTTTGTTTATTTTTTTAATGTTTATTTTTGAGAGAGAAACAGACAGAGCATGAGTCAGGGAGGGGCCGAGAGAGAGGGAGACACAGAATCCAAAGCAACTCTAGGGTCTGAGCTGTCAGCACAGAGCCCGACATGGGGCTCGAACTCATGAGCCAAGCCGTGAGATCATGACTTGAGCCGAAGTCAAATGCTTAACCAGCTGAGCCAACCAGGTGCCCCTAGTTTCACTTTAAAGCAAGTAGGGGATTTCAGTTTTGTTAGAAGTATTAGAATATTTGTTCAATTTCATGTAAAAGTTCATCTTGAGACTATGTCTTACAGCACAAATTAGATATCAAATGGGGTTAATAAGAAAAAGAATTGCTAATCCAAAGAAAATGAAAAGTGAGATGCACACCCAAAAGTTAACAAACATAAGATTATACACTACAAAACAAATGAATAAACATATTTTATAAGCAATTTCACATATACACTTTAGATTTAAATTGTACTGAGGTTTTTTGGAAACAATATTGAGTCAAATGGTGCTTCTTTATACTGTGTTGAAAACAAAATTTATCATCTTAACCATTTTTAAGTGCAAATGGTGTTTTTTTAAGTTTTCATTTAAAAGTTCAAAATACTTGGTGTGCTGGGTGGCTCAGTCAGTTGAGCCTCTGACTCTTAATTTCAGCTCAGGTCGTAAACTTACAGTTTGTGTTTAAGCCCCACATTCGAGGCCCACTGTCAGTGTGGAGCCTGCTTGGGATTCTCTCTCTTCCTCTCTCTCTGCCCCTCCCCCACTTGCATGCACATGTGGGCTGTCTCTCTCAAAATAAATAAACTTTAAACTTAAAATAAAAGTTCAAAATACTTAAACTATTCTAGTGTATATACTCATTATGGTTCTTTAATGGTTCTAAATTAAAAGCAAAAAAGAAAGTTATCTATTTTATTGTTTCCTTTTTTCCAGAAAGTGGCTACCGCATACAATTTTATTGTAGAACAAATACTTTTTAAAGAGTCTGTCTAGGGGCACCTCAGTGGCTCAGTCAGTTGAGTGTCTGACTCTTGATTTCAGCTCAGGTCATGATCCCAGGGTCGTGGGATCAAGCCCTGCATTGGGGTCCACACTGAGTGTGGTCCCTGCTTGAGATTCTGTCTTTCTCTCCCTCTGCCCCTCTCCCCTGCTCACATTTGCGCTCTCTCTCTCTCTCTCTCTCTAAAATAAAAATAGTCTGTTTATTTTAGGAAATTTTAAAATAAATATTTAATTCATTAAGAAATGCGTGTCAGGTGATAGGAAAACCCCTGCTGCCCAGCTGGATGTTTCTAAAGGCATGAATCATTGTAGATTTCAAAAGAAACATTAGAAATCTCTAATATTTTTGTCTAATGTTTTAATAAGCTTCATTAAAGGTAAAACAGTTGTGAAGCCTTGAAGAATGTGAGAACTTTGCAAAAATGATTAGTGATCCAATCCTCTGGTTGTTGCAAAAACGGTTTAATATTAGTCAATTTGTGCTACTTATCTTAACCAGATTTTGACTGTTAGCCATATCATGTTTTTCTTTTGTGCAGTTTTGATCCATTTTTTTCAAAGGCCAGATTAATGCCTTCTGAGTATATTTATTTTTAAAAAATCGACTTTGTTTTTTTAAGTTTATTTATTTTGAGAGAGAGAGAGAGAGAGAGAGAGATAGGGAGCCAGAGAGAGAGAGATGGAGAGAGAAAGAATCCCAAGAAGGCTCCACACTGCCAAGCACAGAGCCTGAGGCTCACACTCACCTGATACTCAAACTCACAACGTGAGGTTATGACATGAGTCAAAACCAAGAGTCGGACAATCAACGGATTGCACCACCCAGGTATCCCCTGAGTATCTATTGTTTTAACACATGTACTTTCAAAATAGAGGTGAACACACCTTCAGGCCCTTTAATCCGATAACTTGAGGCAAGCCAGTTTAAAGCAAGCAGGAAGTTAAAGTTAAGAAACAATTGTATAAAGAAAGCAGTATGTATAAAGGAAGTGTTATCTCTTCAAAAATATTTCTGAAGCAAATATTATAATATGTTAACATTATTAAATGCAGGTGGTGAATCCGTGTAGGCCTGTTACATTATTAACTTTAATTTTTTAAATGTTTGTAATAGTCCATGATTAACAATAAGTAAAATCTAACAAGGTAACTGAAGGAATATAACATCATAGCTTTCTGGACCCATTTGAACCATCTCTATTTTCCTACACAATCTCTAAGGATTTGGCTCTTACATTTTTTTCCTTCCTCAAATACAAGTTGAATGTTGCTCAGCATCCTGAGCTTTTCTAAAGCAAAATTAGTGTCAGTATTTCTCAAAATGGTCAGTTTTTTTTTTTTTAATTTGGAAAAATGAAGGGGAATTCCTTAAACATTCCTCCTCCAAATTACCTTGTCACTTAATGTCAGATAAGACAAATATTTAAATAAACATTTGTGTAATGTGATACAAATCTAGTCACAGGTGACTAGATTACCTGTAGGTGACCACCTTAATTTTCTTCTTGTATAAATAATCTCACATCTCTCTTTAGGACACTTTATAAGACATTGAATAGAGATGATTAATTGGAAATTGTACATTGATTAATGGGTAAATAAGTCATTTATTTTATTCCAGAGTCAACATAGTTCCTATTCCTAGGTAACAGGACAGTCACTTTTCTTAAAAAATAAAAAAATACCAGGGTACCTGGGTGGCTCATTTGGTTAAGCATCTGACTTTTCATTTCAGCTCAGGTCATGATCTCATGGTCCTGAGATCAAGCCCCACATCGAGCTCTGCTCTGGGTGTGGAGTCTGCTTATGTTTCTTTCTCTCCCTCTCTCTCTGCCCCTCCAGCCAAACTATTAACAAAATGTGCTGATTTCTGATATGACATCTGTATTTTATTCATAAAAATGCCTTGATATAATACTCTGTGGTGTTAGCACAATTATAATAATAATAATAATAATAATAATAATAATAAGATATATTATTTACTAAATGTCAGTCTCCATTATAGTTTTAGACATACATTGTCTCATCAAACCCTCAGATATGATACTAAAACGATAGATCTCAATGTGCCGTCCAGATCTTAATTGTTAAATGCCTTTTGAGAAAACTTTAAGATATTACACAGTAATAATAAAATGATAGGCTCAGTAGCATATAAGTTACATTTGTTGTTTCATTTAAACCTCCAAAAAAGTACTGAGGAAAGGGTAATTACCACCATTTCAAGATGTAGAAACTGTTTGAGTGAGGTTAAGTAACTGGACCAAAAAGCAGGCAGGGGAAAGTGAATTATGTTCATTCATAATTTATTGTGAATTTGGAATTAAGAGAATTTACTTGTCATGATATTTCCCTTCAAATATTTTATTCTCTTAAATCCTATAATACAGTGCTGTAGGCAAGAATGTATTGATTCAGAGAAAATGATTAATTTGCTCCTGTTCACATAAAATTAGCTCAAAAGCTATGTCTGTGGGCTCTTATGTCTGAGCTGTAGCCGCCTGGTCCTGTGGTTGCTGAAGAAAGAATTTGGTGAGTATAAATGTTGGCTCTTATAGATGATCCTGCAGTTCTCTAGCACTTCACACATCACTACAAACGCACACCAGGGGCTCTCAAAACGCACCCATTCAATAGACGCTTTTCCACAGGAGACATCCAGATGGCCAACAGACACATGAAAAGATGCTCAACGTCACTTATCATCAGGGAAATACAAATCAAAAACCACACTGAGATACCACCGCATGCCGGTCAGAGTGGCTCAAATGAACAAATCAGGAGACTATAGATGCTGGCAGGGATGTGGAGAAATGGGAACCCTCTTGCACTGTTGGTGGAAATGCAAACTGGTGCAACTGCTCTGGAAAACAGTGTGGAGGTTCCTCAAAAAATTAAAAATAAAACTGCTCTACGACCCAGTAATAGCACTACTGGAAATTTATCCAAGGGATACAGGAGTGCCGATGCATAGAGGCACATGTACCCCAATGTTTATAGCAGTGCTTTCAACAATAGCCAAATTAGAGCCTAAATGTCCATCAACTAATAAATGGATAAAGAAGATGCAGTTTATATATACAATGGAATACTACTTGGCAATGAGAAAGAATGAAATCATGCCATTTGCAGCAACATGGATGGAACTGAAAGATATTATACTGAGTGAAATAAGTCAGTCAGAGAAGGACAGATATCATATGTTTTCACTCATATATGGATCTTGAGAAACTTAACAGAAGACCATAGGGGAAGGGAAGGGGGAAAAAATAGTCACAAACAGAGAGGGAGCGAGACAAACCATAACAGACCTTTAAATAGAACAAACTGAAGGTGGATGGGGGAGTGGGGGGAAGGGGAAAATGGGTGATGGGCATTGAGGAGGACACTTGTTGGGATGAGCACAGGGTGTTGTTTGTGACTGATGAAACAAGGAATCTACCCCAAAAACCAAGAGCACACTTTACACATTGTATGTTATTCAATTTGACAATAAATTATATTAAAACAAAATTGTGCCCACTCAAACGATAAAATATCTTCTTCATGGCTCCCATCTCACACAGAACAAATGCTTATAATAACCATATGACTTGTCACATTCTGGACGCACTTCTGCTCCATTATTCCTCTAGCCTTATCTTCTACTTCATTCAAGCTCCTCCAACCACATCGCCTTCCTTGCTCTTCTTCAAAACCATCAAGTGTGTTCCCTTCTCAGGCTCTCCATACTTTCCCTGGCTATCTGCATGGTCAGTTCTCTCCCTTCATGTCTTTCAGCCAAATTCATCTTCCCAGTAATCACCTTCCCCTATATCAATATGTAATATGCCCTTACATGCTTTATTTTTTTCTCCAAAGCTCCATTTTAATTATCACTATGTAAAATAGTGGATATATTTTGCAGCCAAAATAGAAGATTGTTGAATGAATAAATGCCATTTTTCTTTCCTCCTTATAAGCACTTTTCATGAGAGCGCATTATGTGCTCTGCAAAATGGGGTCCTTTTTCTCATGAAACTCACAGAAGGGAAGACACAGGCATTATTACACTGACAATGATCAAACACTTGTACTTCAGTAGGGCTTTGCATAGAGTATTACAAGAAAGTTCATGGTAAAAGGAATATCTCATTCATCTTGGGGAATCCAGGGAGAGCTAGATTGTTGAGGATTATTGGATGGATTTTGGCATGAGAAAATGTTATCCAGGAATGAGATTATTACAATAAAAGTACAAGGGCACAGAGCAAGGAAATGTTTGCTGTGTGCAGGAACCACAAGCACTTTGTGGTTCCCTGAGAGTAAAGTTCACAGAAGGAAGTGGTGAAAGTGGGGCTGTAGAAACAAACAGAAGTCTGGGCTTTACATGCAATGTTAAGAAACTTGGATTTTGGCCTCCAAAATCCAAAAAGTTGTAGGCAGGGAAATGGTATTATCAGATTTATATTTTAGGTTTGTTGCCATTGATTCTATGAAGGTAGTTGTAGACATCTAGAGGAAATGATGAAAGTCTGAGCTAAGCTAGTGGTCAAGAGGCTGGAGAAGAAGAAAAGGATTAAACAAATATCGTGGGGCTAAAACTGTCTGATCTTGAGGATTAGATGTGGATGAACAGTGTAAAGAGAAGATAACCACCTCTTCAGAAGGATAACCACCCCTTAGTTTGGGTATCTAAATGGGTGGTAATACCATGAATTGAGGTAAAATAATGGAGCTTGACCTCATTTTATTTTGTTGTCATTGGGATGGGGGCCATGGAATGATGATGAGTTGGTTTTCCTATTTGACTTTGAAATGGCTGTAAGGCATATAAGTGTATATGACCAACAAACAGTTGTTACATGAGTCTATAGCTCAGAAGTCAGGTCCACAGTGGAAGTGAAGAAATGAGATCCAGTGGAGGGAAGTTGGAACCATTTGTATATGGAAGAGATCCCCCAAAGAATATGTGCAAAGTGGTGAGTCATTGGTAGAATTAAGGAGTACGTGAAGAAATGGGAACCAGAGAGAGAAAAGAGGAGAACCTGGAAAAAAGGTGGTGTTGAAGGAAGATTATATCAAAAATCAGAAGGAAGTAGTGATCAACCAACGAAATGCTACTGAGATATATGTTAAGAATAAAAAACATGTTCACTGGATTTGGCATTTAGAGGGTCATGGATAATACTCATTTGTTCTTTTAATAAATATTTATTGAGAACAGGCTATTTGATAGGACCTGTGCAAGTCCCCTTAATGAAAGAACAAAGAAGATGTATGTGATCTAGGGCCCTTTGAGATCTTATCAACTGGGAGAGTAGAGCATTTGAGTAGAAGGATACAGATAATTAAGAGTTTTAAAATGTAGAGTGAGAAATACTGGGACAGGACTAGCATAGGTGGCTTCTCCTTTCATGGATATGGTGCCAAGAATATGCTGTGCTGGGAATGTATTCCCTAACCCTGGGGCCTCTTAACTGGTGAGATGCTACTTGTCCTTCACTGCTCAGATCAATGTCACTTTTTTGGAGAAGTCTCTTCTGACCCTTAGACCAGACCAAGCTCCTCCTATTAAGTGTTCTCTTTATACCTTGTCCCTTTCCCTCATAGCATTTGTCATAGCTTATGAGTGTTTACTTGTACTATTGATTAATGTCTGTCTACACCTCAGACAACCAACTCCTTAAGTCCAGGAGCCATGTCAGATTTTATCAGTGAACAAATATATAATTGTTGAGTAAGTGAATGAATGAATGAATGAATGAATGTATGTTTTCTGGAGAATGACAACTGAGTTGGATGTATCAGTAACATAGGGTTGCAGTCAACTGAGGAAAGATTAAGAGGTGAATAAGAAAAGCAGTGAGTATAGAGTATTCTCTTTTAAGAAGCCTGGAGAAATGGAAGGGTGGGGGTAATCACTGGCCACAAGGTCATGCAGAATTACAGGAAGGATTTGTCAGGACAGAGACACCTGAGGCTATTGTCTCAGGACACCTGAGCTATTGGCAGGCTAAGGGGTGTACTGTCACTGGGGGAAGGGATGAAGATGAATGAAGGAGGGGAGAACTGGCATCTGAAGATTTTTGAGAACATGGGACACAGGGTCAAGGAAAGTATGGGAAAGAAGAGGGAAGAAAACTAGGGGCTAATTTATAGTACAATTGCCCCCTGGGGAATAAGCGTTGGGCAGTATTCTACACTCTTCTTCAAAGAATTTGTCATCATGAGTCAATCATAAGATTTAACTTGAGAAAGAATGAAATATGGCCTTTGGTAGCAATGTGGATGGAACTGGAGAGTGTTATGCTAAGTGAAATAAGTCATACAGAGAAAGACATACCATATGATTTCACTCTTGTGTGGATCCTGAGAAACTTACCAGAAGACCATGGGGGAGGGGAAGAAAAAAAAGAAAGGTTAGAGAGGGAGGGAGCCAAAACATAAGAGACTCTTAAAAACTGAGAACAAACTGAGGGTTGATGGGGGGTAGGAGGGAGGGGAGGGAGGGTGATGGGTATTGAGGAGGGCACCTGTTGGGATGAGCACTGGGTGTTGTATGGAAACCAATATGACAATAAACTTCATATTGAAAAAAAAAAGATTTAACTTGAAATATATATGAAATTCTCTATAACAAATTCTCTATAACAAACCAGTGCACTGGAATACAACTAAAGTTATCAGGCAGAATATTGGCTTTAAAAAGCTAACAGAGTAGGAAACAACAAATAATTTTGCAATCAACGTCTTATTTGTTTTTTGCAACGTAGTCTACCATAATGAGGTGAACCCTTTTAGTTTGATATGACAGATGAGAATTCATTTTACTTATGTATGCCTTTCCTTCTCCTTCCAATTTTTTTCCTCCAAGTTTTTGATAGTTATTACTTTAGTTCTTCTTTTGATTATATTTTACCTTTAAATAATGTACTCAAACTTCTGTTCAGTATTCTAACAACGTTAGATGATCTATAACGATCTAGCCCTCTATAATTCTTTATGCTTCTTCCTTATTTCCCATTTTCTGTAAGCTGTAACTCTGTTTTTATATTGTAAAATTTAATAACATTCACATTCTATTCTAATGTAATATTTAATACTTCTGTTTTTCCTAAAGGATGATTTTAACATTTAAAAACCAATTGGGCATTTCCATAATTGAGAACATATAATTATGGATTTAGGATTACATTTCCTTTTCTACGAGTTCACAACTTCTAGGAAAAACACCCCTAACATCCTTGCTCCCTATCAATTACTTAATTGTGCCATATTTTGTTACAACTCATATTTGGAAGTAATATGCCTTTTGTTTTGTTTTTCCTGAAAGTTCTCATTGTTTTTCCTCTATTGAGAGTAGAAATACCCACTTTGTTTATCATGTTATTTAATATTTAGCTCCTCAGAAATTTTATTGCTTGGTATATTCAAAAAATTGTCATGTTTTGAAGATGTTCTTGAAACCAACTGACTTCCTATTCTAAATTGAACTGATTGTTTTCCAGCTGTCTCTCTGAGAGTTCTTACACCATTTTTTTTTGTATGTTCTTAAATTGCATTTTCTTGAATTTCACATTTAGTTAATGAAGTGCTTCCTTAAGTGATGGCCACAGAAAAGGTAGAGTCTTAGCATCTCTGGCACTGTTTTATTTTTGCCCTCATATATTTTTTATTTTATAGTTGGACAGTATTTCTAGGTTCAAAATTGTAATATTTTTAAAAGACCTTTGAAGGCTTTGTGTATATGTTTGCTTTTTTAAATTTCCTATTTTATGGAGAATTGGTTCAGTGAGCTAAGTAAAGAACTGAGCATCACTTAGGGGATTTTTTTCAACTTTCCTCACAATTGCTTCTAGTTGATTGTTCCAGATATCAAAAGCCATCAGGGCAAACACATATATAAAAATACTTTTAAACGTAAATAGAGTAAATTATTTATTGGTGACAATAATAATGTAACAGTTAATTTAGTCGTCACTTACTGCTTTAGGAATAAAATAAGCCTTCATTTCTTGGTGAAAATAGAGGTAAATACTTATGAGCAGATGTGTACTGATTTTATTATAAAATGGGTTCAATATTTAGCAGTTCTTGGAGCTCCTGGGTGGCTCAGTCGGTTGAGCGTCTGACTTCGGCTCAGGTCATGATCTCGCAGTCTGTGAGTTCGAGCCCCACGTCAGGCTCTGTGCTGCCGGCTCAGAGCCTGGAGCCTGCTTCTGATTCTGTCTCCCTCTCTCTCTGCCCCTCCTCCACTCATGCTCTATCTCTCTCTCTCTGTCAAAAATAAATAAACATTTTTTTAAAATTAAAAAATTATATTTAGCAGTTCATTTATTGTTATTCTTTCACCTTATGATTTAAGTAGAATCTGTTTAAAAATTAGTAGCTGAATTCTACTTCTATTTTTCAGGTACTTTGTGGACATTTTATTAAGCAAAATGTAAACAACTTGAGGATAGCAGATAATAATATATGTATTATATATATATATATATATATACACACATATATACATATACATATATATGGTTGTATGATTAATATCTTAATACAGGTGTTAATATGTCCTATGAAGAATGCCATAGACTCAAAAAGGGTCCACATTGTCATTTCTAACTATAAAGTGGACTTAATATCAAGCTCTTTTTAGAATAAATATCTGGCATATTCTGAACATTTCATTTCATGACTTTTAAGTGTACAGAGGTCTAAGCAACATTTAGTGTTTAAATTTTCAACTTTTTAAGTATTAGCCACTCTTATTTATTACCGATGGAGAGAAGAAACCCTTTGAGTAGTAACAAATCCAATGATAGTTGTGATTTATGAGTGGTCAGTTTAATCTCATGGCTTAGTAGTATTTTGTCTGTCATATTATGTCTCTGTCTCTTAAGCAAAACCAGAATTTTGATGCTAAATTAGTTTGTTTTGTAGCAGAGCTAAACTGATGAATGTTTTGAAGCAATAATACCAAGTAAAAAGAGCTTCATTGAAGAATAAAATGTCCTTTAAGTAAATATAAAGCTATGTTTTAAGGCTTTATGTTCTAAAAACAAAGATGGCATTGTCAAAGTGTGACCTTTAAGGATACACTCAGGGAACTCATTTAGCATATAAAATTTATTATCCCCTGTGTGTTTGGAGTTCAAAATTACAACTCGCTTGTCAAATGTGAGAAGTAGTGTCTCCTATTGCACATTAATTTGCGTTGTGTCTGTTCATTTCTCTGTAATTATCAAATTATCAAGAGATAGTTGCACTATCACTAGTAATAAAGGAAACACTGTGTACTTGAGGTAAATTATGAAACTACTTTTTCATGATTAAATCATTGCCTGTCTTGTGTAAGGTATTCAAATTAATCTATAGAACAGTATAATCCTGCAATGTACAAGGTTACTATGGAGTTTAGAATTATATCACTTCCTGTGCAGAAAGATTATTGGGCTAACAGTATTTTAGTTGTCTGCTGTGTTCAGAATACTATTTTAGAATTAAGGAAAGGGGCGCCTGACTGGCTCAGTAGGTACAGCACGTGACTCTTGATCTTGGGGCTGGGAGTTCGAGGCCCGTGTTGGGTGTAGAGATTACTTAAAAATAAAATCTTAAAAAAAAAAAAAAGAAAGAAGGAAAGACTGTTAAAAGAAACTAGAAATTAGTCTTTGTCATTTAAATTAAACAATAAATATGCCACATAAAGATTTTTAGAACCCAGTGAAGCAGTGTTACAAGCAAACATAAAGTAGCGACAATTGTATGTGAAATTTGGAGCCAGATGAACTGTCAGTGACAAGTTTCACTTATTAGTACATGTTTCCTGTCAGAAATAGTTTTGAGATTATGTTACAGAAAGAATGTAAATTGGTCCAGAGAGCAGCTAAAGCAAGCAGTGAGACTCAAGATAGGCCTCCTGCGTGAGAGCAGACATGTTTGTTTGACTAGCACAAAGATTGTGCTGTCACTTAGCAAAGGATACTGTTGACCCCCTGGTTTTATCTTTAAGTTTATAATAAGAGGCTACTTAGCATAATAAAGAAACAGACATGAATCAAAATCCTTTCTCCATTCATTCAAGCAGACTACATTTCTGAGCTCAGGTTATGAATAAGAATGCCAGTCTCATGGTGTGGTTATGAGGCTTTAAGGTGCTAATCTGTGTACAATGCCCGGCACATAATGGGCTCTAGACAAATATCAGTCCTTTTCCCTTTAGAGGTCGCATACAGCACTATGCCCTGTGACCAGGAAATTTGTTAACCTTTATTATCCCCGCTTAAAGATCAAATACAATATACAGTCAACAAGTGGAGGATACAATGAAATAACCTTTATTTTGGGTGCTCAGCAGTTGTCTCTGAACATGTCTTCTCCTAGTGCTTAGGTGCTTTAAAGCAGGATCAGGAATAGTTCAAGAGGCCACTAAGGCCTTTGGCCTATATTATTCCTTCATGCCATCTACTATTAAATGGCTGTGGTCACAGGAATTGTTCTTCAGAATCGTTCACAGAAACAAGCACAGCAGAGGGGAAGCACTGGACTCAGGGAGAAATAATCAGGAAGCTAAAGAGCCAGCCTCAGAGACCCTCACCCGTACAAGTTCCTTCTTGGGCCTTGTAGCTAATTTGTGCAGTGTGCAGTGGGCTCTTGAACAACATAGATTTGAACTGTGCAGATTCACTGTAAATATATTTTCTCTTCCTTACGATTTTCTTAATAACATTTCTCCTCTGTAGCTTACTTCATTGTAAGCATACAGTATGCTAATACATATAACACATAAAATATGTAGTAATCAACTATGTTATTGATAAGGCTTCTGGTCGACAGTACACTATTTAGTAGTTAAATCTGGGGGGAGTCAAAAGCTATAGACAGATTTTTTTACTGCAGGGAGGAAAAAAAGAAAAAGAATTAATATAATTTAAAAAAGATGAAGTGGTCAATAGGAAAAGCAAGTTTTGCTTCCTTTGACAAATAACAAATTCTGTTGATTTGTTTAGTAACTCTTGACCAGAGATGCTCATATGCACTTGGCCACAAGCTAGCCCTTGCCTATCTAGGAAGGTACTCTTTAGTTTAGCATCAACCTAAGGATCACCTATATAAAAATATAAAAAAGGGAACCACCTGACAATCAGGAGGTGTGCAGTTACATTGAGCAGGTATTTGACTTCTCACATTTTTAGGTGGGCAAAGGGGAAGGGATAGATGGAATCAGTATTATTGATCTGACTCAGTATGTGCCAATGGGTTAGGCACCATATATATATTATCACACTTTTATTCTCATGTAAGTAATATTACCTAAATTGAAGCAAGAAGTAACCTCTTTTTATAGAGTTTGTGGAGCCAGAATTCAAACACAGGGCTTCTTGGGGTCAAAGCCCAGGTTTTTCCAACCTCCCTAATGAGTTTAGGTTTTACCTGCCAAGGATCAGCTACTGGGGGGGGAATGGACATTTAACCTATAATCCACCTAATGTTTGTTTGTTTGTTTTTTAAGTTTATTTATTTTGAGAGAGACATAGACAGCATGAGTGGAGGAGGGGTAGAGAGAGAGAGAGAGAGGGAGAGAGAGAAAGAATCTCAAGTAGGCTCCTTGCTGCCAGTGTATAGCCCTATGGGCTCAAACTCACGAAACCATGAGATCATGACCTGAGCCAAAACCAAGTGTCAGCCGCTTAACCGACTGAGCCACCCAGGTGCCCCACAGCCTGCTGATTTTCAATCCCCAAGGTCTTACCAGCCACTGAGTAGACTTTTCTTTCTTCACTCTCATTTGTTCTCATTTGTTAAGTGCCTGCTGGGGGGTAGTCATTGTGCTGCCTGTAGGATACTGCCCCCCATGTAGTTATTACTTCTTCAAAATGGCCATCATCACCTACAGACTCCCGTAGGTAGAAAGGTAAGCAGGTGGATGACAGATGGTAGGTAGGTAGGGATGTAGATGGATGGGTGGATAGATGGATAGAGGATGGGTTCACGAATATGTGTATTGCTCAAATGAAAGTTTCACCATTACTATGATTTCTATCTGTTGTTATTTTGAAAGCACCTGGAGGTCCTTCTAAAAATTCATATTGTTCTTTTAAATTGAAGTTAAAAATTTTAGTTATTTAATCAATAAAACTGAAATACTACATATAATTCGGGGCTAGCAACTTCAAAAACTTAAAAATCTTAATTTCAAAAACTACAAAATAAGGTTATATTTTGTAAATTTCTTTATCTTCAAAATTTTCCCTTTAAAAAAAAATATTTTGAGAGAGAGAGCATGTGTACAAGCTGGGGTGGGAGGGGGAGGGGCAGTGTGGGAGAAAGAGAAAGAGAAGCAGGGTCCACGCTCAGTGCAGAGCCTGACATGGGGCTTGATACCGTGACCCTGGGGTCATGACCTGAGCCAAAATCAAGAGTTGGACACTTAGCTGACTGTACCACCCAGGCACCCCTGTCTCCCAACTTCCTAATTTCTGTTTTCACATTAAATATCTTCTCTTTTACCTGGGTGATTTTTTTCTCATTTCCATAACCATTGAGAAGTTTTTGAATAATATAAATATAACTGCACTAATACAGAAGTTCAGGGATGTACCTTGTGCATCAAGGGAAGGAGAGGAGGATTTCAAATGAAATGTGTCAAGTTGGGGAACCTGGCTGGCTAAGTCCGTGGAACAACTCTTGACCTCAGGGTTGTGAGTTTAAGCCCCATGTTGAATGTAGAGTTTACTTTAAAAAGAAAATGTGTAAGGGTGCCTGGGTGGCTCAGTTGGTTAAGCGGCTGACACTTGATTTCAGTTCAGGTCATGATCTCACGGTTTGTGGGTTTGAGGCCAACATCGGGTTCTATGCTGTCAGCAGGGAGCTTGCTTGGGATTCTGTCTCCCTCTCTCTCTGCCCCTCCCCTGCTCTCTCTTTGTCTCTCTCTGTCAAAATAAATAAGTAAATAAAAACTTTTAAAAAAATGTATAAAGTTGTGGGACTGTGGCTATAGCTTCACTGAAAAGTCAAGTGGCCAATGGTGGGTTTCACTCACGTTAGTTGTGAAGTTCCCGGTTGTATTAAAACACTCACTGACACAACCGTTCCAAAGCAAAGTCATGGGTAGAAATTTACAATAGCCAGAATGGTATTGGGGACATTTTAAATAAATTTGCTAAGCAAAGAACTTATATATAGATATAAATAATATAAATAAATGAGAACAAGTGGGATGCAACTTGAATGTAGTAAATGCCTACTTGATAGTGAAATGGGAAGACTTTCTGGTGATCCTGTTTTAATCATATAAGAGTTGGACTGTGTAACCAAATCTTTTTTTCTTTTTTTAATGAAATAATGTTAAGTTCTTTTTCATAGTTTTTCACCTAACAAACCAAGGGTGCGTATACTTGAATGAAAGATGGCTCCAATTGTATGCAGTGTCCACCAGGATTCTGAGCCAAGTATCCAATTATATCCCAAGAAATAATATCTTTATTGTAACATGGCCTCAGTGTTTCAGACAGTGACTCCACACTGTTACATTATGGGTTAAGCTGTATTTACATGTAACTTGACCGCAACAATAGAGGAAGATGCTTGGTTTTACAGATGGCGTTGTATAAACAGTCCTGTAAAGGTACTTGCAAATGACATTAGAGTTGGAAACCGAAAGGGTATTGTGAATACACTTACAGCTGCTATCATTTCCTTCCTCAAAGAAAGGGGCTTGGGGTGCCTGGCTGGCTCAGTTGATGAGCATGTGACTCTTGATCTCAGGGTTGTGGGTTGAAGCCCTGTGTTGGGTATAGAGATTACTTAAAAATGACATCTTAAAAAAAAAGTCTGTTCCTTGATATTTATGCATAATTTCTACATAATCCTTTCTTTTAAGGAATATTCTTTATCTCTTCTTATTCCTCAAGTCACCTCATTCTTGCTGATCACAGCACAAATAAAATACACTTTCACAGCATTTTAAATCGCCTCCTAACCATTGAATTAGGTGTATGTATAGAAAGATAAGTAAGTTTTTGGGGGGATGTGTGTGTTTATATGTTGGTCAAAATAAGCCAACAGCTTGAGTACCTGAAATCTAGTTGAGATTTATGCATGTTAAAATATTTGATACAAATAGTCTTGGAGAGTGTCATTATAAGTAAACTGACAGCCTCACAAATTCTATGTAAGGCTTTTGTTTTGGTGAAACTTGTGTCACTCAATAACGTTTGCCAGATTTTACTTTTAAAAAAATTGTAATAGCGTTTCTTTGTCTTTTCCTCTGTCACCGATACAGATCCACATCCAGAGAACTGAAGGATGTGACCATATGACCTGCTCACAATGTAACACTAATTTTTGTTACCGATGTGGGGAAAGATACCGCCAGCTCCGGTTCTTTGGAGACCACACTTCAAACCTCAGTATATTTGGATGCAAATATCGCTACCTCCCAGAGAGACCTCATCTAAGGAGATTAGTGCGAGGGTCGGTCTGTGGTGAGTGTCCGGCATGATTTATAGGAATGCTTTCTGGGAAGGAAGCAGTGATAAGAGAACCCAGAGATATAGTAGCCATGGTAATTCTGAGCACCTATCAGGTATTCTGGTGGGGACTTCACCCCAAAACAGGAGGAAGATATTTTCTCTGTTTTTGAGTTTAGAATGGAAATTTAAATTTGTTAGCAGGACACAATTCATATGAGCAAACGGATTTTGTTTGAAAAACAAATTATTAATTACACTGCAGAAATGTGAAGCCATTAGTCTTTTAATTTCTGAAGCCTTATCGTAAGCCATTTGATGAGAGGGACAATGTCACCTTCATTTTCCTACTGGCAGTACCTAGCAATGGGTCTTACACGTATCCTCTATTCATTCATGGAAGACGTGTAATACAATTTGTAAAAATCGTATGTTTCAGAACCCTGTACTGGAGTTTTACTGTATCTATTGGTTGATGTCACTGTATGTATTTTCTGTTGTATTAATAGCTAACAGTTAATGAAATGAGTATCAGATGCTCTCATTGTATACAAACCCAAGTTGATATATCCAAATGCAATGTTTTGTTTTGTTTTGTTTTGGATTTACCCCTTCTTTGTCCTCAGCAACACACGATCTCATACACAAATATGCAGACATAAACACAGATGCCCACTCTGGCCTGATGCCACCAACCTTGTGTGATACAATGTTCTTCTGACCTGATATTGCTTCTTCCAACAGCTCCCCACTTCTCTGGAATATATCCACTGTGAGGCTTCTTCCTCGCGTTTTCATTACCCCAAACTCCAATATTTTGGAGGGCTGGCTAGGGAATCTAACTATTTATAACAGTATTTCCATGAGCATACCAAATTGCAAATTAAGTTTTGAGATATAACCTATTTGTAAGGCTGTGTATACAGAGAGCAACCCGAAACCACAAAATCCTTGTATTTTCTGTATTACTTGTTCTTTCCTACTTAAGTGACATTTTGTGGTAAGGTGTTTCCTTCCTATTTTTTTAAATTTAATCTTTATTTGACCATCATTTTTTTTCCTTTTTGTTATTTGGTTTAATCATTCTTAAATAAGGGAAATTATTTCCTGCCCTAATGGTACAATAATATTTTGGATGCATTCTCTATGGGTCCTCTCGTTATTTACCCAGACGCCACTCCCACCCTCTTCTCAGGTCACAAAATAGCGTTCAGTTACTTAACAGCCTAGAAAATGTACAACCATTGAACATTATCAGCAGAGAAATATCTTCTCTGTACAGTCTTTTCCATTTTTACTTAAAAAATTCATGGTCAGCTTTCTGTAAATGGTTTTCTTTTTGGCCTACTTTCTGCTCTGTGTGCACGCATATGTGCTGTCTGGACAGACCTGACGAAGTAGGGAGCAGCCGGCTTTCAGATAAGCTCTCCCTCCCACACCTGTTTTCCCACCGCCAGGACAGCTGCCTCTAAGTGCTGTTGGACCATAACTCCAAATGAGGTGGTCCACACCTCTCCCATCTGCACCAAGGGCTGGAAAATGACTTACTCTGTAAGTCACAAACCTAGCTTCTCCCTGCCATATAAGAGAGAAGATGGAGTATAGCAGACCCCTCCAATGTTTTATCTTTGTGGGAGGTAATCCCGTTTGCTTCCTCAGTTTGGGACTGCAGCCTCCAGATGTCCTTGGACAGAGGCAGAGAAAGGGCCTGCTCTTCCCTCACAGCTGGAAGATGGGCAACATGGTTTGCATTCCACATGACCATGTGTCCAGCTATGGATCAGAAGTTCTGCTCCTGAAGAATAAAGGAGAACAAGATTTGAGGATGATTTTAGTAGCCTTTGCCATGGGGACATCTCCCTGGTGGGAGTAGGCAGCTTATTCAATGAATGGTGTGGCAAATAAAAGTGACTGAGAAAAAGTACTTAATTCTCCTATCATTACGCACAAATATTCCCAAGTATTAAATTAAAGTGTATAATAGTAAACAAAATATAGGTCTTTAATTGATTTCTAGATGGCAAATAATTTATATGAACAAAAGCAATACAGCCTCCTCCAAAAATAAGTATCCAGTTTTTTGTTTGTTTGTTTGTTTGTTTGTTTGTTTTTTATAAGATGAAGTCTGGAACCAGAATTGAAAAAATGCAAGTAGCCAATAAACAATTTTAAAAATAGCCAATGCTGTGGGGCACCTGGATGGCTCAGTCAGTTAAGCATCTGACTTTGGCTCAGGTCATGATCTTGCGGTTCACGAGTTCGAGCCCTGTGTTAGGCTCTGTGCTGGTAGCTCACAGCCTGGAGCTTGCTTCAGGTTCTGTGTCTCCCCCTCTCTCTGCCCCTCCCACACTCATGCTCTGTCTCTCTGTCTCTCTCTCTCTCAAAAAAAAAAAAAAAATCCAATGCTATGAGTAGTCAGAGAAATGTAAATTAAAAATATTTTTTGAAGTATGGATTAGCAAGTTTTGGGGTTTTTTTTGTTAATACTCAATGCTGGCCTTTTTTTTTAAGTTTATTTATTTATTTTTGAGAGAGAGAGAGACAGAACACATGTGAGCACACAGGGGAGGGACAGAGAAAGAGAATCCCAAGCAGCCTCCATTCTGTTGTGCTGAGACCAATTCAGAGCTCGAACCCATGAACCATGAGATCATAACCTGAGCCGAAATCAGGAGTCAGATGCTTAACTGACTGAACCACCCAGGTGCCCCTCAATGTTGGACTTCCATATTCTACTGAATGAACTAGAAATTCTGTGCAATTCTTTTACAAAGAAATGTGAAGGGCATTTTAAAATGTGGTAAATCTAGGCTGACAGTGGTTTATTTGCAGGCGTATTTTAAAATTTTTAAAAGGGAACAAAAATTAAGTACACAATTTTTTTGAGAGAGAGAGAGAGCACACAAGGGGTGTAGGGATGGAGGGGAGAGGGAGAGGGAAAGGGAGAAAGAATCCTAAATCAGCTTCACACCCAGTGTGGAGCCTGACATGGTGCTTGATCTCAGGACACTGAGATCATGACCTGAGCTGAAATCAAGAGTCTGACGCTTAACCGACTGAGCCATCATGGTGCCCCTAAGTACACACACATTTAAATAGGGTATGATATATGGATATAATAGAATATTATTTCAGCTATTGAGAATGTTTTTTTTAATTTTTTAAAGTTTATTTTATTTATTTTGAGAGAGACAGCACAAGTGAGGGATAGGCAGAGAGAGAAAGAGAGAGTGGGGCCAATTACTTAATTGGATTCTGTGATTGGTGAAAAGTAAAGTACATGGTTAAACATTGTGTCAATTAACTGGTTATCTTTTTAAATTAGAGATTAAAGACTGTATTTTCTGTTTGTCTGGTCATGGCTCCAAGGGCCATTCTTTATGCATAAAAAAGTTAATACCTTTTCTGACAAACTTCCAACAAATGACTGCATTATGTGTCTATTTATTTAGGTAATTGGTTATTCCAAATTACTGTCCTTAACTTGTAGAGTAGTGTTGCTGGTTTATTCTTTTAGGCTTTTTTTTTTTTTTAACGTTTATTTATTTTTGGGACAGAGAGAGACAGAGCATGAACGGGGAGGGGCAGAGAGAGAGGGAGACACAGAATCGGAAACAGGCTCCAGGCTCTGAGCCATCAGCCCAGAGCCTGACGCGGGGCTTGAACTCACGGACCGCGAGATCGTGACCTGGCTGAAGTCGGACGCTTAACCGACTGCGCCACCCAGGCGCCCCAACTGGTTTATTCTTAAGTGGCAAAACCCCCTCCATTCCTTCCTCATCTCTTGCCATGTTTGCATCGTGCGGCTGTACCGCTTAAGATCAAGGTTACTATATGATGACAAGACATGAACTACTAGCCTCTTTTTGTGTGCTAGTGCTTTCAAAGTTAGTGGAATTCTGACTGTGAACTCTGTGCCCGATTTACATGAAACTGGCACGTATGAGAATCACTGCTTAGATGTTTATTTAGAAAAAAAGTGCTGGTTGACGCCATCATTTGCCAACCTGACCAGGTTTAGCCTTCTTGTAAGTGCTTCCTTTATTTTCTCACGTTGCATTTTGTTTTTTCCATGAAACCAGTGTAGACCGTCCAATTTATTTCTTTAATTTATTATTTACTATTGTTGACATACAATGTTACATTAGTTTCAAATGTGCAACAAAGTGAATCAACTTCTCTGTACCTTATGCTGTGCTTATGTCCAATGTAGCTACCATCTGATACCATATACTATTACAGTGCCGTTGACTGTATTTCCTATGCTGTACCTTTTCTTTCGGTGACTTAATTCATCCCGTAATAGGAAGCCTATATTGCCCTCTCCTCTTCACCCATTCTGCCCATCCTACCTCCCCCCTCCCCTCTGGTAACCATCAGGTTGTTCTCTGAATTTATTAAAAGGATTCATTTGACTAACCTTCAATATATTGTATGCTTATTGGTAATTATCTCCAACGACATTTAAACATCCCAATTGCAGTTCAGTCTGTTAGGTGTTCATATTATTAGTTTTCTTTGGACCCGGGAAGTAAGCAAATCACATTTTCAGATGTGGGCTTGGATGTAAGCCCTCTGTAGCACCTACTACCTCTCCATTTTGTGAGCTAATTAGGTTTTCTCCTGCCAACTCAGAATGTGTCACTCTTTTGTTGATCTTTCAGAATCTTGAAAGATGAAAATGAAAGAGATCTAAAGGGAAAGCATAAAGATGAATGGCTCTGGTAGTATAAAGTGAGCCAGTAACTTTGGAATTTTTTTTTTTTTTTTGGTAATAAAGTTTAAATGACTTATGAGATGTTTGACTAATGCACCCAGGACTTCTGTGAAGTTACTGAATTTACATAAGTATATTTGTTCTACACCTGATACATTTACTTAGAGAAATATTGCCTTAGTTATAATAAGACTTCTTAAAAAACCACATACACTGTGGTATTAAAAAGCATTGCTGAAATTGTTTGATAAATTAGTTTTAAGACTAAATGGTTTTGCCTTTTGTTTTCCAGCTGGAAAATTATTCGTTGCACCTCTAATCCTGGTCTTGGGATTAGCACTAGGGGCCATAGCAGTTGTAATCGGTAAGAAACACTTAACATATTTGAGATAAGAATTTTCTGAGTGCTATAGAGAGAAAAGGAGTGTAGATGTAATAATAGGAGTCAGTTACTAAGTAGACATACCTGTTCCATGCTTGCGTTAGACAGGCAATCAGCATATGATTTATAGATTCAGAGGGTGTGTTTCATATAGGACATTTGTGTGACACTTTTTCAGTCTACAAAGACTTTGATTCATGTAGCTTATAAAACAGTTTTAATTCCCTTTTAATACCAAAGTTAATACAAATAGTTTTTTATGAAAGAGTCCAGTGGACTAGGATGAAGATTTTCCGATTCTGAGTTTAGGTTGAAGTATTAAGGGAAAAGGTTCTGGTATAGCCTTGTGTGTTTGGTTTGCTCTAGTACAAACCAAAGGGTACACTGGGTAAAAAAGATACCTTCAATGTGTATAGGAACATATACCCAACGTATACTTCAGCACTGACAAATAGAAAATATATGAATGATTTATATTGTCTTACTCATACAAGTATATGGAAATACGTGTTTTTTTTTTTTTTCAACGTTTATTTATTTTTGGGACAGAGAGAGACAGAGCATGAACGGGGGAGGGGCAGAGAGAGAGGGAGACACAGAATCAGAAACAGGCTCCAGGCTCTGAGCCATCAGCCCAGAGCCTGACGCGGGGCTCGAACTCACGGACCGCGAGATCGTGACCTGGCTGAAGTCGGACGCTTAACCGACTGCGCCACCCAGGCGCCCTGGAAATACGTGTTTTAAAGCAGTGGTTCTCAGAGTCTAGCATGCTTTAGAATAACCTCGAGGGCTAGTTAAAAGACAGGTTGCTGGTTTCTGTACTGAGTTTCTGATTCAATATGGGGGCAGGGCCCATGGGTTTCTAGTTCTCAGAAGTTCCCAGTGATGCTGATGCTGCCAGTCCAGAGACCACATTTTGAGAATGATTGCTTTAGAGAATTAAAAATATATATATTTATTTTTAAAAGGGGGAGGGAGGTGTGGGGGAGGGGCAGAGGGAGAGGGAGACACAGATTCTGAAGCAGGCTCCGAGCTGTCAGCACAGAGCCCGATGTGCAACTCAAACTCACAGACCATGAGATCATAACCTGATCTGAAGTCGGACCCTTAACTGACTGAGCCACCCAGGTGCCTCTAGAGAATTTTAAATTAGACACCATAGGGGCACCTGGGTGGCTCAGTCAATTAAGCGTCCGACTTCGGCTCAGGTCATGATCTCATGGTCTATGAGTTCGAGCCTTGCATCCGGCTCTGTGCTGACAGCTCAGAGCCTGGATCCTGCTTCAGATTCTGTGTCTCTCTGTCTCTCCCTCTGTCCACCAAACCTTCCCCACACTCTATCTCTCTCTGTCTCTGAAAAATGAATAAGCCTTAAAAAAAAAGTAAAACTAAATTAGGCACTGTAAATAAAGATGGCTTTGATAACATAGTAGATGGGATTTCTTTTCTAAGTAAAATTAATTTTCATATGTAAAGTTCTATTTAGCAAGTAATTTACATGTACAGGACACGTAGAATTTTAAAGTAACTGACAGTTAAGCTCTTATGATTTATGAAGGACTTTATGAACTAGATAAAAATAATTAGATGTTATTATTTGCATTTTACAGTTAAGAAAGTCAGGCTTACTAGGAGCTCCTATGTGGTAGAACTGGGAATCAAACCTGGCATTTGGCTCTACAGTCCATGTTCTTAAGTAATACATTATCCTGCCTGAAACTGAAGTGTGATATCAGAGTGCAAATGATATGACTGGGGATAGTAAAGAAGACAAACCTGAGATTGAATATTTTGATAGAAAACATGTTTCCATATTCAAACTGGTGTCACAGAGGTTGTTAAAAGGGAGAGAAAACTGTACAAAAATAATAAAGAATGAAATCTTATAATAGTAACTACATGTTATTGCATAGGTATCTCCCCTCTTTCATCTGCATGCATTGCTAAATAATAATTTTTTGTAAATGACTACAAAATGAAAAATTGAAAATGGAAAAATTTCAAATATATAAACCTAATACCTTTCCTCCTAATTAGCTTTAATCTTTTTTTGTTTTTTAATCCTTAGGTTTATTTGTATTTCCTATCTATTGCCTTTGTAAAAAACAGAGAAAACGATCACGGACAGGAATGCACTGGTAAAATGCAGAATGATTTCCTGTAACTAAGCCGGTCTGGGTAGGAGCCACACAGAATGGCACACCGTCTGAGAGTCACGTCTTGAAAAACACTGCGTCCAGTCTCCCTGTGGTTCTCTGCAGGCCACAATGCCTCTAGCTCCGGTGCGCTCCCTACATGGTATCCTGTCCTTTCCTTATACAGTTTGCTGCTGTTAAAAAATGGTCACTTTCATAGACTATAAATATCTGTAACATAACTCTGACATTCTTACTGGTTCTTGGAAGAAAATATTTTAATTAAGAGCCAGTTATCCTCAGAATTATCTGAGCATGCCTCTCCCGAGCACTGTTTGGACTGTCTTTGTACCTAACCCCCCTTCCAGGCCCTCTTCTGAGACTTGGTGTGAATAGCGGAAATCATCCCACCTGTACCATTAAGCAAGGCCACTTTTCAGAAGATAAAGGCCGGCCATATGTACCTGTTTTTATCTGTGGCCCAAGCAGTGTAATTCCTTCATCCTTCCGATGCTATAATTGTTAAAAATCTCAATGCCCAAAAGGGAACAAATGAAACGAAATTAATGAGAAGACTCATGGGTTGCTGAAGTGTATATGTGCAGGGGTGTGAATGTGTGTGTATAATAAGTATCTGTATTAAAACTAGGTTCAGTTACCTTGTACTTGTCAAGTTCCATGCCTCTACACTATTTTTCCACATTTTCATAGACATACTTAAAGATAATCGTTCCTTTGTGGGCATATTTTGGTAATGTACTGAATTAAAGTCAATGTAGACAACAGGCTACTTTGATGTTGACCCTTTCTATTCCTTGCTCTCTTTGTCTCACACACATGCACACACGCCAGAAATTTGTGCAACGTCACCTGAAGGATCATCAAACTTTATTAACTGACAAAACTGATAGGCTGCTTTTAGGAAATTCTCAAGACCAGAATGTTTAGTCTCTTCAGATTTCTTATATTTTGGCATAGATGTTTTATTAAATGAACAAATCCTTCAGAGGGGATTAATTTAAATAACAAGTTTGCTGTAGTGAGAACTGCTTAAGCCTTTAAACAAATTGTTGTTCTGCTAGTTTTTTAATCAACTAGTAATGACAGATAATTCTGCTTTAGGTCAAGTTCTGATAGTATTGGAAACCCCACCCTCTTACCTCTTTTCTCTTTCTCTCTCTCTCTTTTTTGTTTGTACCCAAGATTTTCATTTAAAAAAAAGTACTAGTTTTGAAGGGTTTTTCTTATGTTTACTGCTCAAGTGCATACTAATGTGCTGATGTCTTTTTATGGATAGGGTAATTTGAAAACACAAATTTTTGTGATTATGGATGCATTTATCTAAAATAGAAACAACTTTTGGAGAAGGAAACAAAAAAAAATGAAGGAAATATTTTTAGCAAGTTTTACCAAGCTGAGAAGTCTTTAAAAATAAGAAAAAGACACATAGCTAAACAATGCTATTCCTTTGTTTTCATCATGAAAGTTCATTAGCAGAATGGAAGTAAAGATCTCTAAGAAGCCTGAAGTTTCCCCTTGTCTCCAAATCCTAAAAATTAGATATCTGCATAGATGTAGCATTTATTTGTCAGAAGCCTTACCTGAATTGTAATAAATTCTGTGATAAAACATGCATTAACATGGATAGTTGGTCTTGTTGGGCTCTAACAAATATAAGAACATTTATCATTTTTATTGGGCCTAAAAAGTCCATGATAGTGAAGTTTACTTGCATGAGTAATGAGCTAGCATGCTTCCATTCCTTCTGAAGAACACTCAGAATAGCTACACTGAAGCTTCTGGACTAGTCTCTATTCAGTTAGAAGAAGGTGTGCCATTTGTGATTCTACAATGGTATATTTCTAAAGCATAACATGGTGCAAGAAAAAGTGATGCTTTAGTTTCACAAATTCACCTTTCCATTCATCCATCCATCCAATGGATCATTTTGAGTGCCTATTCTATGTGCTCTAGTCTTAAAACAAGAGAATGAAACTTTCTAGCCTACATCGATGTAATTCTGTCATAAAAGTGCTTAATTTTTGTAAATTCATTTTTTTCCGGACTTAGGTGTTAGTTTGACAATATGTGAATGTGATGAATTTTAAATCTAGTGGATAATATGTTTATGTATGATATGTGTATGTATATATACATTTAAATATACATACATATATAATATTTCCATAGCTGCATATAAATACAGTTGCCACATACATATATACCAACTGGCTAAATAATATACTCTCTGGTCTTAGATAATCTATTTTCTTAGGCTATTGTGTCTCTTGTCTTTGGCCTACTCAGGGATTTTTATTCCTTCCTTTAAATAACTTATCTTTTGGAGGAATTTTTATATTATTTAGAAATGTTCCAATTTTCCAGTTACAAAGCAGTGTCTGTTATCAGTGAAAACTCTTTCATCAATGCTTGAGATACTGTACACAGTGTTGCACAGGATTTTCATTTTTCTATTGCATAGATTTTTTTTTAAATTACTGTATGTAGTTTTCTCTTTCACAGTTGGTATATATTAGGTCTTTCCCTGATAGTGACAACGTAATAATTTGTGATTTTTTTTTTACTAAGTATCATCAAGATCTTAAAAAGAGAGAAGAAAGCAAAAAGATTATTTATATGTTAGTGCCAACATTGAAAGTAAAACAATAGTAGTAACTTTGGGGATAAATTTGAAAAGCTACTTTAGAAAAAGAAGCGTACACATAAAATAAATATCTTTGTATCCAAAGCTTGTCATTTTTTTATTGTAAATGTAGTATATACTCCTTTAAAAGAATCAAACCATATAGAATTATAAAATGCAAATTCACCTGCTCTACCCCATCCCTTATTTTCTAGGGGTGACCACTGTTAATGTTTTGATATGTGTCCTTCCAGAAACTTTCTGCAAATATTCTAGTGTGTTTGTATATGTCCTTGTATATTAGTTTTATATAAATAGAACAGTATTCTTAATGTTCTGTGATTATTTTTCATTTTATTGTATATTGGTAGACACCTTTCCGTAAGTGTTTAAATAGATTTACCTCATTCTTTTGTAAATTACTACATATTACATTGTGGGACTATCCTTAATTAGTCCCTATTAAATGGACATCGAGATTGTTTTTACTTCTCTATTACAAAGCATCAGTGAAGATCTTTTACATATATTTTTATCACTTAATGTACACATTTCCATGATTTTTAAAATTTGTTTTTTATAAGATATTTGTAATAAAATTTTAACGTGTTTTTGGTGAATGAGATCATAGAGATACTATATTTGAGATCTTTTTCTTGAAGAAAAAGAAAGATTATGTAGGAGTGCATAAGTTTTAAAGAAAAGCAACTTTTTGCAGGATAATTCCCTCCCTGCTTGATTAGCCAAATAAATATGTGGCCAAAACTTATAAAGGAAAATCCATCTTATTCCAATAAAAACTGCAACAAGATGTCTGTAAAATAATGTGAGAAAGCTACATTGATATTTGGATTGCCTGGTTTTAAAATTTAAGACTTTTAAAGGAAATAGCTAAACTCTTCATCTTTGTCACATTTTGTTAAAACACTATCCATGTTCATGCATGTTGCACCACAAAGGAACTTAATTATGCCATTGTGAAAAATAGGAAGCAGCGTGTTGGCAATTATGAATGACCACAATTATCCATAAAAAAATAAATTTAACTATCTGTAAGGTTTGTAGATTGTTAGAATGCTTATAAATTTGGAACAACATGAAACATCCATTTTACAATGAATCCCAGAAGTCTCCTAAAACCTTTTGTATGTGGAGCTAAAAAGGAGAGGAGTCAGACCTTTTGGTACAAGCAACAGCCTGTGGCCACCACCTTGATTTTCTGATAGGTGCTATTTATCCTAAAAGTAGAACAGAGAAAAACAAAGATAATCAGTTAGATCACAACCTGTTACCTTTCATTGTGCTTTCTCTGCTGTGGGATCAGGAATCAGTGGTGCCTATCCTGTGCCACCCAATCTTTTGAGTCCCAAGACCACACCTGAGCCTTTATCATTCAATCCAACACCCAAATATATGGCTCCTGGCACCCCTAAGATACCATCAGACCACTGTAATCTCGTTCAGTCTCCGGTGACTCTCTCCAACCTCATTTTTCTCCATGCCTTCACTGCAAAGGAGGAGGAGAAACAGGAGGGGTGCAAAGCTCACTCTGGTATCAGCATTCCTTCTTGATCTTTGTCTAATTAAAGTGCATCTGCCAAGACATTGATCCAGCTTCTCCCTTGTTAAACATTGCAGTTGTTTTTAATAGTAGACTTTATGCTGCCTGTTAAATTTATAATTCTAGAAAGAGCTAGTAGACTAAATAAGATTAATTGGTATGCTTCATTAAGTACAAAATTTTTTTACACATCATGCCAACTGCCATTTTGTTTTTTAATTGTATTAGCAAGCTGCAAATATGCCTTAATGTGAGTCTTCACATTGGATTGCATGCTTATCTTTTCATATTTGTAGCTGAAATCTATCCCAACCACTGAAAGTAATTTTTCTTGTGGTCAGCCTTATTGTTTTGTGTTAATGTCTATTATAAATATAGCCTTAAAATTCAATAATGCACTTTAAAATACGTGTGCCATTTAAGTAATTCGACAGAATTAAAGAAAGGGTTGCATATATTTTGATGGAGACAGTAGAATAACAGTGTCAGTAAATGTATGTCACCTCCTTAAATTTGGGGGTGGAAATAAGAGCTGAAATTTGTAAACAAGTAAAAAACATACCTGTAAAAAAATTTAACTGAGTTTCTGAAATTATAGTAGTTCTAAAAACTGACACCAGGAGCTCAAATATAGCAAGTAAGTAGTAAGTGTTACCTACTAACCTAGCTGGAATATTTGTCTAAAATATTAAGTTAGTTTCTGCCACATTTTAACTGCATTTTCATTTTTCATGAAATCTATAAGAGAAATTCCACTGACCAGAACATAGTAAATCAAAACTATCCCCAATAGTCAGCTCGAGCATTTTTTTAAATTCTTATACCTTAAGTACGATCTTTTCTTCCTCCTGTGGAAAATAAGTTGCAAAACCCCGTTTTTAATATGTACACCTATAATTATATAATAAAACTGAAATAACTTTAGAGAAGCATAAATATATGATCTGAACAAAATCAGAGTTCCAAAAATTGGGAAGTATTCAGGATTGTGAAGTGCTATCTTTTCAATGCAAACCAATGATACAGATCTTTAAAAGAAGAAATGCAGTGGATCTTCTTCGTAACTCTGGTTTTGCAGGGCTAATACTCATTTCAGAGCCAGCTGTGATGTGGGACTTGTACTGTATATCACTGTTCTGAGAGTAGTACTTTAGCTGACTTTATCCAAATCCAAGAAGCAGAGAGTCACATAGTGTGAGACTTATAATTGTTGTTTGGAGCATTAGCTGAAGCCTTCATGTATCACATACGTTATAGATCCCATATATAGTGCCAATTTTAGAAGCTTGTAATTATGTGTATCATGAACTATATATATATTTTTTTTTTTGCTAAAACAATGACTGTTTTGAGAATAACAATATGACTTAAAAGGCAAAAAAAAAATATTAAATACACAAAGTATTGCCACTGCCTATTTTTTTTTTTTTTTGGCCACTTTCTTTTAGCTGTAAAAGATATTTCATTAGTTGTATTTAACTCTGCATCACTTACATTATACAAACTTATTGGCATAGAAAATACTTTTGTTTTTCAAGTTTATCCCACCTTTTTGTCACTCCGTCTTATCATTAATATTAAATGATTTTCTTCCCTGGCTTTGAAGTGATGCTCATGTCTTTCGACATCAAGTTTCTGTTTTCTTTAGATTTCCTCGTTATGTTGCTTTTTCCCTCTTCTGTCCCCTACCCATCTTTGCTAGCTGTGAGATAAATTCTGTCTCATCATTAACTCTTTTGACTAATGAAATGAAATTCAGGTATTGAAAGGATTCCATAATTTGGCTCTGGTAGTGAACGTAATTTACCTTGGCTTACTTTGTAAATTGAAATGTATGAGGAGAACCTGGAACACTGACCCTCTTCTTGATAGGAGTTGGAGAAACCCTGCCCAGCCTCTCTGACAAGAAATAAAATGAACAAGAAGATGTCAGTTGGATCAGAGAGCCTAATAATACTCTAAAGCCAAGCTTCAGAAATTGCTTCATGAATATTGTAAAGTCAATGTTGTGTTTGCATATTAGCTGGACAGAAAGCATGTGTGGTTATTCATCCAACCTGACCCCAAATGGCCAGATGTCTGGTTTGCGGTCCATGTCGACAAAAAGTCCTACAGCTTGGACTTGGGGCTGGATTTATGTAGTGTAGCATTTGTATATAAGATCTGATGATGGATTCATACTCTGTGAACATTATTAGACATTTCGATACTATAAAATAGATAACATTGGGGGCGCCTGGGTGGCGCAGTCGGTTAAGCGTCCGACTTCAGCCAGGTCACGATCTCGCGGTCCGTGAGTTCGAGCCCCGCGTCGGGCTCTGGGCTGATGGCTCAGAGCCTGGAGGCTGTTTCCGATTCTGTGTCTCCCTCTCTCTCTGCCCCTCCCCTGTTCATGCTCTGTCTCTCTCTGTCCCAAAAAATAAATAAATGTTGAAAAAAAAATTAAAAAAAAATAAAATAGATAACATTGAATGTAACTCATACTAGCCTTCTAGAGAAGCCATTTGTCATTTGCAAACGCTCAACATTTTCAGTGATATGATTTAGGCATAAGTGACACTCAAGATATATTTAGCATAGGTATAGAATATGATGAAAAAGTCCAAGGGAGAGTCAAACTTGGGTGTTAAAGGGCCCAAGAAATGGCTGAAAGAATGTCATTTCAGATTTTTCCTTATAGTTGACAAACTGTGCCGTTGGTCATCTGTTCCCTGCTAAGTTGTTAGGTGTTCACCTCATGCCCCAGGTGGTGAAATAGTCTCAATAATCCAGTCAGATTCTTAAAAATAATATTTTTCATTGAAATGTTACTTCCTCTCTTTACAAATATACTTTTACTGCTTCTTTCAGGTAAATACTATCTAAACATTTTACATAATATATTTGAATACTTTTAGTTTATAGAAAATTAGCATGCTTTGTAAAGAAAATTCTAGATAAAGTGTCATGAGTTTTTATCAGCTGACTATACACCCTTTTTCTAAGGCCCTTTAGCTTTCAGTTCCATATGGCAATAGCTTAGTTTTGTTATATGATCATTTTCATTGTAATGAAAATTCTGTATATGGTATTGAAAAGAAGAGACCAACCTTATATTTCTTATGACACCTAGAACAGTAATTGGTTTATATATACACATTTCCATTTACCTTGATAAGAACAACCTATTACAGATTTTTAATGTAAAAATTAATTGACAATCTTGTTGCTTATGAAAGCAACTATTAACTTAATAAGTAGTAAATTCTGAGAGATCACAGAAATAATTTTGTATAGAAGGAACACAAAAATGGTGGCATTAAAATGTTGTTATGTTAACACATTATTAAGAAGCCACAACAGTTAGGTGTTTTGTTTCTACTTTAAAATTGGGCATAAGATACATTCATGAAACAGACATATTTAAAGATGTATGCTTATTGACAAACTATGGGACAATTAAATTATTCACCTCTTTTTTCAAAAAGTGTAAAATGCCAAAAAGACATAATTTTAATGTTTAATCTGTTGTTAATATATATTCAGAAATTGCAGTTCTAAGGAATAATTGTCATGTCCTATATGAATTATCAGAATGTATCCCATTTTAATTACATTCTCATGAACAATAGCAAAGAAGAAGAAATTTCTTAATTTTAAAATGAATGACTCTCATTGGTTTGTACTTTATCTTGTCCATCATTTCATTATACTGTATATCTTTTTTCTGTAAAATTTGTAGCCAATCTCCAAGGAACATAAATTATAATATTTCTCATGTTTAAAATGAGCCTAGCTAAGAAGATATTTTCAATGGTATTGGAAAATATTTATGTGATTTTATTTTTAAACTTTTTCCACATTTCATTAGTCATACTATTAACTTTGGTATTCATAAAACTATGTGGAGGTAACTATTTTGAATATATTTTGAAAAAGAAGCAGTAGAAATAAAATGAGAAAATATACAATATTAATATTATATAGAAATCCCTGAAAGAAAATTGGAAAGGAAAAAAAAAACTCCATTGAGATGAAAATGTTGGGAAATAAGGAGTATTCAAAGACCTTAATTTCTTACATTGCTCGAGTAATCAATTTATTTCCAAATGATTGTCTCATGCTGTTGGTTCCATGAATTGTGCTTCTAGTATAATATATAATTTCCCCTACCATTTTAGTGTTTATACATTAATTACTGAAAAGAAAGGAAGGAATTGGTTAATAAAAGCGAGGAAAACTGGGTTTATTCCATTTTCCAATAGCACTAATGTGTACTTCTTTAACCTTCCATATGGTGCTTTGTGTGATGAGAGTATATAACATTTATATATGTTATTAGTGCCTTATTATTTTCACTTGACTTTATTTCTTACCTAAAGAGCCATATATTTTTTGTGAGTGTTCCTTGGTCCCTGTATTTAAAGTGCTGATGACACAGTGTATCTTTAGTGGTGTATATAGGCTGCATTTGCTTAACCCACTGTATTATCTCTAGAAAAGCAGGTTAGCCAATATATTTTTCTTAAATTCAGTGTGTATTTTTAAGCTAAGGTGTAAAAAAAGGATATTAAATGTCATAAGTTGAAGCCATTATTATTGAAATGTACTTTTAAGCTGCAAAAAAGAATGCTGGTTATTAAAATTTAAAACGAAAGTCGGAATGACTGTCAATCTTTAGAGCTCCAATTAGGACAAAATTACAAAAAGCATTAAAAGTAAAAGTAAATATATGGAACTTGAGGAATTTGATCAGTTTCCTACAACCTGTCTTTGACAATGTGTTATTTGTAATCTACTTCCACGCATGTTTGCTATTTACATGTAATTATTCATTCACAGTGGGCTTTATCGATATCAACATATTTTGTGTAATGTTATTTTGCTCTTCCTGGTCTTTGCCTTTGTGTTAGCTTTATACAAAAATCTCGTTTTGTTGTATTCTTTATGTACCATAGTATATAATTCAGCTTTTCCTGATGAATGTATGACAAATAATTAAAATAAATCGTGCTTAGAAAAGACAGACACAGGTTGTATATGAAAATACGTGTACATATTTGACAAAGAAAAAAAAGAAGAAAAGAATCTTCCTGCCAACAGATATGTCCTGCTGGACAGGACATGGAAATTAACAGATTTTTTTTTTAAGCAGTAAAATTTAAAAATCTATTACCTCAAGAATTTTCAGTAGATACGTGTCAGTGTATGGTCCCTTGTTAGCAAATTCACTCTCACTTGCTGCTGGCAGTAAAAACAACCCAAGTGGCAGGTCACACAAAGTGTAGGGGCAAATCTTTCAGAAGACAGATACCTTGTGATATTCTGGAGTCTGACTTTGGACTTTTGGCAATGTCCCTATGGCCTTTTGTGGTGGTTTGGCTTTCTTTTTCATTGGTTTTGGTTGGTTGTATTAGAATGGAAGGGTAATCTTAATTATGAGATGAGATCTCATGGAAGGATATAACGACACTTACTCTACTTGGATGAAAACTGTGTTGGGAATCAACTATTTTTATTGTCACTATACAAGCGGTTGTATGGATTCCTGTGGAGTGCTGTTTACTCGCATGATGTGTGCAATACATCATGCAACGTCATCTAGTAATGCCTAATAAAAGTTTTCAAAAGAGAAGACTCTTGTCTTTTTTTTTTCAGTACATTTGGAATTTAAAGAAATTAAAAGGTAAAATTTGACAGTGGCCAAATTACATGAACATAAGTAAATTTAGAAAGATGTGCTGAAGTCATTTCTGTAGTAGATTCTAAGACTAGAAAAACAGGAATGAACAGAAACTCATGGGTATGCTTTTTGGAAAGCGGACTGTGTCGTGTTGCTATGGCATGTTTTGAGGAAAGCTCACAGAAAACCGAAGGTCAGTCTGAGCATTCTGCATGAGACGTGTATCTGCAAGCACACAGTATAATGCCAGTTACTTTCTCTCTGACTTATTCATTCATTGAAAATCCATTCAGTATTATTTATTCAGCTAATTATTTTTTTAGTAAATATGTATTGAGTCCCCTGCTGTGGTATAAAAATATACTGCACATGCATTTAGGAGAAGGCAAGGCTCTAACACTGGTCTAGTAGAGGAAGTGCCAGGCAAAAGTTTCAACAATGGATTCCTATCCTGAATTCTCTGACTAATTTGGCTTGTGATATTAGGTTAGCCACATATCTTCCCAGACTTCAGGCTAAATAAGGAGTGCATGCCAATCTCTAAGGTCTCTTTCAGCAATTAAATTTAGATCTATGCAACTTGTTTTAAAGTTTGTTCAAATCACTCAGTTCCAGCATTTCTCCAACCCAGAATGGCCATGCCAGGCCTCTCTGCCTTCACACAGGATAGTCCCCTAGCTTCCCCTGATCTACCAAACTCCTCCTCCTCTGTGGTCCTCAGGCTCAGCAACCTCTCCTACAGAATACCATCCAGGCTATACTACATGGGCCACATCACCAAAGCCTCCTCTGCTGAGCATTCTCTGCAAATCACTACTGAGCAAGGCATTTGTGTTGCTTTCCCAGGGCTGCCATAACAAAACACCACAAGCTGGATGGCTTAAAACAACAGAAATGTAGGGGCGCCTGGGTGGCTCAGTCGCTTAAGCATCCAACTCTTGGTTTTGGCTCAGGTCGTGGTCTCACAGTTTCGTGAGTTTGAACCCCACATTGGGCTCTGTGCTGACAGTGTGGAGCCTGGTTGGGATTCTCTGTCTTCCTCTCTCTCTGCGCCTTCCCCACTTGTGCTGTCTCTGTCTCTCAAATAAATAAATAAATAAATAAATAAATAAATATTTTAAAAATTAAAAAATAAAAATAAATAAAAAATAAAGACTTAAGATGAAAAACAACAGGAATATATTTTCTCACATTTCTGGAGACCAAAGTTCAAAACTAAAGCGTCAGCAGGGTTGGTTCCTTCTGGAGGCCTCTCCCTAGTGGTCGCCAGCAATCTTCGACATTCCTTTACCTGTGGTATCTTCACTTCACATCAGTCATTGGATTTACAGCCTACTCTTGTGTAGTATGACTTTTTCATGGGCCAAATTGTGCCACCCCAGAATTCACATGTTGAAGTCCTAACCCCCAGAGCCTCAGAATGAGTCGATATTAGGAGATAGGGCCTTTAATGAGGTAATCAAGGTAAAATGAAATCATATGGGCCCTATTCCAACATGAAATAAAATTAGCACAACATGATGACATTGTGTCACTTTCTTGACCACCACTGTAGGTGGTAGAAAGAACATAGATGGATATAGGACCCAGACAGACAAGTTTCAAATTTAGCCTCTGCTTTTTAGCTCTGGGAACTAAGACAAGTTAGTTAACCTCTTTGCACCTCAAATTCCTTATCTGTAAAATTAGAATATGCTTACCTGGAAGGGTTATTGTGGGATTAAAATGCCCGGTGTGTGGTACCTCAGTAACTAGTATACTCTCTGATACAGAAAGAGCAATGGCTCAACAAATATTTTTGAAGGAATGCCAGAACACTTTCCCCTCTTTCCTATATGGAATTCTCTGGAAACCTGAAAGTTTCTGGTCAACCTGAAGATAAGACCTAAGCTAGTTCACAGCACAATCTACGGAGTACCCCAGGCTTCCATTGGGAAAGCCCACTCCAGTCTCTTCCCCAGAAAAACCTGCTTCTAGGATGCAGGGGAATTCTTCTCTAAGATGAACAACGTATTTGACACAAGTGCTATTTTTCTTCTAGAAAATGTGTGATTGCTTGTTGCAGTACAATGGACACAATGTTTTACATTAAAACTGGATAGTCACCTAAGCTTTCAGAGCCTGTGTCCACATGTGTTGTACCCTTCTATTTGTAAAGGCGATCCTAACTAATTTAAATGAGTCTAAATAGTTAAATAGCAACACAGGAGACCTCATCTCATTGGAAAATCACTTCAGTGGCACATTTATTTCCTCAAGCTGGGCTCAAATGCTTCTGTCTCCTTTTACAATATGCATGTTTGTATAATCAATTAATAATAGTGAAAAATATCTAAAAGATATATAATTTATTGATCTACAGCTGTTTCTTTGCAGAAATAAAAACCATTTTAAACGAGAAGATATTTTTCCTTAATACTACTATCACAACTAGGGATTTTGTTCTTGACTTGCATTTCTAGCCAAGAGACTCAAATCACATAAATACGATGGTCTTTGTAGTGTAAAGAGGCCCGGATTCTGTTCCCTGTTTGTGGGTGCTATGGCCTTGGACCAGGGGTTCAGCCTCTCAATAGCCAAGTTCCCTTCCTTGAATATGGGGAATCAGATCTCTAACATAGTGACATATTATGTGAACAGTAATAGGTAATAAAATCAAACTACAGCAGTTAAAATCCTCCACAATTTTATCAAGTTAAACTTTGCTTTAACAACTGCACAATGGGAATAAATATACTGTGGATACTCAGTGTGGATAGTATTCAATGAGTGGAAACTCCCTTCTCCCTTCCCTTAAGCAAATCACTCTTGACCCAGAGAATATTAACAATCACTGAGTTGTAATTGTGACCCTAAATTAATACGCTTCTTATCCTGGCCAGTAATTCAACATTAAATTCACACATTCTGGCTGGCCAAATTACAATTTTAGGTTGCCAAGTTACACATGATTGCAGACTTTAAGATGTTTTAAGGCTAGTTTCTCTTCTCATAGCTGATCTTCTATTTAAATGGGGTACAGGAAGTGCTAGTATGAGGAGGACAGCCCCAAGAAATCATCCAGGCATTCCATGGAGGAGGCTGGATGATTTCCCCCTTACCCAGCGGCACAGAGGCCCTTTCAAGGGCCAGAAATAGATCCCCTATTGAGTCTCTGTTTATCTCCTCTGACCATAAAAAGCAGCTGGCCCTGCAGGAAAAGCTGGCGGCTGCAATTAACTCCAGGAGGCATAAGCCGAATCCTGAGCAACAGAATAAAGGCTGCTCAAAGAACTTTTGGAGTCATGTTGCTAGCTCTTTGCTAGGACCATTCAGTCCTACTCCAAGGAAATCTGTGAACTGAACACCACACATCACTGTAAAATTTCCTGTGACCACCAGAGGCACCCAGAATCATTCCAGTATTCTTGGAGTTGCTTCATAATGACTATTACACAGATAAATACTGACGTCATTTTGTTCGATGAAAAATATTTTTAAAAGGATTGAGGGGTGCCTTATTGTCTCAGAAGAGCATGAAACTCTTGACCTTGGGGTCGTGAGTTCGAGCCCATGTTGAGTGTAGAGATTCCAAAAGTGAATAAATAAATAAACTTAAAAAAAATGATTGATCCAGTTGTTCTCACCTTCCATTACTTGGTATTTAAACTTTGCTCTGTATTAGGCTAATTAATAATTATGAAAGTAGAAAATAGAATCAGATTTTGTAAGGCCACTGGAGGCAGTAAGAGGTTTCTTTTGGAACACTTCACACATTGTTGCTAAAAAATTATCAGGTCATTAGGAAACAGCTTTAAATATGTTTCACATCTTTGTTAAGAGCCCCTAAGAACTCTATTCTTATTGCTTATCTTCTATACAAACAAATTAATATGGGTATGGAAAGTTACAATAATCTAATTCATTAGACATGTGTCCAGCAGAACTGAGAAGTATCAACAAAATGACCATCTGAAACCTATTTCTAGATGGCCATTTCAACTTAACTCAGTGCTATTACTCTTAAATAAAATCCCAAAGCCCTCAAACCTTTAACCAAAAACTGTTTTGAGGCTGAATAAATGTGCTTAAAGCTTCAGGGAGTCATATTTTATTATAAAATTCTAGCTCTTTGCATAATACTTTTCTTTCATCTACTTCAGTGAAAACAGAAATGAAACAAAACAAAAATAAATGTTCTGAGGAGTAGAGGCTCTGCCATGGTGGTGTAAATCCCCTACAGTCTATTCTTCCCCATGGAGCACCATTAAAAAAAAAAAAAAAAGACTACCTGAAAAGGCTGAGAATAAACAGGACCCAGCAGAATGTAGTGGGGAGTCAAAATGTGGAGATGCAATCCTCCCGGTGGAAAGGGTCCCAGTTCTTGTCCTGTAATGATTTTGCCCCAAAGGCACACTTGTAGAGGGCAGCTACTGAAATTCCAGTGGATCCCTCTGCCATCTTTACCTGCCTTCAGAACTACAGAAAGAAGACAGAAGAACAAGGGAGCCATGGAAGGGAGGAAGCTGGAAAAGGAGAAATGAATGAAAAGAGAAAATCTCAGTAGAGAAATAGAAATGTTTAGAAAAATAGAACCAAATGAAAATTTTAACATTGATAAAGGCAATACCCGGAAAAATTCACTGGATGGGTTCAAGGCTATAATAGAAATAGCAAAGGGTCAGTAAATTTGAAGATAAATAATTATTTTCTCTGAAGAACAGAAAGAAAAAAGGTTGAAGAAATATAAATAGAAGCTTAAGGATCTGTAGGGCAGTATAAAAGTTCTCATGCATGTGTACTTGGAATTCCAGAGAAGAGACTGCAAAGGAACATGATAAAACTTTTTGGGAAATGTTAATTAACTTGGTGGTGGTAATAATTTATACATACGTGGAACCTCATTCACATGTATATTTTAAATTTAAATATAAAAGTTTAATGTCAGGGCGCCTTGGGTGGCTCAGTCAATTGGGCCTCTGGCTTCCGTTCAGGTCATGATCTCATGGCTTGTGGGTTTGGGCCCCACGTTGGGCTCTGTGCTGACAGCTAGGAGCCTGGAGCCTGCTTCAGACACTGTGTTTCCCTTTCTTTCTGCCCCTCCCCTGCTCGCACTCTGTCTCTCTCTCCTTCAAAATAAATAAACATTAAAAATTTTAAAAAAAAGTTTAATGTTAATTGTGTGTCAATAAAACTGTTAAAAAGTGTTTTTAATTTACATATACCCATAAAAAAAGAAATGTCTTTCTTTTGCCTCAAATTCTATGTTTTAAAGTTGGGAAAAATTAAAATTAGTTTTCTGTTACTATTTAAATATAGTATTAGTCATCTGGTTATGTATTTGGGTATTTTCCAGGAAAGGTTTAAAGATTTGCATCTTATGTTTGTCTTTTTTATTTTGTGTAGTTGAAGTATTTCTTTTTTATTTCATTTGAATTCGTGTGTCTCAGTAACAAGTTTTTGATTCCTGGCTATTTGAAAGACAGAGAAGAAAAACACAAAAAATACATTAATTAGAAATAATTGTCTTACTTAAATAGTTCAAGCCTAAGTAAAAACTTATATAACCCAATCTATAACCCAGAATGACTATGGGTTAAAACTATCTTCTAAGTTCATTATTATGTTTTCTTTTTTCTTACAGATATGACAATCAGCTTAATCAAAATATTTTGATATTATAATATTATGACAATTATTTCCATAACCACTTAAAACACTGTTTAAGAATTTTGTATATTCTTAAATGTATTATTTCCACTAAATGACAGTGGGAACTCATGTTTTGTGGATGTGGGTGAGAGAGATACATTGATTATTATACAAGCATATCTTTGTCTTCAATAGTTTGCTGTTATATAAACCTTAAATAGAAGAAGCCCAAGGCAATTGATTTTATATACTTTGTATCACAAGTATTTTCTCCTTTTTACAGGATCCATTTGGATAGTATCACATAATCACCTTTTCTTTATTACAAGTTATAATCTAAACCAAATAATCTTCATTTGCTGTTAAACTAAAAAGAAAGCAAATTAAATATTTTGTAGACAAAAATTTAACTAATAACTTAGTGTTGCTGGTAGTAATTACAGTTCATCAAATCATCATCATCATATAGCCTCAGCAATAAGCCTAGTCTCTCAGGCTGTACCTTGAAAAAAAGCAGAGCCCAAGAGTAGATCTTGTTTGAAGGTGATAGTTTCCTTGGGGATGTAAATTCAAGAAACAGAAGTGAATGACTGGGAGGATAACACAGGGAAGAAAGGAAAGCTTATCCATCCACGATGCACTGTCAAGGTGGTTGGCTCTGTGGGCACTGTGCTCAATCCCACAGGACCCTTGAGGGGCCATGGACAGTGAGCCTCAGAAATGCCCACCCGAAGTCAGAAGAGATCTTTACTTGCCTGCCCTTCTTCCCATTGGTTAAGGTTTGCTCTCTGGGACAATAACGCCCTCACCCTTTCAGGCTTGCACGTGAATCTCAAGTGCTCAGGAATCTCCATAGAGCATCCAGCGTAGTAGAGGCAGAGAACTCCCACGATGACAGTCAGGTTACATTTGCCAGCAGCTGATTGCCTCTGGGCAGTGCTGGTGAACCGATGGGTTGAGGAGATGTGGGAACATGAGAGGCGTTAATACGCAGTTGTGGGGATAAAACATACCAACAAAGAAGAGTAAGAAGACAATTCCTTAGACATTTTAGGTAAGGAAAACTATAGTAGCCTCCAAAACACACACACACACACACACACACACACACACACACACACACTAGCCTCCAACACACACGCGCGTGTGTGTGTGTGTGTGTGTGCGCATGCACGTCCTGGAGCTGACTTCTGTCACCTTGGGAGAGTCAATTATGTTAATCTCTTCTAACCTCCATGTTCAGTAACATAAAGTTGGTAGTTTGAAATCAGCAAAGATGGGAGTGTTTATACTACAGAAATTGGCAAACTTTGCAAACTAGAGCATTTTTTTTAGTGGGGTAGGTGGTGCAGAGAGCTGGTTTAACAATACACCACTACTTTGTGTGTGTGTGCATGTGTGTGCATTACACATAGATTCACATGAGAAAGTTTTAACTTAGTACTAAATTATATTTTGGTAAAATAATAAAAGAAAATTAAATTTTAAAAAATAATAATTTCTTGGTTCTATAATAGAAACTAGCCACAAGAGCATTTCTCTGAAGAAACATAATTTAAAAATATGAGTAAACTGTTAATTCCACCAGCTACCAACCAACAGATTAAATAGGGAAGGGAAAAAGAGCACTAGCTCAGATAGCAGTCATATTATGATTCTTACCACTTATTATGGGGTAAATTCTATTCCCCCAAAATTCGTATGTTGAAATCTTAACACCTAGTACCTCAGAATATGACTGTAATTGGAGACAGGGCCTTTAATTAGTGAGTAAGTTAAAACAAGGTGGGCCCCAATTCAATATGGCTGTCTTTATAAGTGCCCTGTAAGTAGCTGAGATTGGGACACAGACTGCACAGAGGGAAGACCATGTGAAGGCCCAGGGAGAAGAGGTCACACTCTACAAGCCAAGAAGAGACTCCTCAACAGAAATCAATCCTGCCAACACTTTCATCTCAGACTTCTGGCCTCCATAACTGTGAGGAAAATTGATTTCTATTGTTTGAACCAATCTGTGGTTCTTTGTTATGGCAGCCTTTCCCACACCAATAAACTACTCCAGTTCCAAATATGCATTGACAAGCAGGGTAGGGATAGCACTTCAGGAGCCTGAAAGCAGGCCTTAGGCCCCAGGCAGCCCTGGAGAAGGCCTGAGATACAGTCTGCTACCTCCTGACTGCTGGACTCATGAAATTTACCAGACCTTCAAGGATGGGGCCCGCACAATACAGCTAGCCTTCCAAACCTTGCAAAGTTCCTCATTAAAAAACAAATGTGTCATTAGAGAAATGCAAATCAAAACCAAATGAAAAATCACCTCATGCCTGTTAGAATGTTTATTATCAAACAGATAAGAAATAGCAAGTTTTAGTGAAAATGTATAGAAACAGGAATTCTTGTGAGCTGTTGGTAGGATCGTAAATTGGTTCAGCCACTATGGAAAACAGTATGGAGGTTCCTTAAGGAAGTAAAAATAGAATTACCCTATGATCCAGTAACTCCACTTCTGGGATCAGGGTATATATCCAAAGGAAACAAAATCACTACATCAAAGAGATCTCTGCACCCTCATGTTTCTAGCACCATTATTTACAATAGCCAAGACATGGAAGCAACCAAGCGCCTATTGACAGGTGGATGGATAAAGCTGTGGTAGGTATGTACAATGGAAAATTATTCAACTATAAAAAAAAGAAGGAAATCCTGCCATTTGTGACAACATGGATGGACCCTGAGAACTTAGGGTTAGTTAGAACTAAATGAAATAAATCAGACAGAGAAAGACAAATACTATACACTCACTTTTATGCAGAATGTAAAACAACAAGCAAATCATAGAAAAGGAGATGAGATTAATGGTTAGATGAAGGTGATCAAAAGCTACAAACTTCCGCTTATAAAATAAATAAGTCCTAGGGATGTAATGTGCAGCATTATAGCTATAGGTAACACCACTGTATGATATATTTGAAAATCCTGAGTTCTTATCACAAGGGAAAAAAACATATTTTTATTTATTTTTTTGATGGGCATGGGGAGCATCTATATGAGATGATAGATGTTAACTAAACTTATGGTAATCATTTCATAATGCATGAACTCAAATCATTATGCTGTACACCTTAAACTCATACAATGCCGTTATGTCGACTATTTCTCAATAAAACTGGAAACACAAAACAAGTGTGCTTTTACAGTTCAGACATAACTATTTGGGGCCTAAATTCAAACTACTGAACTCTTCATATCGTTTATAACTTCTTATAATTTGCAGGATCCTACTTATAACTTAGGATCCACATGCTTCAAACAATTTAAAGGACAATCTGATAGCCAAAGGTAGAAATGCTTGTCACAGGGAAATATTTGTCTAAAGGCCAGAACACACAAATGGGAGAAAGTTCTGCAAAGGCTAATGCTTTGGTTCTATAATTATCTTTGCTGTCAGGAACCAAGGTTATTCTGTTTTTCCAGGTGATTTATTAGTAAAGTAAATATTATAATATAGGACTACTATTACATTTTAAATTTTAAATTTTAAATTTCTTTCATGGTATTATTCTGTAATGTAAAATGGAATGGAAGTTTCTGTGGCAAACACTCTAGGCTCTAGTGAAATGTTCTCAGCATAAATATTAGCTGAATTAAGACATAGTTATTAAAGGCATAATAATTATAGCTATTACCCTGGAATCTCTCTTTGGTTCTCTCTCTCTGTTTATTATTTTAATAGAGCACTCAATTTCTTGGTCCTGATACACAGATATTTAATCCTTGCATTTCTAGAATAACCCAGAGCCATGCAGGCAACAATAGCTTTAGGTCTGAATTTTTTCTAACCTCGTAACTAGTCACTTCATTTTATCATGAAATAAACATCTACTGGACAATGATGAATTTGCTTAAGTCTAGTGGCTCATTCTCTTGCTTCTCTCTTTTTTTTCTGATAAATACGTATATGTATGGAATTTTTTTCTCACCAGCTATAAGCACATGAATGATAAAAGGAAGAAATCGTGATAAACTTCCAATACTTGTATCAGCATCATTATGGCTGATGTGGATGATTGCTTTTACCACACTACTATACATCATACATAATTAATGTTAAATGTTACATATTCAGTGCATATGAAGAAAAGAAGGAAGAGGTGAAAGAATTTATTCTGAGATCTTTGAGAAGTTGTTTGACTTAGTAAAATTGGAGGCTGTGGTTTCAGACAGACTTATCTCTAGCAGTAACTGCCTTACTATGTAATCTTGGGCAAAATTAATCTCTCTAAGCCTCAGTTTCTTCATCTGCAAACAAGGAATGCAATATAACCTAATTCACAGGGTTATTGAAAATCATAACCGGGATGATCTATACCAAAGCCTTAGCATAGCACATGAAACAATGTTAAATTCCAAAGATCCGATCAAAACAAAAAAATAAAACCTTGTCATCCAAATTAATCTTATCCATAAAATGGAGATAATAATAGCTCATTTTAAGGGATGTCGTGAGGAATACATGACTTTATGTATGTAAATTGCCTAGCAAAATGCTTAAAACAAACTAGATAATCAAAAAATGATAGCTATTATCCCCACTGGATTTACCATTGAGATGAGGTCATCTTTCACATGCTTAGGTTTTAAAGTGCTTATGATTTGGAGCCCTCTGGTGCTCATATTGCACACTGCAATTTTGGATCAGTAGGTGGTAAGCAGATTTTGATCAGTATTTCCTCAAAGTATCGTCATTTACATGCTATTGTTCCATATCCAAAAAGCAGTTATTTAGTTAATATTTTTATGTAAAGAAAAACTCATCTCCCAAACCAGTTTTCTATTAGTCATAAATGGAAAATCAGTAGGTTTTTAACATATATAACTATGTTAAACTTATAATAATTACATAGAAAATTCAATTTCAGGGGGCGCCTGGGTGGCTCAGTGGGTTAAGTGTCTGACTTTGGCTCAGGTCATGATCTCACAGTTCTTGGGTTTGAGCCCCACATCGGGCTCTGCACTGACAGCTCAGAGCCTGCTTCAGATCCTCTCTCTCTCTCTCTGCCCGTCCCCTGCTCACCTGCTTGCTCTCTCTCTCAAGAATAAGTTAACATTTTATAACAAGAAAGAAAGAAGAAAGAAAGAAAGAAAGAAAGAAAAGAAAATTTCAATTTCAGTACCAATCAGAATCATATCTCATACAACATTTTGGGGAATTTCATTTTATATCAATAAATTTCATGATATGAAGAGTTAAGGAAAGCTTCACAAAAGGAACAATTTAAAAAAAAACCAGAATCCTAAAGAATTATGAGACATTAGTTTGGTGGGCAACAGGACAAAGGACTTTCCCAGCACAGATTAAAGTACAACTAAAGATACAAAATTGTGGAAACGCTGAGTCATTGGGGAAGCTGCAAGAAGTTACAAATGCACCCAGATGGCAAGTGAGTAATTGGCTGGTGGCGGGTCATATATGAAGAGAGGTGGGTCTGGCCATAGCAGGGAGAGACTTCTGTGTCCTGCAGAAGTCATCATGGAAGAATAGAGTTCCATGATATTGTACTAAATGTTTTCCCTCATCACCCCCCAAAATATGTATGTGTAAGGGGTGGAGGAGCTTGTGGTGTCAAGTTTGGGAAATGCTGAACTAAACCAAATTAATCAGCTAAAACTGCAGGAATGGGGACACCTGGGTGGCTCCGTCTGTTAAGCATCTGACTTCGGCTCAGGTCATGATCTCATGGTCTGGTCTGTGAGTTCCAGCCCCACATCGGGCTCTGTGCTGTCAGCTCAGAGTCTGGAGCCTGCTTCAGATTCTGTGGCTCCCTCTCTCTGCACCTCCCCTGTTAGCACTCTCTCTCTCTCTCTCTCAAAAATAAATAAAAATTAAAAAAAAAACCTGCAGGAATCATCACAGCACTATAAAACTCTAAGAGAGAATTATAATATGCAGATTTCCCAGCAATATGCTTAATTTTGGAGTCATTTCTTTAATGTTGACTTATTTGTTTATATTTATTTAGGAACAATGTATATAGTATCAAGCAGAATAAATTTTGAGAAATGCCCCTAAGTTATGGAGGGTTTTTGTTTTGTTTTGTTTTTTTCACAAAGACAGTAATAACATGATTAGATCTGTGCTTTAGAAAGATCACTGGTTCCAGTATGCTGGCTGACTTAAAGGGAAAAAAAGAAAAAACTAGAGGTTGGCAATGAGTGAGATTATGGCTGAATCACCAGTCATCCACATGTAGAAAACATAACACGATCACTACATGTCATGAATTTTAAACTATGAGAGTCAAAAAGAGCTTCAGGGCATCACAAATTTGAAGGCAGTAACTTATGCCATTAAAAAAAAAAAAGAATACTCATTAAATAAAGTAGTGGATCTTATTGGAAGAAATGACATAACCTAGGAGACGTAACCAGGCGAGAATTCTCAGAATGATATAGAAAGCAGAAATCAGCACAACAGTCAGTAAATCTAAGTAACAGCAAATAGGGAATCGTGATGATAGAATAAGAGGTATAATAAATACTCAAAGGCAACACACAAATATTAGACAAAATTATTTTCTTTGTATCTGAGTAACTATCTTGTGTACTTCAAACTTCTCTTGCTGGTTTTGTTGAAAATGACAGATCGAAGAGGAATAGTTTAGCTTCTGAAATAGAGGAAATCAATTGAGAATCTTATTGTGAGTTATCAGAACTAGAATGTGTGTGTGCGTATGTGTGTATGTTAGTGTGGGATCGTGTTTTGGCAAAAGTGGGTTAGAGATAGAGGAGGTAGAACGAAAAAGAATAATAAGTCAGAAAACAAAACTCCTTGAATAGATGAGGAGTAAAAAAGAAAAGGAAATCTTTTTTCTACAGGACATTGAATTATTCAAGCAGTCCAATGAATCCCATTTGCTCTCAAATTAACTTTATGCCCCAGCATTTAGAGTGGCTGCTATATTCATTTGACAGTTATTGGGAATAATTCCACATTTTCCTTACTAAACTTGTTCGAAATGTCACATTGCTTGAGAACTCCTGCAGCCTTGTCAGATTGTGTTAATTTTCCTCATTTTTCTTTCTTGTTTTTTTAAGTTTGTATTTATCTATTTAAGTAATCTTTACACCCAAGTGGGGCTCGAACTCATGATCCCAAGATCAAGAGTCGTATGTTCCAACTACTGAGCCAGGTGGTGCCCCAATTTTCCTCATTGTTCTAGTGAATACTTTAACCTGTTGACCCAGCTCATGAATACAGCACCCCTGTACTTCCTTCTCTGAAAAGTGATTGGTTAAAAGATACCAATCTCTTTTTTTTTTTTTATTTTTTTAATTTTTTTTTCAACGTTTTTTATTTATTTTTGGGACAGAGAGAGACAGAGCATGAACGGGGGAGGGGCAGAGAGAGAGGGAGACACAGAATCGGAAACAGGCTCCAGGCTCCGAGCCATCAGCCCAGAGCCCGACACGGGGCTCGAACTCACGGACCGTGAGATCGTGACCTGGCTGAAGTCGGACGCTTAACCGACTGGGCCACCCAGGTGCCCCAAAAGATACCAATCTCTTAGCTACACAGGAAGTGAAGAAGCTTCATGCAGATGTAAAATAAATGTATTTTTTTTCTTTTTTTAAATTCTTCTTATTGACATTATGCAACACTTCTTTCAGGTGAAGTTAATCCATTAAAGTTGGTTTTAATTTATATTGCCACTGAATATTCCCTAATATTACTTAGAGAATACACTTTGATAGTAATGTTTTAACTGTCCCAGGAACAGAGAGACAGAAAATGAGAAATTAAAGGCAGTTTGGTATGTGTGTTAAAATACAGGAATACAGGCTAAGGAATTTAATCTGGATTCATATCCCAGCTCCATTGTTATTAGCTATCTGACCTCAGCCAGTTAAATAATCCAAGACTCGGTTTCTATGTCTGTAAGTGAGGATAATATTACCAGAAAGAATAGAGGAGAATTTTTTAAGTTTATTTATTTTGAGAGAGAGAGGGAGAGAGAGAATCCCAAGCAGGCTCCACACTGACAGTGGGAGCTCAGTCTCACAAACTGTGAGATCATGACCTGAGCCAAAACCAAGAGTAGAACGTTTAACTGACGGAGCTACCCAGGTGCTCTGAATAGAGGAGAATTAATATTCAAAATGATTAATGACTGAGTGTTGTCTGGACTTGATTAAAGAATAGCATAACAAATCCAAGCATAAAAATATAATTAAATCCAAATGTAGACAAATATTGAGAAACTGCAGACCGAAACACCAAAGACACAGAGATCATTTTAAAAGCAGCCAGAATGAAAACAGAGGCGACTTACCAAGAAATAAAATTAGTGTGACAGCTAACTTTTCAATTGCAACAATACAAGGTATAAGACAGTGAAATAATATTTTAACATGTTGAAAGATATCAATTTTCAACCTGGGATTGAAAAAGAAACTTTCTTTCAGAAACCACTGAGTAAGGGATTTCTGAACATTGTACAGGATTGCAGAGGTGAGATCTGAGACGCAAAACAAAACAATAATAATAATGGAAAAATACAACAAATAAATAAGGATATAGAAAAATAATGTTTAATCATAATAATATTCATAATAATAATAATGGAAAAACACAACAAGTAAATAAGGATATAGAACAATAATAATGTTTAATCTATGAGTTAAAAATAGTGGCGCCTGGGTGGCTCTGTCGGTTAAGCATCCGACTTCAGCTCAGGTCATGATCTTGTGGTTTGTCAGTTTGAGCCCCTCATCGGGCTCTGTGCTGACAGCTCAGAGCCTGGAGCCTGTTTCAGATTCTGTGTCTCCCTCTCTCTGCCCCTCCCCCCACTCACACTCTGTCTCTGTCTCTCTCAAAAATAAATAAACTTAAAAAAAATTTTTTTAAATAATATGACAGAGGGGAGCCTGGGTGGCTCAGTTGGTTAAGTGTCCAGCTCTTGGTTTTGGCTCAGGTCATGATCTCATGGACTGTGGGTTCAAGCCCTGCCTCAGGCTCCGTGCTGTCAGTGCAGAACCTGCTTGGATTCTCTCTCTCCCTCTCTCTCTGGCCCTCCCCTGCTTGTACTCTCTCTTTCTCTCTTTCAAAATAAATAAATAAATAAATAAATAAATAAATAAATAAATAAATAAATAAACTTAAAAAAAATAATATGGCAGGGGTCCCTTAGTGGCTCAGTGGGTTAAGTGGCCAACTTCAGCTCAGGTCATTATCTCACAGTTTGTGAGTTCGAGCCCCACTTCAGGCTATGTGCTGACAGCTCAGAGCCTGGAGCCTACTCCAGATTCTGTGTCTCCCTCTCTCTCTGACCCTCCCCACTCACACTCTGTCTCTTTCTCTCTCTCAAAAATAAATAAACATTAAAAAAATTTTTTTAATTAAAAAAATAATATGACAGAGCTAAAATAATGGAGCCCAATTGTATATAAAGTAGAAAGGTGATCAGTTAAAGCTTTCTAAATTCTCTGTATTATGCAGGAGGATGAATGTATTACCTAATTAGACTTTCTTAAATATACATGTGAAAATATGAAGGATAATCATTAAGAGTCTAGAAGTATTGTGCCTATAGTGAAACAATTACAAGGAAGTAAATGGAATAGAAAGAAATACACAATTCAGAACAAAAATTAGAAAGAATAAAATGTATATAATAAGATGGCAGAAATAAATTAAAACAACATAAATTGTCTCCTGGCTGGCGACAAGAGCATGTGACTCTTGATCTCAGGGTGGTGAGTTCAGGCTCCATGTTGGGTGTAGAGATTACTTTAAAAATAAAAAGTAGGAAAAAAAAAGAAAGAAAGAAATTAAAACATATTTGTAATTGCAGTCAATATTAAGGGAATAAGATCTCAGACTATAAAAAAGAAACCATCTTGCTATATATTTTTCACAAGAGACAACAGAAAAAGGTTGAAACTCAGAGTTGGAAAAAGTTATATTGAGTAAATAGAAACCCAAAGAAATGTATTATGGCTATACTAATATTTATGAAAACAGATTTTTGAGGCAAAATAAAGGACACCATTATATCAAGATAGAAGATTAAATTCACTAGAAGGATGTTACAACTCTAAATAGGAGACATTAACAACTACATCATGATAGTGAAAATATTTAATACACAATTCAGTAATAAATTGCGCAAAAAATAAGAATATAAGAGATTTTCACTACATATTGAACAAGTTTGATCTAAAGAACATGTAGATATTTATGAATGAGAGTATACACATTCCTTTAAACATATATGGAAAATTTACAAATATTGACTGTACATTTTTTAGGTGATATGGCACACTACAACAGATTTCAAAGGAGTAATGTCATAAAGACTATATCTGTTAAACATAATATAATTTAATTGGAAAGAGAAAACAAAAAGATAATTTAGTAAGATAAGACCCAATATATTTAAAAGTTAAAAACATAATTCTGAAAAAATCCTATGTCAAAAGAGAAATAAAAATTAAAACTTATATTACTTAGAACTGAATCATAATAAAAGTACTTACTGCATGGCAAATTTTGAGCTATCAGTATAGTGAAGTTTAGAAGGAAATACATGGGGAGCCTGGGTAGTTCAGCCGGTTAAGCGTCTGACTTCAGCTCAGGTCATGAACTCAAAGTTTGTGGTTCAAGCCCCATGTGGGGCTCTGTGCAGACAGCTTGCAACCTGTTTCCGATTCTGTGTCTCCCTCTCTCTCTGCCCCTCCCCCACTCGTACTCTGTCTCTCTCTGCCTCTCAAAAATAAATAAAAATGTTTAGAAAAAATTTTTTAAATAAAAATAAAAAAAAGAAAACAGAAAAGCAAACATGAAAGAGCTAATCATCCAAGAAGTCAGAAATATAACAAAGACTAACCCAATGGTGTCGAAGAAAGGTATTAATAACAGTGGTAAGGATTAATGAAAGAGAACACCAAAGAATCACTCTATTTGAATAAAATACAGTCATGAAAACAAGCACATTGATGAATTTTGTGCAGATAATTATAAAAATCAATATTGATCCTATTTGCTCATTCTATTCCCTATGCTTTAGAATCTACAGAGCATTTTTACATGTTGGCAAAGATGTGGAGCAAGAATTCTTATACACTGCTAGAGGGTATGCGTGGAAGTGGAAACAATTTTTAAAATAATTTGGAGTTGTATCATCAAACTGAATATTTGATATCCTTCTACTCCTAAGTATACACTAACAACAATATTCCATAATTACGCCAAAATGAGTTTACAAAAATGTGAATAGTCCCCTGGTTTATGATAAGCAAAAAAGAGAAACAGCTCAAATGATATTTGAGTGGAAAATGGATACATAAATTATATTACGTATTTAATCCAACCAGTATGACACCTGTTCCTTTCCTTAATGTAACTTTAAAAATTACATGTTTACTTTATTCATTGAAAAACTAATATGTATTCATGAAAGCATAGCTGGGAAAACACAGAAACCAGATCACTCATAGTCGCATAACACAAACAATCATTGTTAACATGGATTCCTTCAGTTGTTTAACAACATAGGTTCCCTGGCTTTAAACATGGTTGAATTACATTTTTGTTTCTAATTTTTACCTTGATTTTTTATTTTGAGAACCTCATATCATATTATTTTCCATGCTACTATACAGTTTTTGTTTTCTTATCTATTCTTTGGAATTATACTTTTAAAGGACAGTTATTGTTCTCTAAGTAAATCTATCAATTTATTTAATAATTATCCCACAATTGGGACTGTCGGGTTTTTGCAAATTTTTATGATAATTTTTCATAAATATATTTTTAGGCATATATTTGTTTCTTTTCTTTTTTTTTTTTAATTTAGATTCAAGTTAGTTAACATATAGTGTAGTATTGGTTTCGGGAGTAGAATTTATGATTCATCAGTTACATATAACATCCAGTGTTCATCCCAACAAGTGTCCTTGTAATGACCATCACCCATTTAGCCCATGCCCCCACCCAGCACCCTGACAGCAGCCCTCAGTTTGTTCTCCGTATTTAAGAGTCTTTTATGATTTGCCTCCCTCTCAGTTTTTACCTTATTTTATTTTGTCTTCCCTTCCCCTATGTTCATCTGTTTTGTTCCTTAAATTCCACAAAAGAGTAAAATCATAGGATATTTGTCTTTCTCTGACTGACTTATTTCGCTCAACATAATACACTCTGGTTCCATCCCCTGCATAAATTTGTTTCTGGGCTTAGAAGGAATGTTTGGGTAGATTTTCATAAGTGGGTCCTGGGTCAGTGTTACCTATTGAAAGGATTACACCAATTTATCTTCTACATTACCCATTTCACTAATGTTGGCATTGGGTTGGCAAGTGGGACCATTCTGTTATAAAACATAAAATTACAGTTTTGATGTTACTTCTAGTCTGTGTGAATGATACCACCTTCCCTCCAGTTGTGCAAGTCTGGAATCCTGCTCATCCCCTGTGCATAACCCAATAACACATCTTACTCCTTTCACCTTCTACATATTTCTCAAATCTCTCTGCTTCTTTTATTTTTTTCACAAACAACCCCCTTGTCTCTTCTGATCCATGTCCAATTGCACAATCATCTTTTAAAAACTTTTATTTTATTATGAGATATAAAAATAATAGTGAAAAGCAAAGTATAATATAAACTCTGTGTGCTTACCGACCAGTTCTATCAAATTCTTACATTTTTACCAGTGTTGTGTCAGATGTTTTTAATGACACATTACAGAAATTATGGAAGCCCTATGCACCTCTACCTGCCCCCATTCCCTCCTCGTCTTCCACGTTATCCTGAATTTTCTACATTTCATTCCTGGGCTTCTTGTAAATCTTTTAAATATGGCTTTATCCATCAATTTTTACAGAGCATCGTTTTGCATATTTTCAAACTAAAGAGAAAAGAGATTACTGGATGTGTGGACCATCTGGCTGTGACATCTGTCACTCCATTGATCCCCAGGGTTGATTGGATTGATCTGGCTGGTTAGGCGTGATTCTCCTTCCTCCCTCACTGCTCCAAGTCCGTCCCTGACAAAGCTGAGCAAAGACGAGGATGACCTTCCCTGATAGAGGAGGACCATTCGTCTGTCAAGGATAAGCAGGTAGCTATGCACCCCTGCTAGAACTGTCAAACAAGCTCTCAAGATCCATTTGTAGGAGATCCTGAGTGGTCAGGTTTCCAAGACTCTAGACACATACAAATGAGGCGCTGCATGGGGCAGTTTGCCTTTTTTTTTTTTTTTTTTTTTTTTTTTTTAGTCTTCCTTTCTTTAAAAAAAAGAGAGAGAGAGAAGAGATTACAGTACTTATTTGGCAAGTAGCTTTTTTGCTCAGCATTATATTTTTGAGATTTAACCATATTTGTAGTTCCAAATGTTTATATGTATACATAAATATATATATTTGTATGAAACTATATATATATAATATATATATATTTCTTTGATTTCTAGTGAATTTGAATATTTTTATTGGTTTATTGAGCTTTTTATTTCCTCTTCTTGAATTGCCTTTTCATTACCTTTGCTTATTTTTATTTTTCTTAATGTTTATTTATATTTGAGAGAGAGACAGAGTGCAAGTGGGGGAGGGGCAGAGAGAGAAGGAGACACGGACTCTGAAACAGGTTCCAGGCTCGGAGCTGTCAGCACAGAGCCCAACATGGGACTCGAATTCCAGATGGCAAGATCGTGACCAAAACCGAAGTCAGACACTTAACCAACTGAGCCACCCAGGTGTCCCAACGTTGTCTATTTTTATTGGGTTAATATCAATTTGTCTGGATTTGTAGGTAGCTAAGTCATTCATCCTTGACATTTAAAATTCTAATGTTAAATGGTGATTTTCTTCTCTTCCCAGACAATGTAAGAAACTTAGAACATTTAAACTCCTGATATACATGCAGTTGTGCAGTGTTTTAAAATTTCATGTGGGGCATCTGGGTGGCTCAGTCGGTTAAGCATCCTACTCTTGATTTTGGCTCAGGTCATGATTTCACAGTTTGTGAGTTTGAGCCCCACATTGGGCTCTACATTGACAGTGTGGAGCCTGCTTGGGATTCTCTCTCTGCCCCTACCCCACTTGCTCTCTTTTTCAAAATAAGTAAAAAAAAATTTTTTTAATTAAAAAAATTTCATATATATGTTAAACCCTGCAGAACATTATTTTTATTATATTATACAGTCAATATTTATTGTGCTTTACCACTCTTATTCATCATTTGCTTTTCATTCCATTCTACATTTCTGGCCTGCCGTCTTGATTCATTTTCTTTTTCCTGAATCACATCCTTTCCTATTTCCTGAAAATTTGACAGTCAGCACTCACAAGCCAGTACAAGCTAGCTCCAGCACTCCACTGGTTTGGGATTATTATATTTTCTGAAGTTCCATGATCTATGGATCCCTGGGTTCAATATTGATTGATAAAGTATTATACACACACTTACTACATCATTTTATTTACTTACTACATGAATTTTATTTGTCTTCCTTTTACTTAGAACTTTTGCACTGATAGTAACAATTTTGCATGATTTTCTTTCCTAGGAGTATCCTGTTGGGTTTCCATATGAAGGTTATAGCTATACAGGTCTTTTAGGGTCTAGAGATTTCATGCCTTTTCCTATTGTCTTTATTGCTAATTTCCAATTTGCTAATTTTGGTTATTTTTGATGGATAGAAGTTTTAATTTTTGAAGCCAAATATATTCATCTTTTCCTTACAATTAATTTCTTTCACATCTAAATTTTTAAAATTGCAAAAGTTAATGGAATAGTCATTTAAATTTGTTTCTAGTTTTTCTTGGCTTAAAAATATTTGGTATAAAAAGTTTGGTATTTTAATTTCCATGGAATTAATTTTGATGTATGAGGTGAAAAAAAATGTATAATTTGAAATTTTCAAGTTCCTAATCAGAACCTTTAAAAAAAGTGATAAAAATTCTTGGATTTTTTTTTTTTTAATTTTAAGGATGAACTTTTAAAAATGCACTGAAAACTGGGGTTGCTGGATGGCTCAGTCATTTGAGCTTCTGACCTTTTTCTTTTTAATTTTTTTTATGTTTATTTTTGAGAGACAGAAAGACAGAGTGTGAGTGGGGAAGGGTCAGAGAGAGAGGGAGACACAGAATCCGAAGCAGGTTCCAGGCTCTGAGCTGTCAGCACAGAGCCTGAAGTGGGGCTTGAACTCCCAAACCGTGAGATCATGACCTGAGCCAAAGTCGGACACTTAACCAACTGAGTCACCCATGTGCCCCTGAGCTTCTGACTCTTGATTTAGACTCAGGTCATGATCCCAGGGTAGTGGGATCAAGCCTTTATGTGGGGCTCAGCAGCGTTGAGCCCTGAGCCTGCTTGAGATTCTCTCTCTCCCTAGCTTGTGTACTCTCAGGCTCTCAAGAAAAAAAAAAAAAAGAAATACTAAAAGCTATTTTACAAACTTTCACAATAAAAATAATTATTTTTATACTTAAATATTCTTTAAAGTTTGAAATTTACGGATTATAACTTTTTATAGATGAGCAATAAAATAAAATTTACAGGGTTTTAAACATAGAATATGTATTTGACTGGAATTAGTAAATGTAAAATGTAGATAATTCCTGGGTTAGTTATGACAATACTACATAGGATGTGTTTGACTTACTAATTTTTCCCATATGATTTACTTCATCAACTTATTCCAGGACAGTTCTCTAGAGAAATAGATTTCTCCTTACTTGTGTGGAGGACTGACTACCAAAAAACAAGAACTTCTAAGAAAGATCTCATGAAAATCTTTTTCTCTGCACAATTCTATAAGTGCATTTTCCCTGCTAGCTTTCATTTAAAAGTTTAAATATTAGGTGGGATGCCTGGGTGGCTCAGTCGGTTAAGCGTCACACTTTGGCTCAGGCCATGATCTCATGATTCGTGGGTTTGAGCCCCACAGGGTGTTGTGCACTGACAACTGGGAACCCAAGAGACTGCTTTGGATCTCTCTTTCTCTGCCTCTCCCCCGTTTGTGCTCTCTTTCTCTCAAAAATAAATAAACATTAAAAAAATGAAAGCTTAAATACTAGAATACTAAATATTAAAATATTAGAATATTTGAATAATTGAAGTTTATAGTAATTTTAAGAATTTTTCAGGGGTGCTTGGGTGGCTCAGTCAGTTAAGCGTCTGACTTCGGCTCAGGTCATGATCTCATGGTTCATGAGTTCGAGCCCCGCATCAAGTTCTGTGTTGACAGCTCAGAGCCTGGAGCCTGTTTCAGATTCTGTGTCTCCCTCTTTCTCTGCTCCCCCCCCCCCCACTCACGCTCTGTCTGTGTTTCTCTCTCTCAAAAATAAACACCAAAAAAAAAATTTGTTTTTCAATTTCAAAATGATCCTTTTTTTGAGAGAGAGAGAGAAAGAGCTAAAAAGCATGAGTGGGGGAGAGGCAGAAAGAGAGGGGGACAGAGGATCTGAATTGGGCTCTGCAGTGACTGTAGCAAGCCCTATGCAGGGCTTGAACTCACCAACCGTGTGTCATGACCTGAGCTGAACCGAAGTCGCTCAACCGACTGAGCCACCCAGGTGCTCCCAAAATAATCCTTTTTTAATAGTTATTAATGATGGGTTTATTTTTCATTCTTCCACAAGTTTGTGGGAATGTTAAGTAATATACCTTTTTTCACATTCAAAATTAAATTTTTTCTTTAATTTTTATAGGTTGCAAAACCAAATGTTAATTTTGTTGATTTATTCACATCCGTAGCAAAGCTTTCTGATTGGGTCTTAACTGACATAAGCATACTTACCAGGCCAGGTCCTTAAATTTGACATAAGCTGGTGTAACACAGCTTACGTCAGTAGGCTTTTATTGCCCTACAACACAGTTTCTGTGATCAATTCAGATTGTCTATCATATTTATTTAAGACCCAGTTAAGATTACCTCAGAATGTGGAAAGCCACTTCGAAATTTTGGAAAATAGCTATTATGGCCACCAGTCTTTTGCCTTTTGTAGCGTTGCTTGTGATCTATCCCAGGACCATGGACAATAGATATGTGTGCTATCAAATATCACCTAGACTCTGCTCCTGCTCCTTTCACTATCCCTAAGGACCTTACCGATGACCTTTGTGATGTTTTACGTAACCTTTTTCTAATTTTTTGATGTCACCTGTAAACAATGAAGCCAAAAGTGTCTAAAACAGAATTGGGTAACAGCTGGCTTTCTGTTTCTGTTTTATGAGAATGGTGTGGTAATATCCATTTATCTAGAGGTCAAACTGACAAGGGCAGCCATTGGAAACACAGCCACTAATCACAAGAGCTCTCTAATCAGCAACAAGCTGTAAAGAAATTGAACCGTTGACTAAATGGTCAAAATTCCTCCAAAGAATGAGAAAACCAAGTAGTGAGGGAATTGACTTCGTGGTAGAGGACTTTGTCCTTTCTTTCTCTCCCTTTGTGCCTCTCTCTTGGAGTTCTCTTGTTTCCATTACCCCTGCCATGTCCTGTACTCGTCTAGCCCTACTGACAACACATTCCTTTTTTTTCTTTCCTTAGTGCTACTGAAAAAGTTGAGCATTTTTGAGAGGAAACATAATAAACACTAAACAGAAAAAAAAAATACCAAAAGATAAACAAAAGAAACGCAAGCAGCCTGAAAAAACCAATCTTGCAAACTATAGGTTCTGGAACCTAAGCAAACCAAATGCTAACCATGAAATGACTGGTGCAGGTCTAGGCTTTTTTCCACCATCTCTGATTCCTTGTGTCTGATTGTCTCATTCCAACCTGAAGGCCCATATAAGCAATGTCTTCCCAATCCTCTCTGTTTTCTCTCAGGAAAAGAGTTTGGGCTAAGAACACTGTCACTCTAAGGTCGAGTGTTTCCTTGGGCAGAACCTGTATGGATTGGTTTCACCTCAAAAACAGAAAAAACTTCCAGTACTTTCCTTATGCAGAGTTACAGAGCAAGAGCCACATCATTCATTCTGCCTTTTCTTCCTCTTGCCCTTTCTCTTTAAGAATAAGGTAAGACCCGGGGCGCCTGGGTGGCGCAGTCGGTTAAGCGTCCGACTTCAGCCAGGTCACGATCTCGCGGTCCGGGAGTTCGAGCCCCGCATCAGGCTCTGGGCTGATGGCTCGGAGACTGGAGCCTGTTTCCGATTCTGTGTCTCCCTCTCTCTCTGGCCCTGCCCCGTTCATGCTCTGTCTCTCTCTGTCCCAAAAATAAATAAACGTTGAAAAAAAAAATTAAAAAAAAAAAAAAAGAATAAGGTAAGACCCCTCTTAGTCTTTCCTTGGACACTGCATCTGTTTACACAGCATATTAAGAATGACTGATGGATGACATCGAAGGACAATGGAAAAAGACAAGACATTTCTATGTAAAGACATTTTTATGTAGAAATGATGGGCAAAAATCTCATCCCTGGTGAAACTCAGGGCATAGTGATACTGTGGGCCTCGCTCTATTACACAGGGTGATAATTTTTATTCATAATGACTGCATCTCCAAGAGATAGTTAAAACCATGGTTCTCATCTGGAGGTGACTTTGCCCTCCAGGAGAAACTTGGCATTGTCTGGAGACGGTTTTGATGGTCACCACTGATGAGTTGCCACTGACATCCAGTGTGGAAAGGGCAAGGGTTCTCCTGTACATCCTACGACACAACAAGGCATTACCAAGTAAAACATGTCAACAGGGCCGAAGTTGAGAAGCCCTGCATTAAGACCTTAAAAAACTAATACATTTTTAATGTATTTTACAGATTGCTATTTAAAAATGATTATATATTTCAAGGTTTTAAAGCCTAAAGGAGTGACCTTTAGTACTCATGTGTGTAGGAAGTGGAGGGTACAACTAAATAATATGTCCCTTTATAGTGAAACAGAAGTAGCTTTATCTTCTAAGTCCTCTGAACATCCATGAATATTTTATGGATCCTGGGACTATGTCTAGAAATTTTGAAGGAACTTAGGAAAAGCAAACTGTGTCCAATAGGTTTTTTGTGAAGACTTTTATATAGTATAACCAATTTATTGAGGGGTATCAGGTTTTTGAGGGATAAACATGAAATATTTGTACTTTTTTTTAATGTTTATTTTTGAGAGAGAGAGAGAGAGACTTGGGGAGGAGCAGAGAGAGAGGGAGACAGAGAATCCGAAGCAGGCTCCACTCTGTCAGTATAAAGCCTGATTCAAATCTCAAACCCATGAACCACCCATGAACTGTGAGATCATGACCTGAGTTGAAGTTAGACGTTCAACCTACTGAGTCACCCAGGCTCCCCATGAAATTTTGTACTTTTCTTTTTTTTTAATTAAAAAAAATTATTTAGCATTTATTCATTTTTGAGAGACAGCGTGAGCCGGGTAAGGGCAGAAAGAGGGACACACAGAATCCGAAGCAGTCTCAGGCTCTGAGCTGTCAGCACAGAGCCCAACATGAGGCTTGAACTCATAGACCACGAGATCATGACCTGAGCCAAAATCGGACGCTTAACCGACTGAGCCACCCAGCTGCCCCTGTACTTCTCTAATTACTTTTCCCTCAACTGGATTAGAAATGACCCCTTTAGGGGCGCCTGGGTGGCGCAGTCGGTTGGGCGTCCGACTTCAGCCAGGTCACGATCTCGTGGTCCGTGAGTTCGAGCCCCGCGTCGGGCTCTGGGCTGATGGCTCAGAGCCTGGAGCCTGTTTCCGATTCTGTGTCTCCCTCTCTCTCTGGCCCTGCCCCGTTCATGCTCTGTCTCTCTCTGTCCCAAAAATAAATAAACGTTGAAAAAAAAAATTAAAAAAAAAATTAAAAAAAAAGAATGACCCCTTTACAAGCAGTGGTTCTGTCCATTAAGCTCAGTTAGTTGTGGTTGGTTGAACAGTCTTAAGTTGGTATATTATTTAGCCTTCTTCTCAGTCTCAAAGTAAACCTCTTACCCCTTCTCTTAGCACTGCTTGGAAAACCTATCTCTCCTTCTCTCTCCTCTCTCTCTCTCTTTCTCTCTCCCTCTCTCTCTTTGTGTGTGTGTGTGTGTGAGAGAGAGAGAGAGAGAGAGAGACAGAGAGAGAGACAGAGACAGAGACAGAGACAGAGACCGAGAGAGTTGCTGAGAAAAAGCTAGTCTGATTTATTTGCCCTCCTCTCCTTCAGGTACTAGCTCCTCATTGTGGAGTGTGGGGTGGGGATTGAGAAGGACAAGATAAAACCAAATGACTCCATACTTAACTGGATGAGACTAACAGACATTCAGACTCCCCTAGGCCCTGGTGGCCCCTAGCTGATGGCCGCAGGCTGCACTCCTCTGATTTCACTTCTTGGCTTTCTATTTCAGTGGTCCTGGCAAGACCACAGCCCACTAATCTCCAATGGTTTCCACTGCCAACTCTCTGTCTAGTGGACTTGTATAAGAGCCACATTCCAGTCCTCCTGCAGACTGGGGAGTTTGTGCAGATGGGGAGAAGGCAGTCCTGGTCCCCTCTGTGAGCAATACCTCGCCAAACTCTCTCTATTGCCTCTCCTCCGCCTGGTAGCATGATGTGGGTGATGTTAGCAGTCCTCTGGTAGGGAGAGCTCATACCTAGGCCCCGACTCTTCCTTAGGGCAGTCCTCCTAATTTCCTAAGGGACTTTGCTGCACCACTTCCTTCCCTTGTGAAGTCTCTCTATCTCCAGCCTCCTGGAAATGATGGCTCACTAGCTGGTTCTCTCTCCCCTAAGGTCCGCACCCCACATAGGACTCTAGGGAACTCCTAGATGGTTTCCTACACCACCTGAAAGGGTGGGAAATTCAAAGTCACACCCACTCGGTCCCTAACATTTCTCAAAACTATCTGGCCATTGAGTTCCCCATGGGACTGTCAAGGGCAGTCTTGTATGCTGATGAGGGTAGGGAAGGGAAAGGTAAGACAGACCCATACAGACATACCCACATCCATCAAACTTCTTTTCCCTCCCCAATCCCCCTGAAATCAGGGAAAGAAAAAAAAAAGTCCTTGCTCTGTCCGCTCACATTTCTTGTACCATTTTCTGTTGACCTGGGTGGCAATTTTTTTTTAATTTAAAAACTAAGAATTTATTACCTTTCATCTTTGCTGTGGACATTTTCTAAAACACTCATTCTCAATCTTGGAAGCATATTGATATTATCGAGAAAGTTTTGAAAAAAATAAGCACCATCAGAATATCTGGGGAGCAAGCAAGGCCCAGGTATCAGAAATGTTTAGGATCCCCTTGTGTGGCACTGATGCATAAGAAGGCTGGGAGCCATGCTCTAGAAACACAGGTGGCCACTAGGGTAGGAGGGAAAGAAAATATCAATTAAACCTCATATAGCATCCTGCCACAAAATGCAGAAGCCCAGGCACAGAGAGGCTAAGAAACTTGTAATAGCTAGTAATTTTCAGTGTAAAGATGGAGAGGAGCCCCAAAGCCCATGTTCTTCAATGTATTAGTAAGGTTCAGGAGCAAGAGTGACATACTTTATCTGTCCTTTGTTACTCCTTCTTCTTCCACTGCCCAAGGGCACGCTCAGTACCTTACATAACAAGTGACCTGGAACTGGTTTAGACAAGGACTGTTGAATACAGCTTCCCTTTGGACATTTAAGATTTCCACTGCCTCAGCAGAAAGATCATTTCTGGAGGAACAAACTAGGATTCCATCCATTTAATCAAACACCCACCCATTGTATTCCATGTGGAATAGCCAGGAGAGATGAAGAATAAGAGGGTCTAGGTGGCTGTTTTACTAAGCTTTAAGGAAATTAAGGAAATTCACCATCATAAGTGACCAGGAAAAAGAAAGAAAAATGAAAGTTTCCCTTGGCTAAAACATTATTTAGGGTCTAACACAGCATACCCTGTTAATTCTTTCATCCTTCAAGACTCAGCTGAGGCCAACATCCTCACAGAAACCTTCCTTTATCACCTCAGGGGACTGTTAGGAGAGCTTCCTCTTTGCTTTCATGCTCAACAATTATCACACTACCTCTGGCACAGCATTTACCACACTACATTGCTTTAAAAAGTACCGGTTTATCTTTCCTTCTCACCAGACCATGAACTCCCTGGGTAAGAAGGATCATGTCCTTTACTTGTATCCTTAGCCTCTATCTAGCACAGTCCCTGGCACAGAGAATATATTCAACAAATATTTCTGAATGAATATCAATATTTTATTATTATAAACAATGAAAAAAAGACATGGGGGGAGTAGCTTAAAATTTTATAAATCAGAAAAATGAGTCACAACCTAGCTGAAGGTTAGATGACTCAAGCTGGAAAGTCATTAACTATTTTTAGTTCCTTTCAACAGCTAGAAGTCAACCTTAACCTGGTGTTTAATTTCCAGGGTAAAGAGGACCAGAACAACTGAATAGACTCTAAAAGTGATTTAATCAGGGATGCTGAGTAAATTCATTTAATCATTACTTTGTGCATCCATGGTAGCAATCACCAAAAGCTATGTAAAAGCCCTGTGTTTGGTGTTCTGTAATTTTTATGTTGATGATTATGATCCAGGGACATTTTAACATAACAAAAAACACTAATTAGGCTTATACATGTGTCATGAAATCATGACTGTACCTTTTTTCAAGCAAAAATGTAAGACCTCATTAATGTTTGTTAGTTTATACTTTGACAGCAACTTGAGTGTGGATAAAAGAGAGCCTACTAGTTAGGTGCTTATTCAATAAATCTTTTTCGAGCTATGAATTTGTATAAGGCTTTTTGGTGGGAAATGGGGGGGTGGATGTTGATATAGGACACATACTTGACTCTGACAGACTTTAACATCTATTTTAAGGAAAAAAAACTGAAAAAAAAATGGCAAACCATTCAAGACCAGATGTAAATAAACACTCTTTCATTTTACAGACAGATTGTAAAGTGAAAGATTTGTAAGGGCTAAAGACCTGAAAAGGTGAACCATGAGCTGCTATTTCTTCCCTGCTGTGCTTTCTAGTCACATTGCCAGGCCAAGCTTGGAACAAAACTGTCAGTTTCTAGTCTTTTCTCTGAAAATGTGACTGCTTCATCAACCTACAGGAATGGTCTATAGGTTTCAAATTACAGAATATGTACACAGTCGATGCATATTATTTGCAGACTCTATATCTGTGAGTTTGCCTTGTTACTAAGATTTGTTTGTGACACGAAAATCAATGCAAGGCTTTCATGGTCATTCCAGACATGGGCAGAGCCCCCAAAAACTTGGGCCCAGCAAGCGTGCATACCTTTCCAGTTGAGGTCAAACAAGGCTAAGCTCTACCTTGTTTCAGCTCTCGGACTGTGAACAAGTGCCCTTTCACAGACTACAAATACACCATTTTTGTGCTTTCGGTGTGTGGGGGGAGGTGATTTCGCTATTTAAAATGGCCCCCATGAGGTGTTGTTTAGTTAAATAAGCTTAATAAATTTCACTCAGATATCAGTTATAGTGATGATGGCCCTGAGCTCAAAATTAATGAGTCAACAATACATAAATAAGGTATCTTTAACAGAAACACACATAAAACAAGGTTATATATTGATCGTTTGCCAAAAATGTTGAGTGCAGCGGGTCACAGGATCCAAACTCCCTATTTCCACCAGGAGCTATGGTTCAGTATTGTAAATCCACCCTCCCTCCCCTCTCCCTGGGGATTGGCCCTGGGACAAGGGACTCCAGGACCCACTGCCACTGGGTCAGGCATTTATTTGTAGGACCCAAGCACGCGCCCTGAGCCAGGAGTGGGCGCCGTCGGCGCGATGCGCAGAGCGGCCGGCAGGTGGCGCCCAGCGGTGGGTTCCTTCTCCTCGTGGTCCCGGCCAGGTGGACCGGACGCGGCGGAGCTAACCAGAGCGGCAGTGCGGGAGGCCCCCGGGCCCCCACCCCTTCCACGCAGGGCTCGCTACGGGCGCGCAAGGGGAAGGCGCGGGCGGCGGGGCCAGCTGCGTCCCGGGCTCGGTCACCGCTGTCTGCGTGTCTGGAAGCACCGGGAGCGTCGCGGTGCGCAGTCCGAGGTCGGCCACCATGGAGGCGCAGGCACAAGGTGAGTGGTCGCCCATCGCCCTGAGGGTCGGGTCCTGGCGCGCAGAAAGGCGCTTTCACTGTACCAGGTAACTTTGCTTTCGGACAGAGCGGTTGGGTGCCATCTGCACAGGTCCGCGACTCCGCTCCTACCCGCGCCTGCGGGATCATTCCTGCTCCCCAAACTCTGGATTTACTGTGAGGCTGGGGCCAGTGAAAGAGATGCTAAATGGAGAGGTCCCTCCGCTGAAAATGCGCCCACAGAGTGATCGATTTATTTTTCCCAGCCAGTCGCCCCCCACTCCCCCAATTCTCGCGGGTGCCCGAAGGACCTGTTGTGCTGGGTCCGGAATCCGAGAGGCGTTCCCCTAGCCCTCGGGGGAGCAGGGAGGGAGCGCGCCTCCTCTCGCTTGGAGCGGTGGGCTTGCGTCCTGCCCCAACTTCGGGCTGAGGGGCGCGCGCCGGGGTGGTGGCTCCTCAGAGACCCGGGTCTCCCGGCTGCGCCAGGAGCTTGCCGCGCGGGGACGTGCCTTGTGAGGCAGGAGAGCGTTACCCCGCCCGCTGATCTCGATCCGATAGACCCGCGTGTCCGGGTCGCCCGGGTCGGGGAGCGACCTCTGCCTCCCTGGGCACGCGGGGTGCCTGGCCCCGGTCTGGTGGTCGCGCTCCCTGCCACCGGGGTCACCCGCTGAGAGGAGCCGGGGGCTGCGTCACCTAGGGCAGCCTGGTGCCTTGGGGTCACACTCGGACCAGGGGTAGAGAGCCCGTTTGGAACTGCGCGGGAATGGGAGTTCCCGGAGAAAGGAGCAAAGGAGCAGAGGTGGGCGGACTTGGAGCTCGAGGCGGGCAGGGTGGACACTGACTGTGGAGTCTAATTGGGAACGACGCCAAGAAGGGATGGGATGCAGAGTTTAGGTCTCTTCAGCTTTGAAAACAATCATTGCTACCTTTCTTCCACACTGCAGGAAAGTCTGTGCTGCTCATTAAAAAAGGGGTGGGGGTAGGGAGAAGGAGAGGTTCAGGACCCTATGCGCTCGCCCTAGTATGGGCGGAAGCGTTCTGGAACAGAGCCCCTTGGTGGGTGCAGGGGCCTGGAGCCACCCGACAGATTTGCTGCCAGTATTACAATTGTCTGAACAGTACGAACCATCCTGGTTTGTTCCATCGGCCAAGAGCCTGCCCATAAAGCTGCTGCTTCCAGTATTTTTCCCCCCATTATCTAAATTGGACAGGAGAATTCAACCAAGGGTGGGAGTTGTTTGTCAAATTCAAAAGCTGCGGTTGGGTTGGAGGCCTTGCTCCTGAAGTGAGGCAGGTGGGAACAACACTGGAGCTTTCCAGCGGGCCTTGCACATTAGAGTTATTAGCAGTCTTAAATTCTGGCCGAGTCCAACTCTGTCAAATTGGAATCTTTGGGCCGGGGCATGGGTGTATTTGAAAGCTTCCCATGTAATTCTGTTATTCACTGAGATTTGTAGAAAAACTACAGCAGGTAGGAAGCATTCATCTGAATTCTGAAAGCTAGCTAATCTACAGGTTGGAAGCCCTGGTGTCATTGGTTTGCTTTACCTGTGAGATTTACTGAAATATTCCAGTGCTTTCCTTTGCCAAGTACTGTGCTTGGGGAGCAAACACACACTTGAGTTTTGCCTCATGAAATTAATAGTAGAGGAAGTGACCGACACTGTTTTGATAATTATTTGATAAATGAAATATAAAATTGCTGCCATGTTGATGATATAAAAGAGGGCCACGGAGCGCCAGCCGAGAGCCTGAAAGCCTTTAGGCCTAGTGGGTGATCATCAAAATAGGGGAGATCTTTTATTGTGTCCCTGTTTCTTTTCTTTGTGCTTTCCAGTTGCTGACTCACTTCCTTGCCACAGTCCCATGAGGTAGTTCTCATTCCTGTTCTCCAGAGAGGAGACCAACAGGGCCTGTAGGTTCCTCGTAGCGTCAAGCAGGCTGTGAGCAGCAGTGTGTGCAATGAGTGCCCCATTCCCACTCCAAGCCTGCCGCTTGTAGAGGAAAAATAAAACTGAAGTCCCCATTTTTCTCTCTCCCCTACCCTCTTTGCCACTCTTTCCTTCCCCTCAGGGGTGGGTAGGAAGCCCAAGTTAAAGGGCAGGGGAAGTTGCCCTGGGGAGATTTGGAAGTAGGGTGACCGGCAGCTAGGAGAAGAGAAGTGAACAGATTTAAGAAATGCTCAGGAAGGAAAAAAAAAAAAAGCAAGTGACTTGGAATGGATATGTAGGATGGTGGCATCAAGGCTGACTCTAACTTCATACTTGTACAACCAGATGGATGACATTTGCCTCTTAAGTCCTCATTTCCCTAGTCCTTCCCGTTCAGGTCATTTAAGCAGCCCACGTAGTAAGTTCTTTAAGGATACTTTTCACAAAATGTTTACAGTTTATGTTAATGGGAAAATCTTCTTTCCACTTGACACACGTTTCTAGCCAAATGAATTGCCTCTCAGATTTTAAGAGACTCCTATGGCTTCCTAAGTGCAAGTTTGTCATCAGCACAGTTTGTTTTAGAATTATCTAGAGTGGGGATGGCTTATCTTTTTGCCTCTTGATCTAGAAAGGAGCAAAACTGAGTGAGAGTAAGTAGACCCTGCCTGTGAGATCTTCCCTTGTGCTTTCCAGGAGATCACCAGGTGCTATCAGCATTTGTACACACAACTTAATAAATGCAGCGGCACGTTCTGGAAACTTTTACATAGGTGAAATTCTGCAAATATGTTCTTTGACTTTGTAAAACAATAGATTACTTCCAGGAAAACAAGAAGCCATTGTGAGAAATTGACAGAACCTGAAACATAGAGGTGGGATTATGCACAGAGTGATTCAGTGAGAAGAAACTGGAGAGCAGTGCGAAATGATGCGCCCCAAGGAGGCCAACACCCCAGTTACTTTCCTGGTACTAGAGAATTTTGCATTAAGAAAATTGACACATTAGAGAGAGGCTTTGGTTAGGAATGTAGCGTTTTTGTGAAACATATGGCAGTCCTTTGAAATAAAAATTCCTGATCTTTTGAAACTACAGTTCAATATTTCATTAATCTAAGAAATAACTTTGTTTTTGTCTTTCCTAGTGTCTGTAAGGTTAAAAAGAAAATTTTCTTTCCACTTAACATTTGTATATATTTAGGTAGATGACTGTATTCGTTTCTGATGACTGCTGTAGCAAATCTCCCCGTTCTGAAGGCTGAAAGTCCAAAATCACTCTCACTGGACCACAATTAAAATGTCAGCAGGGCTTTACTCCCCTGGAGCCTCTAAAAATTGATTACTTGCCTCTTCCAGCTTCTGGTGGCTGCTGGCATTCTTTGGCCACATCACTGCAATCTGCCTTGGGGGGTCACATCGCCTTCTCTCCTGTTGTCGGATCTCCCTCTGTCTTTTATAGGAATGCTTGTGATTACATTTAGAGCTCACCTGCATAATCCAGGATACCGTCCACACCCCAGGATCCTTAGGTAACCACATCTGCAAAGACTCCTTTCCCATATAAAGTAACATTTACAGGTTCCCAGGATCAGGACCTGACACTTTGGGGGGTCATTATTCAGCCTACTACAGTAACTATTTTTTATATTCAGACAGTCTACTCAGTAGGATTCTCAGAAATCTGTGAATGACATAAAGTTATAAACATCAGACTAATTTTACCTGTTTTCTAATTCCATTAAAGTGAAAATGTCATATATAACTTACATTATCATTATACTTGGCTCACAGGACATTTATTTATACTCTTCTTGCAGTTTATACATGTATAAAAAGCACAGCAAGATTATGTAAATTAGCAAGAGATGAAAGAAAAAAGGATAAGAACAGAAAATGAAGCAAGGAATGAAGCTGTAAAAAAAGGAATACAATTATATCCTCTTTCTTAATACTGCATGGAAAACAAAGTCTTGCTTTGTAAACAAAGTATGCTATTTTGTTAGAAAAGAATAAAATAATCCCTCATCTCCATGCCAGATAGCAACAGGTTAAGTCTTTTATATTGGAGGGATCAGATTACTCAAGGAAAAAAATTGTTTTATATATTTCAGAAAATTTAAACCTCTAACATGGGAGGTAGGTGTTATATATTTTGATTTATGATTTTTAAAAATATTGAGTGTTCTTACTGCCTTCAAAGCTACCTCCTATAGTTTTATTTTCCCTCTAAATAAAAGTTTTAATTTTTTTTTAACATGTATTTATTGTTGAGAGACAGAGTGTGAGCACGGGAGGGTCAGAGAGAGAGGGAGACACAGAAGCTGAAGCAGACTCCAGGCTCTGAGTTGTCAGCACAGAGCCTGACACTGGGCTAGAACCCATGAACTGTGAGATCATGACCTGAGCTGAAGTCAGACGTTCAACTGACTGAGCTACCCAGGAGCCCCTAAAAGTTTTAAAATAGGTAGTGTTGTATTCATTATTAAAGTCAGTCATTTGCAGCAAATCTTATACTTATTTTAATTAAAATTCTTATAAAACTTAATCATACAAATGATAGATATTATGGTATTAGATATTGTTTTGAATTGTCTGCCCTACTATACCTCGTTTTCTTAATTTTTTTGGGTAGGCAGAATCTGAGAAGTTGCTTCAAAAAGCTCAAAAGCAAGAGCATCCATTTCTGTGGCCTGTGACAAGATCTGGTACTTAGTGAGATACAGTAAATAATAAATAAGTGCTTTGGAAAATATTGATTTATTAAATAAATATTTCAACAAGTATTTATAGATTGCTTTAGTAATAGCAAATACTCGACCAGCACTTACTACTGAGAGGCAACAGGGAATAGTGGTTAAGATTCCTTGATTTAAGAATCAAAGTGCCTGAATTTTAATTCTGTCATTGTCACTTACCATTAATATGACCCTGAACAAATTATTTGGTCTCTTTGGGCCTTGATGTTTTCATACATAAAGTGAGAATAATAATAGTACCTATATAGTAGAATTGTATTGACGATTTAAGGAGTTAATACTTGCAGAATACTTAAAACAGTTCCTGGCACGTGATAAATACTATATAAATGTTTGCTGTTGCTTTTAGTAGCATATGCTAAGTACTTTGCATGCATTATCTTCTTGAATTCTTAACAATAACACTATGAGATAGACACCATTACTTTTAACTCACCTTATAGACAGAAACTAAAGATCAGAAAAATTAGGTGTGGAAGGAGGAACTTAACTCCAGGTCTGTCTGACTCCGGATGAGCTTTATACACACTGTCCCCACAGTATGTGCTGGTCAACATATGCCAGCGGAAGACAGAGATGAAGTCGACATGAGACATCTTTCCAGGGAGGGTAGCAAAGGAGAGTCATCCCCTTGGGTAATGCACTTAGAACTGATGAAATTACATATTTCCATCCCAATGGGATTTTTTGAATACTAGGCCACCCATTAGAACTAATTCACAGTGAGGATGACAATAACAATAATATTTTAGTGTTTTTTTTAATGTCAGTTGCCATGTTATACACTAAAAACATTATGCTGTTTAATAGATAAAGCAAAGTCATGATGAAGGTGATGTTATTTTCGTTTTACAAATGAGGATACTGAATGACAGAATAGTTACTCAACTTTCTCTCCAACTCCCACAGCTTGGATATATTGGAGCCTGGATTTGAAATCCAAAAGTTTGACTTTATGCATTGGGACTTTTAATTACGGTTCTGTACCGTCTCCTTAAATTGATATGTATATGCAATCAGTGTGCAGAGTTACATATAATAGACTTTGCTTTGTCATTCATTCAAGGCATTTTAGATGGACAGGGATCTCACTGCCCATCCCACATCTGGGCAGGGTCTAGGTCTGAAAGAATATGATCAGAATTCCTGAGGTCTGTAAGAATAAGCTCCATAATATGACAAGCTGGGGTGGCGGGTGGAGGGGGGGTAGTGTGCTCAAGTATCAATAGCTTGCCGTTTTAGTTCTGTTTTCGAGATGAAGAATTCTGTCAGTTACAAGACATGTGATTCTTAGAACCAGTATAGAATTTTATTACTAGCTGCAAGGAAAAGCCAGTTCAAATGTGGAATGGTTCAAATATGTAATTACACTTGCTGTTCATTCGTATCAGGATGTTAGAATAAATAAAAGACATTAGGATCTGCATGCTCATTTCCAGAAAGTAAGATCTGTACTCTTTAGATGCTGGCTGAAAGGTCTAATCTCAATGAGTGCCCAAAAAGGAAAGATTTTCATAGTCTCATGAATATTATAATTACTTGTTAACATGAATACCTTTTATTTATTTAGCTATCTCCCAAGCATATTAGCACAATACCTACTTTAAGAAAAGATGGATAGTGAGAGGATTTGTCCTTAAGCTCTGTAGCAATTTGTGTTAAAGTTTTGTGGTTTAAAACAGCAAAAAAGAGAGGGCATCCATCCACCTCCACCATTGCCCTGGCTTGCTCTCCACGTATGCAGACATTTGCTACGACTGTAGGTCTGGATTATACTCAACACTTTGAAGCCACCTCTTAAATTTCCTGAGGCAGGACGCAGTAAAGAACATACAAAGGATGGTGGCAAACTGTGGATTTTCAAGCCTGTCATTTTACCTTTCGTTGGAGGTTTAAGAAAGGCAGTGTAATTTATTTAAAATATATGTATTAAAATTAAGAATCATCTTAATGCACCAGGGAAGGCAGCAGAACATTTTAAATGAATTTGAGTTGGCAAAAAGAAAGCTTTGGGGTCCTCAAGGAAAGATAAATTTTAAATAGTTTCTCACAGCATGAGTCCTTTATAAGGGTTACATTTTTATACAGAGGAAGTGAAATTCCCAAAATACAGCCACAAGTCTTCAAGAATACCCCTTCATCACCAACATATTGCTTCCTTCTCAAAAGACAAAAATCTGGCACTTTGCTGTTTGTGCTATAGCCAAATAATGTACCACGCACTGAAAATATATGTGTATGTTACACCTCATTTCCAAACTTCCCTATGGTTATTTGTACCTTACACATTGCATCTTCCCTGATGTGTCTGTAAAATATAAAATCCTCCAACCCCTTGCAAATTGCAAAATGCGTTTTTCTTATAATTAGACATTTCTTTCATCAATCACTAGCAAGCACCTTGTGAAAGATCCTGGAAGTGGAATGGATTCATTCAAAAGAAAAAGACAGCTTGGGTGGTAGGAAGGGATCTCTTCAGATCTCTGGATTTCAGAGTCTCTAGCTGTCAAGTATTTGTTTTTTATCTGATCGGGCCCCCCCCCCCCCCGCACACAAATGAGCTGAGAGGAGCAAATAATGAAGCTGAAAAGAAAATTGTCTATATTTGCCAACATTTTAACTTCCAAGATGGGTTCCCTTAAGAGAGTTAGGGCAGGCCAGGAAGAAAGTGCAGTATTTGGCCCCTGGTAGTTCACTCTTGATACCCCAGGGCCTGACTTGAACATTTCAAGGTATCCATGCTTCCTGCAAAAGATTGGAAGGCTCTTACACGTACTCATCAATTTCTCGTATTTTCCCCAGTCCAGGAAGCACATTTCCGGCAAGGAAAATGTCTGTCTACTGTGGGCCTACTGTGTATCAGGCAGGGTGCCAGCCATTTCTGACATGCTCCATCAGCTTCCCATGGCCCGCTCTCAACCACACTGTCCCTGAGAGAAAGAAACATATTCTGAGGATTCGGACTTGCATTTTTTCCATTGTGACGGTTTAGCAAATGTGTGGAAATAACACACATTCAGAAATTTTTCGAAATGTGATCTTGCTATTTTGAAAAATGTGAGTGCAGAAGACGTGAGGGGAGTTCCACCAGCCAGAAGGTAGGTGGTTACTTCCTGGCAGTACTATACACATACACTTTACAGACTCTCCTGCACCCTGGAGAGAGCTGAGCCTCTCTTGCCAGAAATTGCATTGATATCCACAAGAGAGGAAGGCCTTGTACTTACAAATAAAGGATCTAATACATTTGGAAAGCAAGTATTGCATAGGAAAAAAAAGGGGGGGGGATGGATTAGGTAACAGTAAACAGATGCAAAACAGACATCTAGAAGAGATTCAAATATACATTTGAAAAGTATTGGAGGGGTGCCTGGGTGGCTCAGTGGGTTAAGCAGCTGACTTCAGCTCAGGTGATGATCTCATGGCTGGTGGGTTCCAGCCCTTTTTTGGGGTCTGTGCTGACAGCTCAGAGTCTGGAACCTGCTTCAGGTTCTGTGTTCTCTCTCTGCCCATCCCCCGCTTGCACTGTCTCTCTCTCTCTCTCTCTCTCTCTCTCTCTCTCTCAAAAATAAATAAACATTAAAAGAAAAAAAAAGTATCGGAGTATACTTTTAAAAGCATTGCCTGCCTCTCCTCTACTTAGATTCTTTGAGTTATGGATGCAGGGTCGTTGAGCACAACTGTCAAGAAAGAATTCTTGAGTTTTATGAATTTTATGATGCAAAAAGGTGCTTTTATTATAGCACAGAGACAGGACGTGGGCAGAAAGAGCTGCACTGTGATTATGAGGAGTGACTGATTATAGACTTTAAAGTTTGGTGGGGGCTAGAGATAACATAAATCTCTAAAGGGATTTCTACATATTAAGGAAGAGTTATAAGACCCCGGAGGTCTGGCTTTTGTCAAGATAAGGTTGTTTTTAGTCCCTAGCAAAACATCTACATTCAGGCTGCCATGAATTCCTTGACAAATGTCACCCTCTGCATGTCTCATGTATTTATCAATGGGCTGCAAGTTGTAAGGAAATTTAACTTTGGCTACATTTCTCTTGTCTTTGTTCTCCTCATCAATTATGTTCTGGGGTCGCTGCCTTCCTTCATTAAGAGTTCTGAGCACATAGATCAGTGGTATCCAGCTCTACCATTTTATATCCTATGGGCTCAAATCTTACAATTGGGTATAGATATAACTTTTTTTTTTTTTTTGAGAGAGAGAGAGAGAGAGAGGGCACAAGTGAGACAGAGGGCAGAGACAGGGAGGGAGTGAAAGGGAGAGAATCCCTTGAGGGACAGAGAGAGAGAAGTGGGGCTCACCTGATGGTGGGGCTCGAGCTCACCCGATGTGGGACCTGAACTCATGAACCATGAGATCATGACCTGAGCCCTGAGCTGAAGTCAGATGCTTAACAACTGAGCCACCCAGGCACCCACAGTTACAGATAAAACATTTGATGGCCTTTACTAGTGAAGGGTATTATAAACCAAATTCAACTGAGTAAATTTAAAGCTCTAATTGTCTATTTTCACCAGTTCATGAATTGGGTAGTGATGGGGTTTGGGGGTGATGGTGGTTCGGAGCTAACAGCCAAGAAAGAATTCTTGAGGACGTCTTTGGTGCAAAAAGGTGATTTTATTAAAGCATGGGGACGGGACCGGTGGGCAGAAAGAGTTGCACTGGGGTTGTGAAGAGTGACTGGCTATATACCTTGGACATGGGGGAGGTAAAGTCAAAAGGGAAATTTCCAAAGAGATTTTCATATGCTAAAATCTCACAGATTACTAGAGACCTAGCTATTGTCAAGCTAAAGTTGTTTTTCCCTCTAGCAAAGCATTAACATTAAGACACTGGAGAGTTCCTGGACCTTAGGCTATTGATAACACTGCCTTTTTTTTATAATTGTACTAAGATATTTGTAAACTGGTAGAGACTCTTGACAGTTTATCTGTTTTTTGTCCTTTCCTGTGTTCTGGAGCAGCCAGGAGTGTCTGAGGAATGTCACACACACCCCACCTTTGGGGTGTGCTAGCTTGTGCTTTGCCCTCGGCTTGCCTTATGCTCCCTCATCAGGCAGCATCCCATCCAGCAAGTAGAGAGAGGCTCTGAGGAGCTGTATAAAATGGAAGGCTTTTAGAGACAGAAGGGGATGGGAGGTAAAAAGGAAATTTCTGGGAAAAAAAAGTGAATTGTTTCAGCTGAAGTCACCTTCTCCATCTATGGGGGATGGAGGAGGTCCATCAGGAAGATTCCCTCACTAGTGCTGACCTGCAATTCCAGACTAACTGGTTGAGAGTTACATTGCAGGAGAGGCTGAAACTATAGCTAGGTTAGGTATTAAATCTTGATTTGCTTATGTGAAGCTTAGCAAAAGGGATTTCATCTGGGCATGTTGTCTCTTTCTCTCTCTCTTTTTTAACAAAGGTAAAAACCTCATGTGTATTTAGCTTCATGTCACATTTTGTGAACTTAGAGTGAAATATGTTTGTTTGCAGTCACCAGGAAATTTGCCACATATACAGGTACAAAGACTACCTCCCTGTGGACATTTGACCTCAGGAAAAGAAAGAACTTGGTACCAGTGTTTTGTTTGATTCATGAGGGGCTCAGTGCCCTCTCCTCTCCAATGATGTCCTGTGCCTGTGCCATAGGCAGAGTTGGCCTATGTCCTTCTCAGAATTTTTTTTAATGTTTGTTTATTTATTTTGAGAGAGAGAGAAAGAGAGAGAGAGGGAGGGAGGGAGGCAGGCAGAGAGAGAATCCCAAGTTGGCTACATACTGTAAGTGCAGAGCCCTATGCAGGGCTCAATCTCACCGTTCATGAGTTCATGACCTGACCCCAAATCAGGAATTGGATGCTCAACCAACTGAACCACCCAGGAGCCCCTGTCCTTCTCAGATTTTTTTTCTTGTTCTACTTATCCCTTTTCCAAGGCTAAGCGAAAAGAAGCATTTTAGATTAACGTAACAGGACCTGTTATATATGGTGGAGACATAATGGGCCATCCCATACTAGCTTTGAATTTGGTTCCAGTTGATTTGAGGAAAGAGAAAAATAGCGCTCTCTCTTAAAAACAAAAATTAGTTATCAGTTCTCAGTCCACATCTTAGTTGACCTGCACTCCTTAGCATAGTTGCTCACTACTTCTCCTTGAAGCACTTTGTTCTTTTGATTTCCAGGGCATTGACCTCTTCCCCCCTCCCCTCCTTCTTCACAAGCCTTGTCTCAATCTGCTTTCTATCTGCACTCCCTTTCTTGGGGAGCTCCTCAGGACTCATGCTTTTAAATTCCATCCAGATACTAATTCCCAAATTTCAGATTCCCCTCAATTTGAGACTACCCATCTGATACATGTGCATGAATATATAATAAGTATCTTGATTTAACATTGCTAACATTGAGGGGCGCCTGGGTGGCGCAGTCGGTTAAGCGTCCGACTTCAGCCAGGTCATGATCTCGCCGTCCGGGAGTTCGAGCCCCGCGTCAGGCTCTGGGCTGATGGCTCAGAGCCTGGAGCCTGTTTCCGATTCTGTGTCTCCCTCTCTCTCTGCCCCTCCCCCGTTTGGGGGGCTTCCCTTAACACTCCCCCATCTCCAGTCAGTCATGCCAGCTCCACTTCCAAAATATACCTACAGTCGAACAACTTCCCATGCGTCTGTTGACAGTGCCTTGGTCCAGGCCACCATCAGCTCTTACCTGGTTTATGCAAGGGTTTCCTAGCTGGTTCCCCTGCTTTGGTGCTGGCCTATCTTCAGTCTGTTCCCAACATGGTAACCAGAGTGATCCTCTCAAAACATGTAGTACCATGCCACTTCTCCCTTCAAAACCCTGAAGCAACTCCTCATTTCACCCAGAATAAAGGGCAGAGTTCTTACATTGACTGGAAGGATGCTATGGGATCTATGTTCCCCTTCTTCCCTGTTATGTCCCTGACTGAACGTCTCATTGCCCTCTTGTTATTTCCCTTTGCTTCATCTTCAGCACCTTTTAATTGACTAATCCCTCTGCCTCAAAAACTCTTTCTCAGGTACTTTCCTGGCTTGTGTCCTCATCCTCTTGCCAGCCAGTGTTACCCTGAAGCCTGGCAACTGGACCCCTATGGTCAAGAGACGATTCTCCATAGATCTCTCAAGTTTCTGCACAACTGGTCCTCTGAGCCAAGGCCTTCACAGCTAATTTTCTCTGCCCTATCTTTTCAGCGATGTTTTGCATAGCAGGCAGCCTTGGGAAGTAGAGACTGTCTCCCTCTGGGGCAGATTGATTTACTGTCCAGGATGATAAAGACCAAGTGTCCCTCTGGACCAGGTGTCGGCAGATTTGCTGGCAGCCACCATGTAAAATCGGGGCTTCCTAATCTCAGTGTTACTTTCCTGAAACACACCCCACTGTTTCAACAGGCAACACCTGACCCTCATCATATCCCCCTGTTTGAATTAGGGCTCAAGGGACTGATGCAATGATGTTACTATGGCTACTGCCGTTGCTGTATTTGTCTTTTTTTCTGTAATTCAGGCGTCTTGTGTGTTCTGCCAACATCTGTGAAACTGGCAGGCTAATTTGCTTGCTTGCAAGTAGGGTAAAATCTGAACCCTTCCCAATTCTTGACCCTTCCTGAGCCATTGATTTTAGAGGGCCCCGTTTTAGCCTTCATCTGTCCGAGCCATGTTGAGAATGTCTACAGACCCACCTAGAAACTGTGCCTCCTCTTCTAGACCATGCTCTGGATACCAGAATTCTCTGCCCCCAAAGCCCTCACTGTGTCATTAGACTTGCACGTGCCTTCTATGGGCGCACCGTGCTGCCAGTATGTATGTTCCTCATCCTGAGGGATGGAGAACTGGCCGTTGTGGGAGGAAGCAGGTGAGTAGCTTGGACATGCAGGCTAGGCTACAGGTTCTTGAAGTGTGATCCCTTGACCAGCACCAGCACTTTTACCTGGGAATTTGTAAGAAATGCGAATTCCCACCCTAGACCTACTAAATTAGAAACTTGGTGGTAGGGCATCTGTATTTTCTCATACCCTTCAGATGATTCTGTTGCACACTACTTTTTAACTCAATGCTGTTGTTAACTCACTGGAAGAGGTTGCCCACATGCATGTGCATAAAGCCCCTATTGGTGCTTGTGATGGACAGACGCTCGTGTGACCCTGGGGATTTCTGACTTCTGGTATTCACACCCTTGTATAATCCCTCCCCCTTGGTTTTGGACAGGATCTGTGACTTCCTCCTTTTTTTTTTTTTTTAAGTTTATTTACTTTGAGAGAGAGAGAGAGAGCATGTGAGTAAGGGCACGAACTGGGGAGGGGCAGAGAGAGAGGGACAGAGAGAATCCCAAACAGGCTCCTGTGCAGTCAGCACAGAGTCCAATGCAGGGCTCGAACCCACGAACCATGAGGTCATGACCTGAGCCAAAAATCAAAAGTTGGACGCTTAACCGGCTGAGCCACTCAGGCACCCCAACTTGCTCCTGCCCAATAGAATATGACAGCCATGATGGGATGTTATTCCCTTGATTATGTTCTCTTAGCCGACTGGAGGCAAGACTCTTCTTGCAGGTGGATGAAACAAGTAGCCATGTATTAAGCTGCTGTTCCTTGAACCATGTTTGCTCCGATTTCAATGTGGAAAGTTTCCAGTCAAGTTAGGTGTTTTTATTTTCAAATGTTAATTCCTAAAATTTTACTCTGGATGCTGGTACTTCGCATTTAGTCAGTGACTAATATACTCATATAAGCTATTTCTCCAGGCTGAAGAGAAGACTGTGGTCATGTAGGGGAAGCCAGAAGGAATAAACTAGTGAAAGGAAATGACAGTTCTGCTGCCTGATGGGGACTCTAGGCTGGTGGTAGGGAGCTTGGACGTAGTCACAAAGTTCAGTCACTAAGAAGTTCAGTCACTTCTTCGGTATGTGAACTTCACCTTACTCACATCTCAGTTAGCTAGCTCATCTACAAAGCAAGTGAAAGTGGTGGTTGCCCGGTGGGTTTTGTGACGACTGAGTGAGACAATGCATGTGAAGTGCTTATAACCACATTTGGGTACTGTTATGACAAGGTGAGATTCATTTATTAATTTCTCCTGAAATCTGCATCGAGCACCCTGCGTGCTGGCTGAGAGGGTAGGGAAACAGGTGAATGAGCCAAAGTCCTTCCTCTGTGAGCTTACCGCCGTGTTTTTGTATAGCAGTTAGGTGTCGGGCTACTATTTTTCTTTTGTGTTTATTTTTTTATTTTTGAGAGAGAGAGAGAGAGAGGACGTATGCATGCACACACATGTGTGAGCTGGGGAGGAATAAAAAGGGAGGGGGACAGGGGATCCCAAGCAGGCTCTGTGCTGACAGCAGAGAGCCACATGCCAAACTCACAAACCCTGAGATCCAGCCCTGAGCTGAAGTCAGATGTTTAACCTATGGAACCACCCAGGCACTCCCAAGCTACTCTCTTTAATGCTTTCTTTTATCAGAAAATTCTTTGGATTTCGTATACCACCTACCGCAGAGTTAATAATAGCTTGCTGGAGCTAAGGAAAGATGAGTAGGTTGAAGATAGAAATAAATACATAAGTTAATATAATTTGGACGTCTAGCCCACATGCAAATTTGTTTTCTGAAGCACAAATTTTACCTACTAGAGAGCACTGAAAGAGGGTAGATACTTTAAATGGTTGCTCTTTTGGTCCATCTTTATTTACTTGGACGAAAGCTTAAAGATGTGAATAGCAGACATACAAAGCAACGTTCATTGTTTGGACACATTCTGAAGATGCACAGGTTAAATTTTTTGTTTACGTTTCCATTGATTCTCTGATCATAATTTAATATTTATCTTAGTAAATAGGATAGCAGATCTTATTTCTGGTCTCTTGGAACTTGGAGGCTGAATATTACAGTGCAACTGTGCTGAAGGACTGCAAAGCCAAGGGAGCTAGGTGTGCGTTCTTGATGGCCGGACTTTGAAAACCCTCGTGTCTGTTGCTTAGCAGCATGTTTGAGATTTCTCCGTATTCTGAACAGCTTCTAGTGACAACTGTAGATTTCTGTTTTTGCCGTTTTAAATGTCAAAAAAGGGCGCCTGGGTGGCTCAGTTGGTTAAGCGACTGACTTCGGCTCAGTTCGTGATCTCAGGCTCATGAGTTTGAGCCCCTCGTCGGGCTCTGTGCTGATGGCTCAGAGCCTGGAGCCTGCTTCGGATTCTGTGTCTCTCCCTCTCTCTGTCCCTCCCCTGCTCGTGCTCTGTCTCTCTCTCCTTCAAAAATAAATAAACATTAAAAAAAATTAAATGTTAAAAAACACAAGGCACAAATGAAAACTTTTAGTATGTATGAGTATACACACACACATAACACATGCACATTACACTTATACATGTGACCATCATTAACTATTCCCTTTATTCTGGCTTATTTTTCTTCATAGCACTGTGGCATTTTATATTATGCATAATTATTTGCTTTTTTTGCTAGTGAGCATTAAGCTCCTTGAGTTCAGGGACTTCGGCTGTTGTCTTTATAGCTGTATTACCACTGTCTAGAAAGTGACTGATTAGTACTATGTACATACTTAAGGGGAAATAATGAATGAATAGTATTGGCTAAATGCCATCATATGTGACCCTCGAAGGGTGTAATGGGGGGGAGGGGTAAACAAACATTTCATCTTTTATAAGAAATTAATGTGTTTTTAAAAGTTGTATTATAACTTCTCATGAAAGCTCCCCCAATTAAAGAAGTAATATAATGCTAATAAGAGCTCTCTGTGCTGCTCCAGTTATTTAGTGTCATTACTGATGTTGAAATCTTAGAGATGATATCAAGGTTAGGAGCTGGGCTTTGTCAGCATAAATATAGAGGCTGGGATACAACCAAGTTGCTGTTCTTAAGAAAAGGGGAGTGAGGGGGGTCTGGAGAGGGTTGGGGGAACAATGGGAAGTGGGGAGAAAAGGGCCCACAGACACTGAGTCCTGGAGGGACAAAAAAAGAGAATGTGAGAGAGAATGAGATGCCTAGGAGCTGAGGGGGAGAAACTTAGGACAAGAGATGTTTCTAATGATATTTTCCCAGGAAAAGCTCTAAATCACCTCCTAGCTTCCCCCTGTGATATCTTTAGTAAATTCTGTATTGCTCATTCAAATTTTCAGTGGGAATAGAGTTTTGTTGTGGGACAGCTCAAAAGAAAAGATACCTGAAGTATATTTTACAAAGAAATAGGTATTCTGTTTCTCCCAGCCTCTATGGAACAAATATGGAGCAAACACTGAGACTCTCAGCGTGAGGTGTGCAGATGAACGGTGTGCTTTGGGTACCCACGTTTTCCTGGCTGTCCTGGTGTGCCTGTTCCAACAGGGTAGAGGAGGGATGACAAGAGCTTCAACCCAATCCTCTGGGGCATGGTTGGCCTAAGCAACCAATTTTCAGTGCAGCTGAAAATCTTGGGTCAGCAGTACCTGTTCAAATTATTTTAACTGACAGATGCAAGTCTCCTTTGTAGAAATAGCAGCAACAATAGTTTGGTGACATTTTCTTCTATAATGTACATGTGACCTGCACTACTTAGCTAATTTATAAAGATTTATGAGAAAATATGTCTGCATTCTTGTGTTGCTCAAAAGCATTATTCTGCAGGCTGTAAGTAGTTATTGAATGAAACTTGAAAAACGCTTATTTCCTTCCCTGAATGTGCTATTTCCCCCCCAAGACCTCATTGATAGCCTGCAAGGGTTTGAAATATTGATGACTGTGAATCCATTCATCTCCAAATTTCACTGGCCTTTCAGTAGAGTATATTTTTAGCTTTGTTGAGAATTTAGGGCAGAGGAAATCTATAGAAATATCGGGTTATGTGGATATTCTGTCAGTTTCATAGAACTAAAGATGGATCCTGTTAGATGAATATTTGAGTCATCATTAGCCTTACACTAATAAAGTGGGGTAGCTCACTTTCAAGTAAGATGCCAGGAAATTACTGAGTAATTTAAAAACTTATCCTTCTTATAAAATCTGATCTGAATACAAATGGATATGATACTTCTGATAACTAATCGCTTGTTTAGGTCCTATATAAATACTGTCAATGTGCTATTGAAATATTTCTGACATCCCAGCAGGCAGGGTAAGGGTTGCTACAAATACATTAGCTTTCTGAGCCATGAGACATATTCATCAGTGTATTGGTGGAGTGCTGTCTTGACCAGACGATGGCTAGCTCAACATTAGACATTTTCTTTTTTTTTTTTAATTTTTTTTCAACGTTTATTTATTTTTTTTGGGACAGAGAGCGACAGAGCATGAACGGGGGAGGGGCAGAGAGAGAGGGAGACACAGAATCGGATACAGGCTCCAGGCTCTGAGCCATCAGCCCAGAGCCTGACGCGGGGCTCGAACCCACGGACCGCGAGATCGTGACCTGGCTGAAGTCGGACGCTTAACCGACTGCGCCACCCAGGCGCCCCACATTAGACATTTTCCACGGACTTCCCGCTCTCCACTTTCCCACGTGAGAGTGTCCGCTCCTCCAGTGCTCTTTCCGTCTTTTTGAACTGTCAGATCCTCTCCACTGATGAACTCCTGGTTTTCCCTGTGCAAATAGTCCCCTTCTCCACCTCCACAGCATTTTGAGTAAGACACAGTCTTATGTCCTTAAGGAGCAGCATCATAATTGAGGGTTCCAGGAACTTTGTGCAATCTCATTTTGTAGATGAAAGCGCTCTGAGAGATTAGGGGTGCTTAATCTAAGCGCCCTTAAACTAGCCTAGGCTAGTTTCTTGTAAGTGGGAGAACCAGAACAAGAACGTGGATTTTCTGTGACTCCCTCTCTGCACCACACAGCCTTCCACCATCTGTAGCGCACTGTGGTGATTTGTCCCTCTGTCTCCCTCTCTCTGTGCTCCTCCCCTGCTCACACTCTGTCTCTCCCTCTCTCAAAAATAAATAAACATTTAATAAATAAATAAATAAAATATCTGTTTGGGGCATTGTTCTAGGCTCCAGGAAAACCTGAGCAAAAAATGAAAATTTCTGCCCTCAGGAAGTTCATATTCCTGGGAAGGGGCAAATAATAAACAACACAAATTAATAGAAGATGTAGTGTCCTGGAGGTTGGTAAATGCTAAGGAAAACAATAAATTGATGAAGGGGGGCTGTGAAGTGTGAGGGTGAGTGGGGCGGTGGTTGTAGGTCATTCTCTGGGATAGATACTCTGCACAAAGATGCTAGGGTTAACAGAACTTACTTTCCAGCAGAGAAAGCTGGCTTTCTGAGTACCTTGAGGAGGCACAAAGGCCAGCGATTTGTGTTGGGGCATCGCCAGGACTCCCACTGGTGACCCTGGCAGATAATTGCTGAACTTGTAATTGCTGTGTCCAGAACTCCATGACTCCTGAAGGGAAACCTGCAGCCCCCACATTACTTGATTGGATTTTGTATTTCTTTGGCTCTCACAAAAACAGAAAGGTTACTTTCCACCTACCTGTAGAGACCTTTGATGTTACCCCCAATTCCTTCATATTCTTCAGACCACTCCATCTTAAGAGACACGTCTGAAGGAATTCCAGGCATCCCTCATGGTTTTGTCCCACAGGTTGGACACAACTTCCACAGTCACCTTCCGGATCGATTTGAGCTCCCCAGGAGACAGTGCAATTCCAGCGGAAGAACACTGTGTGCCAGCTCTCTTTTGTTTGTCGTTATCATCGCCTGCTGTAGAGCCACCCAAGCAGAAGCTCACCACGTATTATCTAAGGCAGTGCAGCATAGCTAGAGACACAGGGTTTTCCCCCTCTGCCGCTTGGTCTCCTGCTCAGAGACTGGACTCCTTCAGTGTGAACAGAAATTACAGTCACCCCCGCGGGCCTCCAAGCACTTGGTCAACTAACACTATACGAATGCAAGTTTTCCTTCGGAGTAGTAGTTGAATACTTATTTGAAAAATCACTTAAAACATTTTACAAGCATATCGTCCTTTTTCCCTTTCTGTTTCTATTCTTATGTATTTCCCTTCGAATTTCTTTTTCTATTTCATTATTTACAATAGTGGGAATTTACTACTGTTTTGTTTTTATAGTGCTGATAATGTCACTGGTATGTATTTAAGGCACAAGTGCTTTTTCACAAGATAGCTTCAAGTTAGTGGAATGATCTGTCATTCCTTTCTTTTCACTCTGTGGCACTAACTTCTTTTTTTTTCTATTCTTCCAATTTACCCGCTCTGAATACCAGTGATATTTTTATGGACAGAAATGCTGAGAAGGCAGCTCTTATTTGAAGTGAGTCTTTTCTGCTCTCATACACAACACTGTTATTTAAGCATTCTGAGAAAAATTTGGGAATGGTTTTAAAAGGGCTGTGTTGCTCTGGGGAGCAGTGTCTTCTGGGTGGTTAAGGGAGGATATTTGAAAGCCATTTCAGTAAGGAAAGTCATGTTCTACTCGCTTTGAGTCCACCACTGGACAGAACTCTGATATCATCCTGACAACTACCTTTTTCCTCACCTTGAAGCCATAGCTCTGGCTATGACTCTCCTCAGTTTATGCTCCATCATGTGGGTCACTTACACTGAGTCTTTGTGAGTCATCCAATGGCTCAACTTCCTCTGTACAACTCCTACTTTATTTTTATGTAATTATTCATCATATATGATGTTGTAAGCCAATTTGACTCTCTTAGGGAAGGAAGGAGGAAGGGAGGGAAGGAAGGAAAAGGAAGGCAGGCTTGAACTATTACATTTTCAAGGACAGATTTATTTGAAAGGGAGTCTTTTTCCAGAATTACCTACCACCTGCTATGTTAATTAGATACAGTTAGTGCCAAGCATGGTTTAGAACTTTTTTTAATTGAGCAAAATTTTACTTTAACTTTGAAGGTCCTAAAATTACTGACGCATTAGAATTTGCAAATTAAATGTGGAACATAACTTTTCAGTAAATAAACAACGTATATATGGTTATAACCATTCAGTTGTTTCTTGATCAGAGAACATAAAGGAGCGTGTTCATTACCCACATTCTAGATAATTCCACTTACAGTTGAAAACACACAGTGAGACTGTTTAACATCTACATAACATACTGTTTCCTGGTCCTCCTAATGATGTAGTCACGTATCAAGAATGTTTTGTATTTCCTTACTCAGATTTTTTTTAAAATAAAGAAACAGAATCCTAACACCTTCCTGCTCTGGGGGCTCACAGAATCACAGCCAAATGACTTGTTGTTAGCATAGCCCTTTATATTAGCCGAATGCTTTTCAGTACATTTACTGGTGAGTTTCACAGTACTTTCTGGTGGTGTGAAGGAGGCTAATGTTGCTCTTGTGCAAATTACAAAGCCAGAACCATAAAAGGGGGAAATGATGGTTTGGAATAATATTAGAAGTTGGGTTCAAGTCTACAGTTAATTTTTCTCTTTAAGATCTAGAAAGGTGAGGGAGCCCTGGCTGGCTCAGTATGTGGAGCGTGAGGCTGTTAATCTCGGGGTTGTAAATACAAGCTGGATGTTGAGATTACTTAAAAATAAAAAAAATAAATTAAAAATAAAAGATATGAAAAGGTGAGGAATCTGATGGCAGTGAACCAAGTAATGAATATGATGTAATTTTTAATTTATACCCTATAGTAATTAATTGACAAACCTGATAATATTTGACCTAAATGATTAGCAGACATAATTAGGCCAAGATCAAAATTCAAGAAGACTAAGAGATCAGAATACAAGTACCTCTTCTGGAAGACTTAGGAATAATCAAGAGAACTACATAACACACCTGTCTAAGAGACTCAAGAAACATTTCAGTCAGGATACAACAAAGAACTAAGGCAATTGGGGAGTTCAGTGATTATGTCGAGGCCAACGAGGCATTCTATCTTATTATGCACATGCTGTCTAATTTCTAGAGAAAAAGAGGGAGAGGAAAGCAAACCAAAACTTAATCAGCATCATGGGATTTAAATATTAGACTATAGGCTATAGAATTTGGGTATTTTATACTAGCACTGAGGACAGACCTATGTTATTTTATGAGAATATTTATTTACTGATAAACATTTGGTGAACATCTTCTGTGTGCTACACAACGTATAGATTCTGGGGATACAACAGAGAACTAGAACTGATGCTAAAATGTGTCCATGCAGATAACTATGAACATCCATCCAGGCCTTATCAATTTACCTTGGCATGATGTAAGACTTAGGTCTTTCCACAGATTCTTTCTTCTCCTAAGTTGTCAAAGTGCAGTATTTTCCAGGAGAACTGGTTGAGTCAGTATTGGATAGTCTACTGATTCCAGGATTGAAGAAGTCTGGGACTTTAAAAAGATTCTGGGCAGTTGGTCTTCATTTGGAGAGTTGACTTTGGACTGCCCTTCTCCTGGTGACTATTGTCTACATCACCCATTTGGGGCAGTTCTTATGGACAAGGCTACGACACTATTGGCTTCAAGGAGGTACCATTCTGCGGCTCTGTAGCTGTATATTCTAGAAACCAGTTAAGCATAATGACCAGCATCCCTAGGAAGGCAGGTAGGCATAGATGCTGAGTCACTGCCAGGGACCTTTACTTAGCCAGTATTTGCAAATGTGTGTTACTTGGCAGGGCATCGGGCAAACCAGTTTAAACAGTAACTGTGCCTTCTCTCAGGCAGATGTGCAAACATCAAAAGCACATAGAGGCATGGGGGACGTATGTAAGCCCTGACCAAGTGCACAGTGCTGTGTCACTTTTGACCATGTATCAGTCTGCCTTTTTTGGAAGTCGTGAGCTGAAGTCGTGAGCGAAGTGTTGTAGGAGTTGCATTTTTAGAGAGTGAGGTGAAAAGAAGTGGCTGCCTCTGTACTAGTCGGGAGAGGATTGTTGAGGGGGTGGTTTGGGAGAGTTGGTTGAAGGTAGAAAGGGAGGGAACCTGCCATCTGGATGTGTGATGACATTCAGGTGTTGGTATGGCTTCTTAAAGTAGCCTTTGCTTTTGAAGTACATTGAAAAGACATTAAATTAATTTGGCTGAGAACAGCTGAGGGACTGAGGATGTTAGGAGCACTGGGTTGGTTGTCAGATATCATCATCCCTGCAGTTTCCTCACCTCGGGACCCTGGACAGTGGCTAAGTAAGCACTGTCATATAGGATCCCGTTTAATCTTCTCCATAGCAAAGCTGTGCAGTTGCTAACAGTGTCTCTACTTCACAGATGAAGAAATGGGGGCCCCAGAGAGTTTAAGTAGCTTGCGCACCAAGGACTCAGAAATCACTGTATATGCACATGTGTTTATATGGCACATATGAATACACACACATATATATTGTGGGGATTAAGCATACAAGGGATGTTGTTTTTGAATGCTTCATGCCAATCGTTGTGTTAAAAACTATGAGGACAGCCAAAGAGGAAAATTCCCATTTTTTGAGGAATTTCCAGTAGAACTAGCCCTTATACAATGAATAGGAATGGAAAGAAAATAGGAATAAAAAATAGGAGTGAAATGAATATTTAGGAAGCAGCGTTAAAGGTATATGTAGAACACTGGAGCATCCAGAATGTTCAGGATGGCCAGCCTGGGTCAGACTGTGCAGGAGAACCTCTTGGAGGGGTGAGCTTAGCACCAGGTTTTTGTAGTTAGAAATGATGGGATATAAATATGTGAAAGAAGCAGAGGTGAAGGGTGTCTAGTGAAGGGCCTTGAATGGAGAAGCACATCTTGCTGTTGATATTTCTCTGTATGTCTCCACTGGAAGACCTTTAGGGAAATATCTTTAATAAATACAGTGAAGAAAGCATCACTGAATTTTATGAATAAAATTGGAAAATATTTATAAAAGCTGTGATTATAGAACAGCAAGACAGGATTAAGTTTTAGTAGTCTTCTTTTCTGCAAAGCTCACATTCCCTGACAACGTGGTTGACACTCAAATGTCGGTTCAATGTAAACAAATAATGATAGTGATTGGGAGTGTTTAATATAAGAGCTAACTAAAGATTATTGATATAGAAGAGAAAAGGGAAACTTCGTATAAAACCAAAAGTACTAAATTATTATCATCCCAGCAAAATTTAGAAGTTCTATTGGGAGAAAGATCCGGGAAGTTTATCACTCAATGTCCAAATGCAGAGGATAGAACATACTCATTTATTTTCAACAGGAAGGAATTTGCTACAGAGCCATGTTAAATGACCACAGAATCATTCTGTGGCTGAAGTAATAAACTCTAGACTGAGCTTTCAGGAACAACTCTCAAAGCTACTTCCCAGACCTGAGGTCCAGTGATGTTGCTGCCACAGCTCCTATTAAGATGCAGTTGGGATCAAGAAACCACAGACATAAGGACGTACCTTGTCGCCAAGCTGCTGCTCCTGCCATTGGCTCCAGAACTATACTACACCTGTCCCTGTCTGTACCAGTAAAATAAATGAGTCACACCTTGAAGTTAGTGGGGAACCCTGGGACCTCAGCCACAGAAAGCCAATAAATGCCTCCAAGACTTTGTTTGCCTTCAGGAACAGCAGGAGTGGCTGAAGAGTGGCCTCTACCTTGCTGTTCTCACAAGTCTCCTGGGAAATTTCCTGACTGACCAAACCAAAGATACATGTGACCCTCTGGCTCTGAGATCACCAACATTCGGGACATTGCAGTGGAGGCAGGCATAGCCATGCACAGAGGGAATCAAAGCTGTCGTCTTGCAGGAGCAAAGGGGAAACAATATAGGAATAGTATGTTTGGAAGGGAGAAATCATTGGCATTTTGTTTGTGTAAGATAGCAAACATTAGATTTTATCTGATCACTAGTATTAGGCATTTTGTTTTCAGATGATTTTAATACAGGTATCTGTGAAGAGAAGGCAACAACTTACAGAACTAAAAAGTGTAGTAGAACTTTTAAATTAACAAGAGAAAAAAGGAATGAATGGAAACTCTACCAAGCCAGCAAAATAATAAAAAAGTAAAAAAAAAATAAATAAATGGAAAAATAAACTAAATTGTAAATATAAAATAAGAAAAAAACCCAGGCACACCATTGTTACATTAAAATGTAAAAGGTCTAAATACTCTATGTAAAGAGAGGGACTGTTGGGGTAACAATAAAAGCACGGATGAGAGGATGAGAGTTACCATGAGAAACAAGTTAAGCAATAACTTTTAAGAGTTGAGGGGGGAGAAAAGGATAAATACATGAGGCAAAATACACAAGGCAAAAAAAACAAATAAAAGCATGAGGAACAGTTGATTATATTGGAAAGAAAGCACAAAACAGTAAAAAACAAGCACAATTTATAAAGTCATAAATCATGCCCAAATAGCAGAGCACCTAGAAATACATAATCAAAACTATCACAACTGCAGAGAGAACAGTTTAATAGTTCACTTTTATAGTGGTGCATTTTAATGAGTAGATAGTAGATAATAGGCAAAGACAGAAAGCCCTTGAGCAATCCAATTAAAGTGACTTAACAGGATATATTCTAGGACTGTATGTTCTTTCCCTAACTCCCTCGGTGCCATGAAACACTTAGAAAAAATTAGGAAAGTACTTGGCTCAACGAATAGCTTAAAAAATTAAGAGCTTTAACAGACCACATTTTTTAATTATTGAAATTAGAAATTAGAAATAAAAGTAGAAATAAATATTAAAACATAATGCCAATTTTTAACAACTTGGAAATTAAGAAACACACTTGGGCCAAAGGTAAAATCAAAATAAAATTCTGATCTAGAAATAGTAAAAAGGAGAACACTCCAAATCTATGAGACACAGAGTAACTAAAATCTATGAGACAAAGAGTAACTACAAATAATGAAAGTTAATAGTTAAAAAGCCAGAGGGGTGCCTGGGTGGCTCAGTCGGTTGAGCATCTGACACTTGATTTCTGCTCAGGTCATGACCTCAGGTTCCTGAGATCAAGCCCCAAACTGGGCTCTGCATTGACAGAGTAGAGCCTGGTTGGGATTCTCTCTCTCTGCCTCTCCCTCTCCCTTTCTCTGCCCCTCCCCTGCTCATGCTTGCATGTGGTTTCTCTCTCTCTCTCAAAATTAAAAAAAAAAAAAAAATTAAAAAGTAGTTAAGAAGCTAGAAAAAATACATGAAAAGAGAGAATTTTAAAAGATGGAAGCAGAAATTAATGAAATTGAAATGGCAACACCAAAGATAGTAGAAAGGTTAAATAAATCCCAAAGTTAATTTTTGGAAAGATAAAACCTTTTGAGAACCTCTTTGCAGAAAAAGGAGAGCAAAGTTAGAAATGAAAAATGAAACATAATTAAAATATTGTAGATATTTTAGGAGTTGGGAGAATGCCATGTAAAAATTTTTGGAAACTAAATTTTAAGCCCAGAGCAGGATGTGCAGACTTTTTCTATAAGGGACATGTAGCAAGTATTTTGGGTTTCTGTCACAACTACTGTCATCACTGTAGCAGAAAAGGAGCCATAGACATCATAAAAACAAGTGGGTATGGCTGTAAACCAATAAAACTTTATTAAAAAAAAAAAACAATAGTGGGCCAGAAATGGCCTGTGAGCCATACTTTGCTGTTAACCTAAGCCAGAGGAAGTGTAGCAATATATAAATTACCAAAACCAATCCAAGGAGAATTTAAAGCTTTCAATAGATAAATTAATAGTTGTATTTAACGTAAATCCATTAAAAGTCCCAACAAAGATATTTTGGAATTAGATAAAATGCTCTTATAGTGCCTATAAAGAATAAATGTGAGATTAGACAAGGCACTGTGATAAAGACAATTGGGTGAAGGAGGGAGTTGACTTATAGACAATTAATATATACCATGAACTCACTCTCATCAAAGCAGCATGATATTTTTTAATTTTTTTTTTAAATTTTTTTTTAGTGAGAAAGAACATGAGAGTAGGGGAGAGGGGCAAAGGGAGAGAGAGAGAATCTTAGGCAGGCTCCAAGCTCAGTGCTGAGCCTGATGCAGGGCTCAGTCCCATGACTGTGGGATCATGACCTGAGCCAAAATCAAGAGTCAGATGCTTAACTGACTGAGCCACCCAGGCGGCCCAAAGCAGCATGTGTTGACACCATAGAGTAGTATCACAAAAGGGAGTCCAGAATGGATCTTACAATATTCTGGAATTTAATATATGCCGTTTCAGTGAGAAATATGCTTTATTTAACAACAAGTACTAGTAATTGACTATTTCAAAACAAAATAAAGCTTCATGCTTATTGTGTGCTTTAAAAAATTAATTTTTTGTAGATGAGAATATTTTTATTATTTATTTTTGAGAGAGAGAGAGAGAGAGAGAGAGAGAGAGAGAGAGAGAGAGAGAGAAACAGGGCACAAGTAGGGGAGGGGCAGAGAAAGAAGGAGACACAATACTAAGCTGGCTCCGGGCTCCAAGCTGTCAGCACAGAGCCTGACACAGGGCTCCAACTCACAAACCATAAGATCATGACCTGAGCCAAAGTCAGACACTTAACTGACTGAGCCACCCAGGTGCCCCTAGATGAGAATTTTTACTATAAAAATAATATAATGCAAATATTAAAAGAAAAATGAGATGAGATGACTGTGCACAATGTAATAACTGGCGAGACTATTTCAACCAAGAGAGAAAACAAAAAAGGTCAAAAAGAAAAATAACAGACATTTTATCCCATATAAAATTTAAAAATATTTGCATAGGAAAAGATATCAAATTCAATAGGCAAACATCAAGTGGGGGATGAATTTCATCACATATAGCAGTTAATGGATTAATATCAATAAAATATTTAAAAATCTAATAACTTGATATGCCAATAGAAGAAAAAGATAGGGGTGCAGGATGGCTCATTTAAGCAACTGACTCTTGATTTGGTTCAGGTCATGATCTCATGATGGGTGATATCAAGCCCTGCATCCCCACTGACCATGTGGAACCTGCTTGGGATTCTGTCTCCCTCTCTCTCTGCCCCTCTCCTGCTTGTGCTGTCTCTAAATAAATAAATAAGTAAATAAATAAATAAATAGCATTTTTTAAAGAAGAAAAACAGGATAAAATGTAATTTGGGTGGGCAACTTATGGAAAAGCAAATCCAGTTGGCCAACAGCATGTAACAAGGTGCTGAAATTAATTATGCTAGGGAAATGCAGACGTAAGTAACAGTAGGATACCGTGTTACGTACCTTTGACAGGCAAAAAGTTAGAAGTACAGTAACTGGAATTGCTGAGAAGGATAGGAAAAATGAATACTTTCATGTGTTGCTAGTGGAAATGTGAAATGTTCCAGACTTTTTAGAAAGCAATCAGGCAACAGCTACTAAAATTTAAATTCTTCTCTTGGAATTTTTGGAATTATTCATTGCAGCACTGATGATCATAGACACCTCCCCATCCAGGAAAAAAGTGAAATAAGTAAGTATCCCTTAAATGGGCAGTGTTTGAATACACACAGTATTTGCTTATAAAATATTCAGCCGTCACTTAAAAGAATGAATTATAACTCTACCATTTGGCACATATATTCATTATGAATTGCTAATTAAGAATATCAAAATGCAGAGGAGTATATAAATACAATGCCATTTTTGTCAAACATTGGCCAAAAAGTTCATGTGTATGTATAATTATATATATGCTCATGTACGCACCTACATAACACAATGCCAAAGCGTAACAGAGTCTTGTATTATCTTAAATCCAGAAACTTTTATGTGAACTTTTATTTTATTTATTTTTTTATTTTTTTTAAGAGAGAAAGCTTGCAAGTGGAGGAGAGGGGCAGAGGGAGAAAGAGAGAGAATCTTAAGGCTCCATGCTCCTCGTGAAGCCAGATGTTGGGGTCAGGGGCTCGATCCCACAATCCTGGGATCATGACCTGAGCCGAAATCAAGAGTCCGAGGCTCTACTGACTGAGCCACCCAGGCGCCCCAGGTGCACTTTTATTTTTATACCTCCTCATATACCAAGATTTTTTATGGTGTTGAGAAACAGAGGGTTTTAGCTGGGGGTTGGTGGGAAGATTAAAAGGAGCATTTCACATTTAAGAATAATTAATAGATATCTTGTTTGGGAAATTTCTTTTGGGAAAGTGGCCAGGATTCATGGCATCACCTATTGAATAAGGTGTCTCCTAATTATCCAACCATATTGTGCCTTCTGCCTAAGCGTTCACAGCTGGTTAGGTTCTGAAACAAGTTACTACAGCTGACCAAACCAGTGACTCCAGTGGAAACTTTATAGTGCCTCTCTCTGTCAACATATTCATATCATCAATTTGTTATCTAAATGGAAAGGCCCATTTTTATCCTTCAGTGGATCTGTCTTCTCCATGTGGTAAGTGTTGATTTTTCCTTTCACAGCTGTGTTCTGAGTACAGCTATAAGTGGCCTCATTCATCCTGTTTATTCTCACCCTTAACCTTGATGGAAAGAGGGAATTATATTGCTGGCGTGTGAAAATATGGCTATTATATTAAACAATAGAATTAAATACTCTTAGAAGTGTTTTTCAAACTTTTCAAACCTTGATACAGAGTAACAAATACACTTTATATTGTGTTCAGTTATGTTGGGGTGTGTGTGTGCATGTGTGTGTGTGTGTGTGTGTGTGTATAAAATAATGACTATAACTGAAACAAAATTTCATGAAGTATTACTTGCCCTTTTTATATGCATTCCTAATAATTTCCACTCTGTTCTAGTCTATTTTATTTCTTTTAAAAAATGCTGGCCACGGTCCATTAAGTTGAGTTAGTGACCCACTAAATGTGGTAGGGACCTACAGCTTGAAAAAAAAAAAACTTAATCAAGGGATTCCTACCAAAACTGCATGCATTGCATTCCAGGGTCAGAAGACTTTCACTGGGCTGGTAAGGCAGTTACTCAGTGAAGTCCAATCCATGCCTAGGCAAGTTTTGCTTCATTTTGTATATGCCAATGAGGCCAATTTATGTAGAAGACACTCTGATAGATTCCATAAGGTAGTTTTAAGTCTTAGGTAGAACACTGTGATACGTTCAGAGAATTAGCTTCAAATGCGGACACATACTTTTTTATTACTGTGACAGATGCCTTAGGTAACTGATTTTCTCCCAACAGTTGGGACTGTCATGAGAAGGCTGGTCATCTTATTATAAATAGAAGTCATCTCAGTTGATTTCACCTCTGCTGTAAGCATTCTTGGACTATCTCTCCCACTTAGAATTTAAAATTATATTCTTAAGCTAGAAAAAGAAGTATTTCCATACCAAACAAAACCAACAATTCATTATATTCTTTAAAGTAATTACCCTCGTCAGGCAAACTGCTAAATTAATTCTTCTTAGGACAGTAGAGATCAGAGATCTGCTCTCCGTTCCAGACACAGGATTTATGTGATCATGAACACAGAGGTGGCTTATATGCAAGCATTTTAAAGTGAAAGTTTTAAAGTAAAACCTGACTCCTACTGTGACTGCAAAGGAAAATGTTGTGTGTTATATCTATTTGGGTTTGGTAACAAAGAATTTCAAAAAGAAGGCAGAAAATGGACTCTGTCTCTGGCATCCTTTACAATTTACCTAATTTAAGGTGTATATAAAAAGCGTTATTAGATGTTCATTAAGAAAGAAAGGCTGTTATCCATGAAGAGTGCAAGTTTGACTTCTTTGCTGATTTGGATGCCTTTCATTTCTTATTGTTGTCTGATTGCTGAGGCTAGGACTTCCAATACCAAGATGAACAACAGTAGTGAGAGTGGATACCGTGTCGCATTCCTGATCTTAGGGGGAAAGCTCTCAGTTTTTCCCCATTGAGGATAATATTAGCTGTGGGTCTTTCATATATGGCTTTTATGATGTTAAGATATATTCCTTCTGTCCCTACTTTATTGAGGGTTTTTATCAAGAAAGGATGCTATATTTTGTCAAATGCTTTTTCTGCATCTATTGAGAGGATCATATGATTCTTATCTTTTCTTTTATTAATGTGGCTAATAATGCTGATTGATTTGCGAATATTGAACCAACCCTGCAGCCCAGGAATAAATCCCACTGGGTCATGTGGATAATTCTTTTAATGTACTGTTGGATTCGATTTGCTAGTATCGTGTTGAGAATTTTTGTGTCCAGGTTCATCAGGAATATTGGCCTATAATTCTCCTTTTTAGTGCAGTCTTTGTCTGGTTTTGGTTGCAACAATGTGGATGGAACTAGAGGGTATGCTAAGCAAAGTAAGTCAGTCAGAGAAAGACAGATATCATATAATTTTACTCATGTGGAATTTGAGAAAAATAGCAGTGAACATAGGGAAAGGAAGGAAAAATAAGATAAAAACAGAGAGGGAGGCAAACCATAAGAGACTCTTAAATACAGAGAACAAACTGAGGGTTGGTGGAGGGAAAGTGGGTGGGGGGATGGGTTAAATGAGTGATGGGCATTAAGGAGGGGACTCTTCAGGATGAGCACTGGGTGTCATATGTAAGAGATGAATCACTGGATTCCTGAAGCCAAGACTACACTGTATATTAACTAACTTGAATTTAAATGAAAGAAAGAAAGAAAGAAAGAAAGAGAGAAAGAAAAGGCCATTATTTCCTGTCTTTAACTTTATTTTTCAGTCTAACTTATTTTTTTCCCCTAGTGATTACCATTGATGCCTTTGATTTTGTGGGTGTTGTCAAAAGATGTTCATCACATGGGGAATGAACAGAGATGAGGATTGGGAACTTTCCTCTTCTTGGTACTTTTCCATAAGACTCTGTTCACCAATGTCACTGTTATTTCCTTCTTACTCTGAAGTCGTTCCAAATCTGATATTACAGGAACTTGATTTTATTTCCTTACTACATGAGCATTTCAAATGAATTGAGCCAGTTTTGTTCTTAAGTTATTTTAGCATCACAGAAAGAAGAATGTAAAGCAAATGGCGACAATAATTTACGATTGACAAAATACATAACAAAAAGAATTTGCTGAGATATAGAAAATCTCCCTTCCATTTTCCTTCCCTTGCTAGAACTCTCTACCAACATTGAAATATCGGGGGTTAGGACAGAATGGAAGATAGAGCTTTCTGCTCCTAAGACACATGCCACTTCTCTCTATAGCTGAAGATAACGTCAAAGTAACTGAAAGTGCCAGACTGGAAATCGTTTCTGTGAACTATGGTGGTCATAATTTCAACTATTTCTACCAGCTGTGATTTTGTAATTGGCAAGAATTAATATGCCTTTCTTGGTTTGTAAGGCTGTCAGAAAACAAGTCACCAAACCTCAGAGCGGTTCCAAGTGAAGCAGACTTTTACTGCTTCATCTTCAGAATAAGTCCTAGGCCATTCACTCAAACAACAGCACGGAAGTAGGTGGCATGTGGGGGTCACTGTGACAACCAGATTAATGACAGGAAATCAGTGAGACCAAGAGCCATCAACATTACATCAGCACGCTTTAGGATTTTTATGAGGTACTCAATATATTCTCTTTTGCTGTACCAAGGGAATCATATGGAACCATCCATTATTGCTGTCTCCATTCTACTTATTGATTACAGGGAATTGTATTATGTTATATGATGTTATATGGAATCTTGATATGATTTTAAATTCAGTTGTTTTCCAAACTGTAATTAACATTTTCTCGAAAATTGAATATTCCTCATTGAGCTTGACATTTTGTTTTGTCCTTGACGTGTGTTTGTGTGCATGTGTGTGTGTGTGTGTGTGTGTGTGTGTGTGTGTGTTTGGTTATTTTCTCCAAGTTATATTTTCTCCATTTCTCCACTAACATTCCTAGTGGATGATTTTTCAGAAGAACAAATTGTCCTTTGACACTTGCATCTCAGCCATTGTCCACTTGCTTATGTGTTTCCAAGGGCACAGGAGGCAGCTTTTCTAATACTTCTTTTCTAAATGAAGAAGAGAGAAAACAAATGCATGTTTCCAGGTTCCATCAAAATATGGCTTTAATTCTTCTTTAATTAAAAATGGTGAGAAGATAATGATGTATTCCAAATTCGGTGAACCATAGTATTTCTTCTAACCGAAACAGTGTGAAGGATCCTACCTACTATCAAGTTTCACTGGTGAAGTTTCGTAGATGCCCATGACAGCAGTGTGTTCCATGTGGCTAGCTATTTTCACATGTTGTTTACCAAAATAGAGAAACAGTGTGCAGGTATTCTATGAGACCAGACGTGCTCTGAGCATGTTTCTCTCCCTGTCATCTGAGGGAAGAGAAAGTCCCAACTGTGGGACATCTCAGTCCTTTGTCGTCTTGAAATATTAGCCACCTGATTTTTCTCCCTCCTTTGGTTCATTAGACACCAACAAGGCTTGTCCTGCTGAACTATTACTATTTTTTTTAACAAGGTAAGTTCAAAGGAAAAAAGAACCAACATTCACATAGTATAACACATGAAACTTGCAACTCAAAGGCAGAGTTGAAGTAGAATCATAAAAGATTTAAACCAAATTATGAATGAAGTACTGACATAGCTACTATGTAGGCACAAGCTTTTCCAATGACTTTCGTAGCATGCTGTTGGAAGAGAGAACTATCCTTCATTGTTGTAGGAAACTAGTGTGTATATGTGTGGAGGGGGGAGGTAAGGATGGCTTTGACTCCAAGTGGAAATTTTTGTTTTCCTGATGAACTTGGCTAGCCCTGAGGACACCAGACATTAAGCTCCAGGCATGTGACATAGTTATGTTGACATCTGCCCTTAATGCCAAGGGTTTCAGAACCCAGCCGATCCTAGCAGCATGAAGTTCTTTTGGGTTCATCCATAGCAATAATAATTTGGAAAAAAAAAAAGAAAATCCTACTTTCCCTTATCTGGCAGTACCTCAGCAGGATCCCAAGACATACCGGCTGTTAACAAGAAATATTATCTACTAAGGGGAGGAGAAATGGGCATGCAAATGTGATGTGGCTCATTTGGACTTTGTCCTGGAAATGGAAAAAAAACCCTGCTGGCCAGTAGGAGACGTGCCACTAGCATTCACGGGGAAGAAGAAAGGGTTGGTGTTTGTGCAGCATCGCCTTACTGTGGGTCTCCCTGCTGCCCATCTTCATTTCTTTTATTTGTAAAATTTTTTTTAAATGTTTACTTATTATTTTTGAGAGAGAAAGACAGAGCATGAGTGGGGGAGAGGCAGAGAGAGAGGGAGACACAGAAACCGAAGCAGGCTTCAGGCTCCGAGCTGTCAGCACAGAGCCCGACGCAGAACCCACGGTTTGCGAGATCATGACCTGAGCCGAAGTCAGATGCTTAACCTCTTGAGCCACCCATGCGCCCCTGCCCATCTTCATTTCTAAGGAAAGAAGTATTAATTTTAACCTCCTTTGTTAACTTGTCAGCTAAGACTGAGTCCACTTTTCTGAGCTTTAATAAGAACCCAGAGAGAAAAGAGACTATTGGTTGTGGTTCCGAACACCAACCAAGCACTTTGCCATGGCCTAAGCTGCATTGAGCCCCATGGGACATGCCTCCCTCATGGTCTGCACTCGACACACACATACATGCTTACTGATACAGCTAGGCCCATGTGTGGCCACTCCAGTGAGAGCTGGGTCTGTCACTTCTTGAAAGATTTTAACTAGTATCCACGTTGTCCATGGCAAACATTTAATTACATGGGCACTGACTGAGCAGTTCAGCTCTGCCTGGCTGGTTGTTTACAATAATCATTGCTAACATCTGTTCATTGTCCTTAGGTGTTAGACATTGTACCCAACAGTTTACATACTTTAATCTCATTTAATCCTCCAGCCAATTCTTTGCGATAGTTTCTATTATTTTCTGTATTTTACAGATGAGGAAAGTGAAGCTTAGGGCAGCTAAATGAGGTAGCCAGGCTCGTTCAGCTAATAATTGTGTTGCTAGGACTAGACTCAGGCTCCTCATACTCCAGAGGCTGTATCCTTAAATTATCCTGGGTGGGGATTGGGGCAAAGGCCTATCCCCAGTGGTGTATGGGAGAAGGACTTCAGGAGTGTTCTCTAGTTGCTTATGTTTATATTCCCCTTTTCCATCCCCATGTTCCTCCTTCCTCCTCCCCTCCTTTTCCTTATTCTGATAGGCTTTCCTGGGCAGGCAGGGTGCTGGGGAGTGTCTCTTCTCACCACTGAAGGTCACTGCCACACTGAGTCACTGTTACCGAGGGGTGCTATAGCCTTCAGGAGTACTGTGATGGCAAAGTAGCTGAGAACCAGTGGGCTGAGGGAAAAAGTAGCTGAGAACCAGTGGCTGGGAGAGGGCTGACAAATCTCCAGACCATTTTTCTGTGACTTCCTGTGTGAGTCGTTCTCTCTGTGATGCCATAACTTCAGGTGGCACGTGTGGCTCCGAAGTGATGTAGAAGGATGGAAGACAGCTCCCATGGATGTGAAAGGCGTATGTCTATGAAAAATATGAAACATGTATATAAAATGCATATATATCAGGGATGCCTGGGTGGCTCAGTCGGTTTAGCATCTGACTTCGGTTCAGGTCATGATCTTGGGTTCATGAGTTTGAGCCCTCCATTGGGCTCTGTGCTTTCAGTGCAAAGTTGGCTTCAGACCCTCTGTCCCCCTCTCTCTGCCCCTCCCCTCCTTGCACATGCTGTCCCTCTCTCAAAAATAAATAAACATTTAAAAAATTAAAATGCGCGTATATGGGGGCGCCTGGGTGGCGCAGTCGGTTGGGCGTCCGACTTCAGCCAGG
>NW_024412394.1:81700932-81731342 GCF_014898765.1 Herpailurus yagouaroundi
CCCAAAAATAAATAAACGTTGAAAAAAAAAAATTAAAAAAATAAAAAAATAAAAAAAAATGCGCGTATATGGAAACATACGTATACAAAACACATATGTGAAAAAATACATATGTGAGAAAATATGTATTAAAAATATATTTGTATTAGACTCTAGATATGTATTTCCTCCTCTCCTAGCTCCAGCATCAATGTGAGTAAGGGTGCAAAGCGATTTTACATTCATTATGCAGCAACTCTCCCTAGAGCCTTACAGGGGGATGAAAGCCATGCCCCAGCCTTCAAGGAGTGCACGACCCAAAGGGCTTTTGTTTCTTGAGGATAACACTGACAATTCAATTAGTAGATCAGATTTCTTAGATCATGATGATTCAGACAGACAGAATTCTGTGGGTCAAAAGCTAACATGAGACTTCATGCTTTTCAGTCCCTAAGAGCCGACTGGAACCACTTTTGGAGTTCAAGGTTATTTACTCAATTATGGGATTAATATTAAGTGTGACTATTTCATTTACCTTGGCAATTTCTAGTTTACCATCAGTTAGAAATGACAGTTAATAGCAGGGAGAGATTTGGAAGAAATACTAACTTTACGTTCTTGGTATTTTGGGGCTTTTTATTTGTTTAAGGGTTCAAAGCCTTATAACTCAGTCTCTGACGTCATCTCTAAGTAAATCACTGCACCAGGAAAGTAGTGTTTTTTTTTTCCGTAAGCACGCCTCTTATCCTGTCATTCCCCTGCTCAGAAACCTTCATTGCTTCTCCATTGCTTTCACTCAACTTTACACAGACGTCAAGGTTCTCTTTCATCTGGACCAAACATCCTTTTTGGTGCATCTCCTACCACCTCACCTAGAGCCTTAGCCCCAGCTGGTCAAGCAAGTCTTCATTCTTTTACCATACCTGAGCCTTTTTGGTTCCAATACTGATACTTTGCCCATGTGCTTCTACAGGCTCCCCCTTCTCATCTCTACTTGTCAAATCCTTTTGTTGTGCGAAACTCAATTCAAATAACATTATCTCTGTGAAGACCTTCAGGGTTGGCTATTGGAATTAAACACTTCTTATTTGTGCCAACGGTACATTGTTTAGACCTTGGCTAAAGTGTTTAATATGCTCTTTCTTGATTTATAGTTAGCTGGGTACATTGAAGATCTCCTCTGTTCTTTGAGGGTAAGAAGCACATCACACATTTTTTTGCCTCATCCTTCAGTGAGAGAAAGATTTTGTATTAAATGAGTCATTTTTAAATAGTTTAACATTAAGTAAACTTTGGATCTGTTGAAAAGGCACTTATGGTAATATTCCCTGATAATCCTAGATTAATCAGCATTGTCGCCTTGAATTTCTTCTGATCGACACCTGCATTTTTTTAATCCTTTGGTGCAATAAGCATGTTTTAACCTTAGAGCTTTTGAACTGGCCACTCCCTCTCTCAGAAAACTTCTTTTTTTTTTTTTTTTTTTTTTTTTTTTTTTGGAATTTTACATGGCAGCTCTTTTTTTGGAGTCAGCACAACTGACCCATCTTAGAGAGGCTCTCTCTCACTTCTCAAACCATTGCTGGCCATGTGTTGAGACAGAAACTTTGTTTCTATCACCACACCCTTGTTGTACCCTAGGCACTACCATAACCAGGGAGGTTGCTTATCTGCCATCATGTGTCTCTTAAACTTCATGAGAGTGGAGGATGTGTCCACTCTGAGAATCATTGGTTTCCAGGACTTACAATGGTGCCAGACTCACAGTGGTGCCATTCAGGTCATATTATATTATTTAAAATGAGTGGTTTTCAACATTGGCTGCCCATCAGTGTCACCTGTGGGACAACAAAACAAAACAAAACAAAACAAAACAAAACACACAGATGTGCAACAACACAGTTGACCTCAAAGATTCTAACTCATTTGGCCTGGAATGATGCCCTTAAATGTGGCTCTAAATGTATGAATCATCAAAGGCCCAGGAAAACAGGGAAAGATAAGCTCTCCATAGCTTCCAAAGCTGTGGTTGTTTTTAAGACTTTCTGCATTTTGTTTTAAATCCTCATCTCCTATCCTTAATCCTTGTGACTGTCACGGAGAGATAATTAGTAGATCAAACATGAACTTACATTAGCCACAGAAACATCTGGGGGCAGTTCCGAAGTTTTAATTATGGTTTCAGTAATGTAAGAGCTTAATTATAGTTTCAGTGTTGAAGCAAGTTTGGGTGTGTTGCCCTACAAATAAAGGAAATGTGAATAATTATCACCTGGGCTTTGGTCTCATTGCCTAGACCAACAGTTGCCAGATTATTTTAAAGAAGTATACTACATGTTAAATGGTTATTTTTCTGTTAGCTTATATGAAGTACATTGAATAACTTGAAATAATGCTTATTTTACCTATAATACGTACTTAGGTGTTTTTCAGGGTCCGTTAAAACCATACCACTGATTTCCCTGAAAATGGAGTTTTTCTGTTTTTCCTCATATTTGTGTTTTTGATAACAGATTTTATTCTTAGACTCTCCACCTCCCTCATCACCAGAGTATGTAAACAGATTTTAGGACCTGCCGTCCCTCTGATTTTACACACCAGACATGGAGGTGACCAAGAGGAAAACTCGAACTCGGAGCCACAGCCTCAAGTTGGTGGCAAATTCCAGCATTGGAATTCCTCCCTCTTAGTATCAAGGCAGGAAAATAAAAACAACAGCCCTAAAACTATTTCTCAGAGAGATCTGGTCAGTCCTGCACTTTTAATCAGAGTAGTCATATGGTGACTCTCCCACCGGGGATCTCCCGAAAAGATTTTCCCAGCGTTTTCCAGACCCTGAACAGATAATACATTTGATTTGTAACTTTAAGATAATTTCCTAAAACAAATTCACAGTTCTGCTTGCTGACATTTTAACTCCTTTTTCTTATTGTTTGCTGAGAAAAAAGCTGTTTCTCTTTTCTTTTCAACATGCCTCCTGATGTTGAACAACCTCTAGAAGTGTCCCTTTTCCAGACTAAAATATGTTTTTATGTGTTGTCACTTTGGACTTCCAAACCCTTGAATCATTTGACTTTTCCATCTTGGTAGGTCTGTTCTCTTTATAATCTCTAATTACATAGTTATAAACAGCTCATATATTTGCCACTGGATCCATTTCAGTGTAGAACAGTATTAATCAAGTTCACAAGTTCAGAAATACAAGAAATGGGCCTTTTCTTATTTTTCTGCATCTCATTTTCCTGTCTCTTTTGAGTTCTTTTTCTACCAGGGAGAGTTTTAGAAAAATGTTTGTCCCCCAAATTGGGAAACACTCAACTCCCTCTCTCCCTGCCTGACCTAAAAGTAAAGGGTTTTTTGAGTGTAAGTGTAAGGCTCAAAGCTCTAAGAGGCAGAACAGTGGGAAGGATTTTTTTAAACAAAGTCTATTTTCTACTCAAAGTAGAAAATCATATAAAGTTCTCATCAGGAATGCACACTTGCTATTTCTAAAATAACAGGTGATTTAATATTTTGTTAAAGTTAGACCATACTTGAGAAGCAAGAGTGCCTTTCAGTGATTACTTCGAACTGAGCTGTACCCCAGAAAATTATAACCACTTGCCACATTGCTTTTCCTTTCATTTTAGTGCTAAGGGTTCTGATGCGTGGCAGGGACTAGGTAAGTGAAAGTGGGTATGATTGGTGAAGTGGAAGAATCGAAAGGGGAGTGAAGCCTCTAAACTTTACGGGCAAGAGTTGTGCCATCCAATTACCAAAGAGTCTAAAAAACACATTTGGGTGTCCATTGCTTGAAACAGTACAGTTGTTAGCGTCTCCAGAAAAAAAGAAATAAAAGGGAAAGATAAGGAACGTCACAGCAGGTTATGGTTAACAGGCTGACTGCTGGTGCCCACACTGCTGAGCTTGGCAAGTGCCTGTGCTCTTCTAGGTCACTGTGCGGTGAGCCAAGGGACCAGTTAGCCCAGGGACCTCCAAGTGAGCTCATGGCTCCAGTTCAAGAACTAAGGGTGAGGATCTGGGAAGGTCAACTCTGTCAAAGCCCTACCAGGAACTAGGATTATACCCAGGGCTTCAAGCCCAGGCGCTGGCTCTCTGCCTGCTCTGAGTGTGGTCTTGACTTCTGCCTTGCTTCCTGAAGCAAGGAGCCCAAGGTCTGTCTGCCTTCAGGGGCTGAAGATCTGCAGTTAGTTGCCAATGGATCCTGATTACAGCAGGGGAAGGGCTTTCAGCCTCTAGGAGGCTCTTTCAGTGCTTTTAATCATTTAAGGCAGTTTGAGGCTTCTGTGTCTACTGTCTTCACAAGCATGTGGTAGAGCATTTGAAACCTGGTGTTGGGTTGGTAAGTGATGTTTCAGCTAGTGATGGGAACATTGCAAAGTTTCCCTCCTTGATGATTATCCATCTCTACTCACTTGCAGTGGCTGCCCCAGTTCTCTCCCTGCACCCACATGCTCGATGCATGGGAGAAGGGAAATCTGTTTACAAACATATGACCAGCTTCCAAACTTGGGAAGTCCAGGGACACACTAAGACGATAGGTTGCCTGAATGTGGAAAAAGCAGGGGAACTCAGCTCACAACATCAATTTTCTTACCTGTAAATTAGGAACAGTGATGCCTAACCATATGCATCAGTGTACATCAAACCTCTGGCCTAGTGCCTCACACATTATGACCACAAACTCCAGCTCCCTCCCAGCAGCTGTAATTGCAGAGGTTGTCTCTGTGCTCAAGCAGATCTTCCTCGGTGGTTCTCAACTGGATGTGGCTTTGCCCTGCAGGGGACATTGGGCAATGTCTGGAGACAGTTTTGATGATCACACCTTGGGGGGAAGGATCCTTACTGGTATGTAGCTGGAAGAGGTCGTATCTACTACTAAACATCGGATAATGCACAGGACAGTCTCCCACAACAAACAATCCTCTGGCCCAAAATGTCAAGTAGTGTCAGGGTTGAGAACCCATCTAGCTGCAAGTCTTAAGAAAAAGGGACGAGGTTGGCTTTATCCTTAGGAAAAAGAATATGTTGACCTACTAACATTACTGACCTCTTCTGGCATCTAGACACAAAGAGCCTGTAGAATCTAGACACTGCTGTGAAACTAAATCTGTTTCTGATGAAAGGAGACTGTTCCTTAATTCTAAGCAGAAAGTAAAGTTTTTGTTTGTTTGTTTTTTGTGTTTTTCTTATTTAAAGCAATTTAAGCAATTCTATATCAATAAGCAACTGGTTGATTGAAGTATGGATTGAAAGATCTAAGGGTGGATTTTGTTGATTTTAATTTTTACCAATAATACAACCTACAAAATGTTTTGCTAGATTTGCATGATTTACTAAATAATTACTGATGTCTGCATGACACCTAGGACCAAAAGTCAAGTGTTAAGTTCTATGTTTTAGAGACCTATTTCAACGTTACGGGGAAAAGATATTAAGTGTATATTGCCTTAAATATGTAAGTAAAATGTGTTGGAATTGAGCATTTATGTCACAAAATATTGGAAACTGGATGTTGGTGAAAATGTTCACCAACATGCATAAAATGACAATGCATAAAAATGCTTTGGAGTCATAGGGCAATCTTAAAGCTCGACTTTCATTGTGTTTTTATGTTGTTCTGTTGTTAGGTGAAGCCTGCTTGGTGGGGGGATTGCCACCTAACTGCCTGGTTCAGCTGCCAGGGACACAGGAGAGCCGACAGTCATTGCCATGTGTAACAGCTGCTAGTCTGTGTACCCTTCTGAGGTCACACCTTTCTAGGGGAACATACATTTCAAAGCCACTGATTAATAGTAAAACCCTTTTTCTTTTCAGACTTTGGCTTTTTAGTTTTGCTTGCCAACTGGGATGGATTTTAAAAGGGGACTCGGGGTCCTTCCTGCTTCTATGTTTAGTATGCCATAAATTCCATTAATAAATTCTTAAGAGAGTTTGAGCTTTTGTTTTTTACAAAATAGTCCTAGATTTAGTCATCTGTTAAAAATGCGTTGAAAATGGATTGCATGTGTACAAAATTATACTTGCCACAGGTTTAAATGCATATTTTCTTTGAAAACATTCGCATTCAAAATATCAGAAATATTTTCAGAAAATAGCGACGAAAGGTATATACAGTTTCTCGACATGACATGAGTAATTCAACATGACCTCATTTTTAAATGTTCCTCAGTAATCCTTTTATCTCCAGAGTGAACAAAGGCTGTATGTCTGTGAGGGTAGGACAGTCAAGTTTCAGGTGAATTCTGATTGCAGTGGGGATGTGACCACTGCCTGAGAGACATGGAGAGCAGGAAACTTTAGGACTATGTGTCCCTGCCCAGCTCGTCCCCAAACACACTGTCCCCTGAGCCACCTTCTAAAATCTGGACCCACTCTGCCTGGGTCTGCTCTGCTTGGTTTGCATATGTTAAGATGTATTTGTTCACGTTCCTTCACCCACTCTGTATCTGAAACAAAATCCTCATTCGTGATTTAGAAGAGTGTGCATTTGTCTTCCATTCAGGCCAAAACTGTTTGAAATGAAATGAATTAATGGATGGTTTATACATATATTGTATACATGTTGTCCTTTGGTGGTAACACTGTTAAAAAGACTTCTCTATTCTTTCCACTCTTGTTTATATATAAATCTATCTTTTCTGAGTATGGATTTTTTTTAACGGCCTTTGATTTCAATTTTTAGTTGCCATCTATAAGACAGTTTCTCTTCCAAAACTGTGATACTCTTGCTCAGAAAGAACTCACTGATCCAACAATCCTTCTTGGTTTTGTTGTTGTTGTTGCTGTTGTTGTTGTTGTTGTTGTTTGTTTGTTTTCTGTATTTGGCTGGGGGGGGGGGTCCAATAATTCTCCATGAGTCACAGGGCATGAAATTGTACTTCATTTTTATTCAACTGTATATGCCCTTCTTCATCAGATAGGTTTGAGAACCTATTATATGTCACAACTGTGTTAAGTGCTGGAGATTCCAACACAATTAAGATAGTGTCTCTACTCTTGAAAAGTTAGTTCATAGGTGAGGACTAATCAGCACTGAACTCCGTTTGGTATGTGCCAGAACCAGCGAGAATAGGTAAGACACATGAGGAATCAGTTAATTGAGAGAAGAGCTTCCCAATGTAGGAACTATTTGATCTGGGCTTGGAGGATGAAGCCACGTAGGATACATGAAGATACTAGGAAAAGCCATGAATTGCCAAACAGTAGCATGAGGAGAGGAATGGTAGCAGAAAGCTCCCAGTGCTTTGAGAATGGTGAACTGGTGTGGCTGATGAGGAGGCTGCTTGATGGAAAAAGGCTGAAGGGTCCTGTGCAGAGGGGCTGTACCTGATATGGAGGCCCTGCTGAGAGGGCCTGTACCAAGTGAAAATCCCTCCAAGGCTTTACGGATGTTATAGATTAGCTCATGTTTCAGTGGTATAGGTGTGATGTAGGGGCCCCAAGGAACCCAATCTTGAAGGATCTACATTATTTTTTCTTAGCATATGTTTCCTTTAGAAAATTTGAAGAATACAAGACAGCAGTTAGAAGTTAATGAAAAAAAAAATCACCTATAAATTAATCTGCCAGTTATGTTCATTTTAAAGATTTTTGTGGATTTTCTTCTTGTAGTCTTTTTCTATGCAAAGAAAAATATGCATTTTATGGGCGCCTGGGTGGCTCAGTCAGTTAAGCTTTCGATTCTTGTTTTCAGCTCAGGTGCTATCTCATGGTTCATGAGTTCAAGCCCTGCTTTGGGTTCTGCGCTGACAGCATAGAGCCTGCTTGGGATTCTCTCTCTTCCTTTCTCTATCCCTCCTCCCTTGTGTTCTCTCTTTCTCTCTCTCTCTCTCTCAAAATAAATGAATAAACACTTTTTTTAAAAAGAAAAATTTGGGGCGCCTGGGTGGCGCAGTCAGTTAAGCGTCCGACTTCAGCCAGGTCACGATCTCGCGGTCCGTGAGTTCGAGCCCCGCGTCGGGCTCTGGGCTGATGGCTCAGAGCCTGGAGCCTGTTTCCGATTCTGTGTCTTCCTCTCTCTCTGCCCCTCCCCCGTTCATGCTCTGTCTCTCTCTGTCCCAAAAATAAATAAACGTTGAAAAAAAAATAAATAAATAAAAAGAAAAATTTGCATTTCATATAATATTTAATACAAAATTTAAAATTACATATTTGTATATTTTTAAATTAACATGATATTTTGAGCTGTTAATGTTTTCATTAACTGTTTTGCTGGAAAATGATTTTTTATGATGCATAATGTTCACTCGTATGGGCTTAGAAAGTATATACATAATCCTCCCTTTTGGGAAATACCTTTTTTGTAATTGTTTGTCTTCAATATTTGTCTTCAATGTAGTTTGCTAACTTTCCCAGTTAATATCATTAAAGCATAATAATATGATATTAGTGACATAGTGCATTTGTTTACTAATTAAGCTGGAAAAAAAAGATAGTAATAATTAAATGCTGTTGACCTGAATCAAACAGAGGCATTTCCTTTGATAGTAGTGAGAGTAATTTGAGTTAGATGTTAGGAAGGATTCCCTTACTAGAACAATTGTGAGACAGTATTTGTGACCATGGGACTCTTGAATCTATAGTCTCATGTTCTGGATATTTTTAAAATAAACAGGATTTAAGTACTGTCTTCCTTACCATAATTGACTATGATAGACAGTATATTATGGCTGTCCTTAAGTTTGTCATCCTTTACATTTTTATCTATATTTAAAATTTAATTTAAAATAGAGATTTTGAAAAATTTTAACCGTTACATGCTATCTTAGTTCTTTCAGGCTGCTGTAACAAAAATACCCTAGGCTGGGTGGCTTAAACAATAGAAATTTATTTCTCACAGTTCTGGAGGCTGGGAAGTCCAAGATCAAGGCACTGGCAGATTCTGTGTCTGGTGGGAACACAGTTCTTGTTCGCAGATGGCCTTTTCTCTGTGTCCCTACCTGGCAGAAGGGGCTAGGGAGCTCTGTGGGTTTTCTTGTGTAAGAGCATTAATCTCATTCATGAGGGCTCCACCCTCACGACTTAATCACCCCCAAAGGCCCCACCTCCAGATACCATTACATCGGCGTTTTGATTTCAACACATGAATTTTGAGGATACACAAACAGTTGGTCCATTGCACACGCAATTGTAACCAATTAAGCACTCTTGGGGTATATAAAACATATTTAATTTCCTTTTCTCTATCCAATATCACTCTTTTGCAGCATTAACAATTCAGTGTATATCTTTTCTCACCTTTCTCAGTGCTCATACAACATGTGCACATTCATGGGTATGTTGAGCACAGCACTATGTACTGGTTATTAATCCCAAGGGAGCAGAATACTGTATACTAGTATCAGGGGAAGACTCCAAACACTTCTGCTCTTTGCACCTTGGTATTGGAGTTGCAAGGAAAACAACACAGTCAAGCACTGAGTAGAACAACACTTTACTTATATAGAGAAGAGACAGAGTAGGATCTGTTTCAATACATGCATTGCTCCCTCAGGGCTAGTAGCCCCCGGCACTGCCCACTGCAGCTGACTCAGGGTGTTTGGCTTCTGGGCAACCATCTGGTTTGTTTCTACCACTACCAACAATAAAGTGAAAAACTCCAACCTCTCTGTGGAGTCTATACTGAAAGCTAGGGTGCGCCTGAGGACCATTGACATGCACTCAGGGAGTTTCAGATAGAGAAAGATAATTGCCCACAAGGTGATAAGCCCTGCACAGGCTACGTGGGCTCCTTGTCTTTTATTAAGGAAGTGTCCCAAGCTCAAGGCCCATTCTTATGTGGCCAAATGGGGGTCCAAAGACTGCATGCTTGAGACAGCCTTTCCCAGTAGTTTTTCTTGCTCTCCCCAAGTGTAGGATGTGTAAACAAAAGTGACTCAGCAACTTGCTTCACACATTTAACAACATACAGTGAACCATTTCTCCTGGTCAATGCATGTCATCCGCTTCATTATTCTTAAGGATGAAAAATTGTATGCAGTTTGGGTCTCCTGTACCTGTTTCAGTTGTTCCCCTTCTCACGGCGCCTGCGTTTTTTGTGGTTTTCTACCGCTACCAACAAAGCTGCAGTAAGTTTTAAACCCAATCTAGGGGCGCCTGGGTGGCTCAGTCAGTTAAGTGTCTGACTCTTGGTATCGGCTCGGGTCATGATCTCACGGGTCTGTGAGTTCGAGCCCCGCATCAGGCTCTGTGCTGACAGCTCAGAGCCCAGAGCCTGTTTTGGATTCTGTGTCTCCCTCTCTCTCTCCCTGCCTCTCCCCCACTTGTGTGCTCTCAAAAATGAATAAACGTTAAAAAAAAAACAATCTAATTAGGTGTGCTTTTTTGTCCCTGTAAGATGAGTTCTCAAGAGTGGGATGGTAGGGTCAGAGGCCCTCCCAACCCACTGCACATTCCAGAATTCAACGATGTTTTCGAGGACCTATTTTTTCACAACCTTGCCAACACAGGCTGTTCGGCAACTTCTGCATTTTTGCCAGTCTCTTAGGTGAAAAATGGTATATCTAAGATTTTAATTTGCATTTTCCTTATTCTCCTTGTTACTAGTAGGTTGTCTTTTCGTATTTTATTTGCCTTACATTTTTCCTAATTCTTGCATATTTTATTTTTGCTGAACATTTCATGATTCAGAAACACATACTTCTGTCTACTTTAGCATTTATTTTTCTACCCAGGTTTCAAGAGAAAAGATATTTCCTTGTGGGCATTGTCAGTCACAGCTACTTGAAATGTTAAACATTTGAGAAGTGAAACTGGAGAAATGTGGATGGTACTGAACTGACTGCTTAAAGTAAAGAGGAGACTACCCATACCTCTGACTAGTGCTTTTTAAATGACCAGGCTTGTGAAAAGAATGTACAGTGGGGGGCACATGGGTGGCCCAGTCAGTTGGGTGTCCAACTTTGGCTCAGGTCATGATCTCGCGGTTCCCAAGTGCGAGTCCCTTATCCAGCTCTCTGCTGTCAGTGTAGAGCCTGCTTCGGATCCTCTGTCTCCCTCTCTCTCTGCTCCTCCTCTGGTTGATTATACACTCTCTCTGTCAAAAATAAATAAACATTTTTTTTAAAAGAATGTACAGTAGGAAACAACAGTCTCTTCAATAAATACCGGGAAAGCTGGACAGCTCCATGCAAAAGAATGAAATTAGACCACTTTCTTACCATATACAATACACAGAAAATAAGCCCAAAATGGTTAAAGACCTAAATGTGAGACCTGAAACCATAAATCTCCCTAAAGAAAACATAGGCAATAATCTCTTAGCAAACTTTTTCTAGATATGTCACCTCAGGCAAAGGAAACAAAAGCAAAAATAAAGTACTTGGATTACACCAAAATCAAAAACTTTTGCACAGCGAAGGAAACCATCAACAAAAGAAAAAAGCAACCTACTGAATGGAAGAAGATATCTGCAAATACTATATCTGGTAAGGGGTTAATATTCAAAATATATGAAGAACTCACACAACTCAATGCCAAAAAGAACTCTCCAAAAATCTGATTAGAAAATGATCACGGGACCTGAATAGACATTTTTCCAAAGACATATAGATGGCAAACAGACACATGAAAAAATGTACATCGTTAAATCATCAGGGAAATGCAAATCAAAACCATAGTGAGATATCACCTTACACCTGTCTGAATAGCTAATATCAAAAAAACAGATAACAAGTATCGGCAAGAATGTGGAGAAAAGCAAGCCCTTGTGCCCTGTTGGTGGAATTGAAATTGGTACTGCCACTGTGGAAAACAGTATGGAGTTTCCTCAGACAATTAAAAATAGAAATACCATATGATCTAATAATTCCGCTACTGGGTATTAAGCCAAAGGAAATGAAAACAATAATTTGAAAAGATATGTACACACCCATATTTATTGCAATATTGTTTACAATAACCAAGAAACAGGAATATCCCAAGTGTCTACTGATAGATGAATAGGTAAAGAAGATATGGTATATGTGTGTATGTAGGCTTGAATACACACACACACACACACACACACACACAGGAATACTACTTGGTCATGAAAAATAATGAGATTTTGCCATTTGTGAGAACAGGAAGAGAGTATTATGCTCAGTGAAATAAGTCAGACAAAGAAAGACAAATACTGTATGATTTCATTTACGTGGAATCTAAAAACAAAACAAATGAACAAACAAAATCATAAATACAGAGAACAAACTGGTGGTTGCCAGAGAGGAGGGGGATAGGTGAAATTGGTGAAGGCGATTAAGAGGTACAGATTAAGAGATTAAGAGGTACAGACTTACAGTTACAAAGTAAATAAATCATGGGAATGAAAAGTACAGCATGGGGAACATAGTCAATACTGTAACAATGTTGTATGGCGACAGATGTAACTTCATTTAGAGTAGTGAGCATAACTTACTGTATGGAATTGTTAAATCACTAGGTTGTACACCAGAAACCAATATAACATTGTATGTCAACTGTACTTCAATTAAAAAATAATAAATTAAAAATAGATAAGAATAAAAAATAAATGACCAGGCCTCCGAGAATAGCTGAGGTACCAACAGGCAGGGGTCCAGGCTACAGTCTGTCCTCATTCTCTTAACCCTCACCATGACCTTGATGTTGTACAGGGACTAGAGAATTTTAAAAAGCCAAGGCCTGTCTGAGGAAGACTTTCTTACTATCTACTCCTTTCTTTAAATATGCCTTGGGGAGAAAAGTTATATTTTGTCTGCTTCGTGTTCATAATGGATGTCTTCCATTGCAAAGTAATGGTTTTATTATTATTCCTGAACTCATCCTAAAAGATGACCCAGTACTTTCCAAAGACCAACAGGCATTCAAGGAATGACTGAAGATGGGACTAATCTACTCAGCAAAGCAGACTGTATGTACAGCTTATGTCTGTCTGTCTCACTCCTTCAGGAGTTGGAAGGGATGAGAAAGTGGTCCCAGAGCTCTGACTGTATCTTTTTTTTTTTTTTTTAATTTCTTTTTTCAACGTTTTTATTTATTTTTGGGACAGAGAGAGACAGAGCACGAACGGGGGAGGGGCAGAGAGAGAGGGAGACACAGAATCGGAAACAGGCTCCAGGCTCTGAGCCATCAGCCCAGAGCCCGACGCGGGGCCCGAACCCACGGACCGCGAGATCGCGACCTGGCTGAAGTCGGACGCCCAACCGACTGCGCCACCCAGGCGCCCCAGAGCTCTGACTGTATCTTAAGTATCTCAGGACAACTCACCACGTAACGGAGTCTATTTCTGATGGTGTTAAGAACACAGAGGGAGGAGGAGGGAGAAAAGGAGAAGAGATTTCTTCCTACTTTTTTTTTTTTTAATTTTTTTTTCCCAACGTTTATTTATTTTTGGGACAGAGAGAGACAGAGCATGAACGGGCGAGGGGCAGAGAGAGAGGGAGACACAGAATCGGAAACAGGCTCCAGGCTCTGAGCCATCAGCCCAGAGCCCGACGCGGGGCTCGAACTCAGGGACCGCGAGATCGTGACCTGGCTGAAGTCCGACGCTTAACCGACTGCGCCACCCAGGCGCCCCTCTACTTTTTTTTTTTAAACTTGAGTGTTACTTTTTGTTAATGAGTTTGAATTCAGAATAATTTATTACCCTGGCATTTTCTTGTAATATAAATGAGATTGTCTCCCTTGCTCAAGGCAAAAATCTAAGGCTAGCTGTTAAATGTGTAGGTTTATCTTCTGTCCAGCATGGCTTTTCTTTTCCAGGTTCCCTGAGGGGTAAATTGAATATGTGTAAATGGGGTTGCAGGGGGTAAAATGAGGTGGGGATACAGAGAAAAGGGTAATTTAAAGGTTAAGATGGTTGACCAATTTTTGGTTTGTCTGTACACATTCCTGCAGTAGTTTTATTTTTCCTCATGCAATGTAGGAGTGTATTCAAAGAAGGAAGTTCCTAGAGTCTATCCATCAGAAACATTAGCTGTGTTTTGTTTTTTCATGACTATTTGTTTCCTTTTTTTTATTCACAAATATGTGGCTGCTGTGACTTTATTTTTGGGTTGTTTTGGTCCGAGTTCCAGATGTATCCAGTGTGCATCTATTTTGCGTGTGTCAAACTGTGCCTTTCAAGAGTAGCAAATAAAGGTTTGAAATTGGAAGACTGTCTCAAATGCCTTAATCTTATACTTGAAATGCAGGTGGCTGGAGAAGCTGAGATTCATGATAAATATTTTACATCTTTTAATTGAAAATTGGCTTAGTGTTTTTCTCCATAGTTTGTGGAGTGTGGTCACCGAAATGCTCATAGCCAGGAGAAGCCATTGGTTGGGATAAGGCCATGTGACCTCATGTGAGGAATAAAAGCTCAGGTCTGAGTGGCTTCCTCTTTGATTGTGCTTCATGTTGGCTCCACTTGGAGTGAAGTTCAGAAGCAGCCCCTGGAGGGACACATCTGTAAGGAATTTATGCTTCTTTATTTCTGGCTTTTATTTCAGAAAACCTGATGTCTTGTATACTTGTCTTCTTGACCTATTTATAAAACAATTTTAAAATTTTTTTCTACAGTAGTCTCAGTTAACTAAAGTTTTCTTTTACTAATACATTCTAAACAACATAAGTGAACGTGATGATCGGAAAGTATAACACAACAATGTCCTGGTGACATGAGGAGACACCTTTCTACCACAAATAGTCCCAGGTATATACCAGTTTTCAACTTGTCAGGATGTTGCATAAGATTCTGCTGTAAGTGTCTATTACCAAATGCAAGCTACATTCTGGCATCACCCATCATGTATTGAAGATTCTAATTCATCTTTATCTTTTTCACTCAACTTTGCTTTTACAAAGAAGTAGACTTAGAAGCAGATTTCCAAGGCCTTAGGGTTTGTTTCATTTGGGAACATAAAGGTATAAACTCAGGCAGAACATTGACAAAATGAAGGCCAGGCTTTGGCTTAATGTAGTCCTTGAAGGGACTAGATGCAGTAACAAAATGGAACGATAGTACCAGTACAGTGGATGTGTGCTGATGTCACTTCTCTGTCACATTTTATTTGCTACTCTGTCAATGGCCATTGCATTGGTTGTAAGTCTTGGTCATTTTATCTTCAACATTACTTAAAAAGAGAGATGCTCACTTGGCTGAGTATCAGATGTAATTTGTAGGCACTAGAATAGTACACATGTAAGGTCATGATAGCTAGTTAAATTATTCCACAAATATTTGTTGAGCATCTAGTATTAACAGTGCATAAGGTACCTCATGATCTAGAGGAAGAGAAAGACCATGAATCATGCAACTAAAATATATCACAAATACTGCAATATCTTGAAGTCATCTCTCTTTATTCTTCCCAGAGCTTACCAAGTAATCTGCTATTCATTTGGTTTCTCAAGTAGATTTTGTTCTGAGGAAGTAAAGAGCACCAAGTGTGCCATAAAATGTTTGGTCTAGTTGAGCCAATCAATCTCCTAGGAGATTTGTTAGTAGAAGCTCATCCAAGAGGCTGATCACCACAGTGTGAACTGGCAAAATAAAATTTCTGGGCCCAACAAACCACAGATGACAGCTTAGAATATGACATCTCCCAAATGAATGGCTAGCTGATCTTACACAGTAATTGAAGCTCTGTAGCTTAATGCAATGACATTTTCTGTAGTTAGCCCAGTAAAATGATGCCATGAAGCAAGCCACTCCCAGGGCCCTGGACGGTGCCACCATAGCCACAGGACAAGCAGATCGTATCCATTGCCCCAAATTCCTGCAGTTCTCAATGCCTTCAGGAGCACCCGAAAGGCATGGGTTGGGCATGAGACCTGGAAAGTCTTGGGTAAATGCGGCCAATTCAGACTGTCTGAGATAAGTAGCCGTCCTTGTCAGACCTTAGCCAATAATTTAGATTTATGTGCATCCCTAAGTGCTTTGAGTTTCTTAAAGATAGTCTGCCCTTCAGGGCCATGCAGTACTTATACTTTCTGCCATCTTTAGTATTCTGTTGAATTTTGGTGACCTCATCAATACACAATAAACCTGAAAATTTTATATCATTAGTGTATTTCCTCTTACTGTCAGAAGATATTCACCTTGTACATATGGATGAATTAAAAACGAAAGGAAATGTTGCCATGTATTTGTTGATCTCTATCTGTAATGGCATGTCGCTTCCATCTTTAGCCAAAGTTAGGTTTTGGTCAGTCACAAATTTTTCTTTAGTGATTAGAGTAAATTTTAATTAGTATCTAACTATGTGGATTATTAACTAAATAGCATATTAAAAAATAAGTGGAAAGATGAAGTATAAGAATTTAAGCTACTACAACCGCAGAAGCATCTTCAGATAAAATACTTAGTAAAATGCATAAAGTTTTTCTTTATATTAGTACACTTTCAGGCTGAGCATTACAGATACAACTTCTTTTTTTAGCTGCATTATTAAATGAAACTAAAGCTTTAGAAAACAATGCTATTAATAGTGGTGACTCATATGTTCTTCATATTTTAAGAAGGACAATGAACGTTTACAGGACAGTGTCTGAAGGATTTTCTTCACAAAATTGTTTAACTATAATAATGGTAATATATAGTATTATGTGTTTTAATGCTACTTATAATGCAAGTTGTAATGTAGCTTATCTCTATAAAAGATTTAGTAGTAATTTATATATAGTAGTGTATATAATGATATATATATATATATAGAAGGCAAAAAACTCAACATTTTAGATCAATTTCAGGCACACAACATGCTATTTGTTCTAGTGTTGTTGGCAACGTGGTAGGATTCTTAGGGGAAACTGAGGAGGAAGGGGCGAGAGGCTTTTGAGGGTGAAGGAATATAGGAATAGGACTGAGTAGAGCATAACTGAGGGACACTGCATATGACAACCTGGCTGGCTTCATGGCCTTAGTGGGAAAATCTTAGCCAGGCTAGTTGGAATCATCACTTGCAGCCAGCCGTGGGTGGTTTTGGATGCTAGCATAAGAATTTTCAAATTTAGGTTGGAAGCAATTCCATCCATTGAATATTTTTTGAATTGAGTTTTGACAAGTTGAAAGTACTGTGTTCAAAATATTAATTTGAGTGTTGTGTAGATTGGGTTGTGTTTAAAGAGCGAAGCAAGGTGATAAAATTTAGCTCAGATTGCAGTAGTCTGAGCATAGAGTGATAAAACCTGAATCACTGTCATAGCAATGAAAGTTAAAAAAGGATAGACAAATATGACAGATAATGAAAAGTTACGGCAAGGGCATCAAGAGGACTTGATAGTTTGACTTTTCTAGCCCAGGCGATTGATTCAACAAACACTAGTTGAGTAACTCCTGTGTGAGAGGGTTTAGGAGATGAAAACCCACCTTACACTCTTCCCAATGCTCAGTAGGGGGGAAGCCGCATATTTTAAAGCTACAGACCTTGGCCTTCAGTAAACCTCAGTCTTGCTGAACAGAGGTTTTATGGAGGATTTTCTGGGATGGGATAGAGAGACATTTTAGTTCCTGTCTGACTTGTGCATGAGACATTGTGGTCAAGTTGAAAAAGCATGAACTCTGTAACCTGATAGATTTGCATTCAAGTCTTAAGCCCCTAACTCATCAACCATGTGAGACTGGGTAAGTTATTTAACGTTCCAAACCATCATTTCTTACTTTGAAAAATGATGAAATACCACCTGTGAAAGATGCTTCTCCGTAGATCTTGCAAGCAAAGATGCTGATGGCCTTTTTCCTGGACAATCTTTTCAAGGATATTTATGGTGAACAGGCTTGGAAGATAGAGATAGCATCTCTCTCTAGAGCAAGTCAGGTTTGCATACTGTCCAGTAGAATAAAGTTAATGTCTCCCTCCACGGCAAAGGTTTGGCAGGTTTGCTAACTGCCTATTATGAATGATTTGGATTCCCTGAGCCCAAGGTTCTGTAGCTGTGACGCAGTCCCACAGTGTGAGCATTTTCCATCCAGACCCTTCCATGTCACCACCCCCCCCTGCCCCCATGCGACTTGGGTATAAGTGGCACAAATCTGAACATGATGTTCATGCTGTGCGCTGTGCTGTGCACTTCTGATCGGGAATCTTGGGTCCTCTGCCAGCATCTAGAAAACTAGCAGGCTAACTTGTTAGATTATGATTTGGATAAAATCTGAGACCTTTTATTTTGCGAATGTGTTTCTGGAGACAAGATACTATATGTAACACACCTGGGACACACCATGTGGTTGAAAAGAAAACATTTATTCTCCTTCTTCCCTTAATAGAGTAATTGAGCTACTGAGAGAAAGTTCTCACAGTGAAAGCAGCACTTTTTGATATGGTTTCAGTGTCAGGGCACATCCTTTGTCTGGTCTCGGGATATATTTTGATGAGATTTTGAGAGAGGGATCCCAAAATGTTTGAGAACAGAAGGTTATTCTTCTGCCTGCTTGCACTGGAGAGTCTGGTGTTCTTCACGAACTTCTCAAGGCCAGGAGGTATCACAACGAGAGCAGCTTGATAGCAATTCTGTAGATATTTGATTAGGATTGAGCTGTTTGATAAGGAGAGGTAACTGGTTCATCTAAGATGGTTATCTGTGGGAGGAAAAGGGTTGGGGCCTGGGGAAGAGGAGAGAAACTGCTGTCTCTCAGAGAATCTGAAGGAGAAGATGGAAGAAACTGTCCCGTTAAGAAGAACGGGAGTTCTTGGGAAGTTCCCAAGAGGTATCAGCAGAGGGGAGAGTGTCACCCTTGCAGTCCTTTGAGCTTCTGTAGTCACTTTTGCACACGTGACTGTGGCATTCAGGTGATTGATCCTAAGTCACTCTTGAGAGACATTTTCTCATCAGTGGCTCTAGGCACAGCTAGCACATTTTGGTTTTAGCTGTGGTCCACCCTCACACCATCATGCTAGGTAGGAGTGCAGGACTGCCAAGGTGAACGAAGCTGGCTTTCTGACATTCACTGGTTTATATTCTGGTACAGGAGGTAAGGCATGCCGTGCGATAGACGCAACACAAGGGGGAAAACATAGACACTGATACAGTGCAGTGTGAAGAAGAGGCCAGTGCTGACAGCATTGCTGAGGGAAAGCTTGGGCCCAGAGCCCTCATGGTCTTCAGAGTCCACTCCAGCCTCTCGTTCCAGGCCCTTTAGACTGACCAAAGATGGCACTATGCAGTGCAGAGAGCCTTTATGTCCAGAGGGCAGGAAGGAGTGGGCAGGCCCTTGGCCGTAGCTTAAAGCCAGTAGGAAACTCCTGAGCACTTCCTTTAGGCTCTCAGAATCTCCTCTCTACCATGTGCCTCGTCTCTGACACAGCTTATCCCAAACACAGCCTTGAACTTTGGGACTGGACTTTACCTGTGACAGGCATCTTGGAAAACAACCTAACTTATTTTAGATACTTGGCTTTAGGCTTTTCCTCTGGTAACTCCAACACCCCTCGTGGCCACATAATGCAAAGGAACTGTGGTTCTGACTTGGCCAATGCTGTCAGGAGGCCCTAGTTGTGAAGAGGCAGGCTTGGTGAGTTCAGCCCCAAACACTGGAGTAGAGAACACTCGTCTGTCATTTCTCAGGGCAGGTAAAGAGAACACACTCCTAAAGACAAACCCACGGTTGGGGGGTGGATGACTCAGGAACTCTAGGAATCCAGTCTTTTACCCTCACCTCCAGGAAATTACTGGTTGGTCCCTCCAGACACATTCAGTGCAGTCCCAGAAATATCTCTGGCTCTTCTGGTTTAGCTTGGATCCCTGTGCTTTTCTCTATGCATGCACAAGGATGTTTCCAGATAAACTGTGGAAAAGCCAAACTTGAAGGGCCAGATATGCCTTCAAAATCCAAATAGAGACCCTAGCCCAACAGTTGCCAGTTACAGTTGCACCTGTCTCAGGGAATCCTACTACTCGAGACATGCTGCTGGCCTGGTGTGGCTGGGCGACTGCTGTCTCCTCCTTGCCCTCTGAGAGTGATGGGGGCTGGGCTGTGGATTAGCAGAGGTTAGCCTCTCAAACCATTTATATCAGAGAACATCTTAAAGACAGTACAAATGACAAAGTGAATGACTTTAGGTTTAGAGAAAGTTTGGGGCAAAAATGATTTATCAGACTTTTAATGAATTGATTTTGATGTTGTGGCAAATCATTGAAATCATGGAGTTAAAATTTGGTAGAGAGTGCATAATGATCTCTCTTTTCCCTGAATTTGATAATATTATTGTCTCTGTTTAACTCAGAGTTTCCGTGCATGAAAAAGAGAAAGAGACATTTGGGCTAGCTCAAATGAAAAACGAGGTTTATTTTAAGGATAAAGAGAAATCTCATGGAAATTCAGAGTCAGAGGAGTTACCTCAGGACTGGCAGGTTTCTATGTTCCATGAAAGCAAAGAGCTGCACAGCACTCGGTAGGTGTTCAGTATTTGTTGAATGAATAAACATGTGACCAAAGGCAGCGCTGAGGAAGATTTAGGCCTACTCTCTACTAATTCTGCCGGTACCTGATTTAATCTGATTCTACCAATCCATCCTTTGTCTCTTAGTTTAAAGTCTCGAGAGAGAGGAATCCAGAGGCTACTTCTGAGGCAGATGTTCATCCTCGTCCATTAAGCAATGGCCAGAAAGGGTAACGCCACATGAACATAGGCTCCTTCTAGGAAGTGGGCAGAAGGATGAGCAGAGCATGGCGTGAAGATTTAGGTTTCCCTAGGGCATTGGCTTTGTGTGTGATCGTGTACTACCATGTACTGGCAGTGTTACTTAAGGTATATATGTGAGGGGCTTGTCTCTGGAGTGAAATTTTTTTAACATGTTGAGGACAGAGTAATAACATATATTCTTTCTCTCATAGCGCTTGAATTTTATAACTAACTCTGGTCAAGGAAGAATTTCACTCAAGTATGACCCAACTGGGTGCTAACGTGTGCTGACTGATTATTATTTACCAGACACTGTGCTAGTTATTTTTGCAAAACTCTAACTCCTGACAACCTACTTTTGTGGGCAGACATTATTATCCCCATTTTACGTATGAAAAGACCACGTTTCAAACTATCACAGTCCAGAGTTGAAAGGGGGTGGAGCTGGAATTTTTCCTAAGATTGGTTTGTCCCCAGAAGAGGATTCTTCCCAATATAATATACCTGATGAATCATTAATCAGAACACTGGGATGAATTTGCCAAGACGAAGCCTAGTCTCTTCCATAAGCCATGAATTAGTCAGCTAGAGAAAAAGAGGCTTAAGGAGCATTAAAACCAGGTAAGTTTGTAGCTGTGGATTGCATATAGGTTTAGGCAGACCAGCTCTAGATGCATTATGGGATCAGTTGGGGACCTTTGATAGGGTCTGCTTTCAGATGAGATGAAAAAAAGAGAAGAGAAAGTTGTCTGAAAAAAAAATCAAGTTGCAAAATGGTGTGATCTCATTTTTAAATACATAGATATATCTAAATATACACATATATAAGATATATTCAATTTTATATGTATATACCTTTGTATCAGATTTTTCCATAAGATGTTAAAAGTTTTAAGATACCTATTGTTTTACATACTACTAAAAAAAAAAAAAAAAGACCACTAATTAATTGTAAGACACCATTGATTGTCAGAAACATCCCAATTTCAGGGATGTTAAGAAATGGGTGGGGGGGGGAGTGTATATTGCAATATAAGAAATGATCTAGAAAGATGTGCATGAAGGTTTTATGGTGGTGATCTCTGGAGAAGAGAGCATTATTTATCTTTAATCATTGCTTGTCTGTATATGCAAATTTCTTATAAGCCAGCCCCTCCCTGCTCACTTCACCCTCACTCAAAGGCTAGAGGGAGGTGATCCCACCCCAGCAGAACCAGTTTTAAAATCTTTTGGCATGTCAGGCACTAGGGTCAAGCCTTGGTTTTAGGATGTGGGGGTGTAAAGTTCCCATTTTTCTTCTTAGCATGTGAGGCCACTGCCAAAACTCCAGGACAACAGGGAAACAATGTGATTCAATAATAGGCTACATACAGGTTGCTGGTAAATAAATGAAAAGCAGTTCCATGATGGTGGTGGATATAATACTTAGGTTTTTGTGTTCAGTTTAGTAAATGTGCAGAAAGGATTCTAATGAATAAACTTGTTTTATTATGTCTTTAATTTCTACCTTCCTTGAATTAACATGTATTAGTTTTTGTGCACTTAAAGGTAGCCATAAATCCAACAGTGAGATTAACTCAGTAGTTTTTCCCAGAGAGAATAAATGGAGATACTTTAATTTTTTATGTTAAAAGAATGCCTAAAGTGATTTTTACCAAACATCATGATGAAAGTATAAGTAAGTAATAGACATTACAGGCTTAAATGTATTATTTAGACCAGTGTGGATTTTTATTTATTTTATTGCATTCTTTCTTTTTATTAAGTCCTGGAATAATTTTATGTTCTTTTTGAAAATATGCACTTTTCTTCCTTTGCTTGGTTACATAGCCATATTTATTTGTTAATTCCTTAATACAGGTGCACACAGAAATAACATGCAAGATTATTTTACTATTTAAAAGAAATTCTGTAACTTTTATATATTTGCCAACAGTGTAGGATATGGTCACTGATCTGAAATCATGGTTGATAGTCATTTTAACTCCTAGCTGTCTGTGCTGTTGTAATCATGTGCATGAAGCCATGACCTGATGCACTGGAGTGCTCAACAGGATGCATTAAAAGTATGTTGATGCCAGTGGGTGATTTCATGTCAAGGTTGCAGGAGGCATTTTATTTTTTTTTAATTTTTTTTTCAACATTTATTTATTTTTGGGACAGAGAGAGACAGAGCATGAACGGGGGGGGGGGGGGGCAGAGAGAGAAGGAGACACAGAATCGGAAACAGGCTCCAGGCTCTGAGCCATCAGCCCAGAGCCTGACGCGGGGCTCGAACCCACGGACCGCGAGATCGTGACCTGGCTGAAGTCGGACGCTTAACCGACTGCGCCACCCAGGCACCCCGGAGGCATTTTACTCCAAAGCTCATTTCTTGATTTGTACTTGTCATCATTTGTTTACTTTTCTTAATATGGTTGTAGGACAGGGAAGGGCATAGGCCCTGGAGCAGACTAGCCTAACTTAGAAACCAGCAACTTGCAACTGATTCAGACCCTGAACTCAGGTTTCATAAATGAGGATCCCCGTCAGCAAGGCTGGGACCAGCCCACAGTCACCACTCCATTGGATCTGGTTGGGCATGTGATGTCATTCAACCCTCCGTGTAGGACTTACTGAGTCATCATGGCCAGTTGTAGGTATAAAGAAAGCAGGCATACGGTAGCATTTGACAAGTACCTTAAGACCTACCTGCTTCCCAAAGATGGACCTGGCCAATGGAGACACGCAATTCCTGCATTATAGTCAGACCTGTGGATATTTGTTACCCTTATTAAAGTGTCTGTATATTGTATTGCATATAAATGAAAGTAAAATGCCGTCTTTTGTGCAAAATACTCCTGTAGCAGGATCAGAAAGTGTATTCACACTCTGTGTTGTACATATGTATGCTGGCTTATTTATTTACTTGTTTGTTTATTTATTTATTTATTTATTTATTTACCCACATCTACCCAATCTGGGTAGGAGTCCTTGGGCACTGGGTAGTAGAGAAGAAAAATAGGTTTAGTCTATTCCAATGGAATAATTCTTAAAACCCCTTTAAATAATGTTCAGTTCTCAGTTAAATTGCCCTCTAGCTCAGATTTCTCTCTTTTTTTTTTAATCCTCCCTTTTCTTTTTCCCTGAATTAAGGAGGTATCTGGTATGTGGAAACAGGATGGATCCATGCAGTGTTTTGTATTCTCTGCTGGCCCTTCCCCCGGGACTGTGACGTCCTCTTGTGCTGACAGTTTCCGCAGATATTACCCATGAGCTTGTTTTCCTCAGTTGGGTTTTAGCCCAGTAGCCCTTCCAAGCTGATTCAGCCTCACTTTGGTTCTCATTGGTGGCAGGTTTTCTCCTCCTCCTCTATCCAGACCTCTCTCCAGAGCCAGTAACCCCAGCCCCAGCTGCAGGGGCACCAACCCCTTATCAAGGTGACAAGTTTCTCCCTAAGTACTCTGGGGGGTTCTGGCCCCCATGCATAGTTAACTGACTGCATAAGGTGATTTGAGGAACTAAACCCCAAGGGCTGGTGCCTGGCCTCCAAGCAGATTAAGGTCCGTTTACAAGGATGTGGCTGTGCTCCAGGTTGGTGTGGGATAACCAGAAAAATATATTTTTTAGAGCCGATAAAGGAGATTGGGGCAGGCTTCCTGTACCAGTCAGGGACCACGAAAGAAGCAGATGGATGGCATGCTCGAAAGGGGTGCCTCATTCAAGGGATTTGAGTGAAGGGACTATTCAAAGAATAGGGGAACCAAGAGGGGGGTGTAGAAGCACCTCAGAACAACAGCAGTGGGAAGTCCATACAATCTGTAGGCTGGAGGAGAGCATCCGATTCTAGGAACTTGACAGGCACTGAGCTGTAGAAGAGGACTCCCTAACAGAAGTCATAGTCTCTGATAGTGAAAAAGCTGAGGCTGCACAGGGCAGCCTGGCAGGGAGGGAGGCAGTCCCTACCCCTGTCTTCTGCTCTGCAGTGTCCCGCTGGGGCTCCCCACTGGCCAACGTGGAAGGGTTAGGGAATTGTATTGGTGTATTCCTTAGGTCAGTCTTCCAGGGCACAGAACAGAGTGGAGAGGAGGGGATCTGGAGGTGCAAACAGAATCTCCATCATTCTGGGCCAAAGCCCAAAGAGAAAGATTGAACATACACATTTCACTTTCTTCTTCCTTCCTTTTTCCCACCGTCTCCAAGAAATGGAACAGGAGACATGTATGCCCTTGGTAAATTCTAATGCACTCTGTACCTAAGGGAACTCCCTTGCCTGGGTGTCCTGGGCTTGGCTTCTGATGATATATGAAGAGGGAAATAAAAATATGAAGAACATCCTCTCCTTAGGAAATCGCCCATTTTGCCAAGCTTTTGTCTCTCTGGAAAACCCAATTTCAGATGCCAAGAATTTAAATGTGAATCTTTTCCCCATGTTTCTTTTGCTCCTCTGCCCCACTTCAGACAGGTGGAAGCCTTAGACCAGCTAGGAAAATACTATATTCTTGGGGAAGCAAAAGAGAATATAGCACATTAATATTTTTTTAAACTATCACCCCCAATTTCACCAATATGCAGCTGTGGTTCATATGGAAATTAAAAACTTCTATAACATTTTCACATGTCTTCTCTTATTTCACATAATTTACTCTTAACAATGATCCCATAAGGTTATCAGTTTTACAGATGAGAACACTGAGGTCAAGTGTACTCTGTAGTTAGTGGCAAACCCACAGATGGTAGAATTCCAGATCTCCTGACTTCCTGGCAAAGGGGGCCTATGCCAGCCAAGGGGGGCATAGTTTGCACATTTTTTTTTCAACGTTTATTTATTTTTGGGACAGAGAGAGACAGAGCATGAACGGGGGAGGGGCAGAGAGAGAGGGAGACACAGAATCGGAAACAGGCTCCAGGCTCTGAGCCATCAGCCCAGAGCCCGACGCGGGGCTCGAACTCATGGACCGCGAGATCGTGACCTGGCTGAAGTCGGACGCTTAACCGACTGCGCCACCCAGGCGCCCCTAGTTTGCACATTTGAAAAGAGAACCAAATTCATGAAGTTGTCTATATTCATAACGTACTGGTGTCTGCTAAAAATTATGTTTCTTGAGTGATTTTGTCCACTGATAACTGCTTTTATTAAAACTATGCTTTTAATCTCCTCTAAAACCTGCTTCCATAGTAACTAGGTCATTTTATACTCATGCTGCCCTGTCACATTCTCATCTGTCACTTGGTGTCTCTTATCATTTGCTTTTATTTTTCCTCCCCATTCTGACTCACTTCCACTGGTGAATCACTTCTTTATTCACCTCCTCTTTCATCTACTCCTAGATTCTGGAATTATCCTCTGACCTCATAATTTGATTACTGCCTTCCTAACCCAGTGAGTTGAGCATATTCTACTGGAAATAGCCGGCCCTGTGCTTCCTTTGTTTGGGTTTGCATGGCTCCCTGCGCTGAGCTGTGTGACTCAAGAACACCCATTGGAAGAGGATGCAGCAGGGAAATAGGAGCAGAAGTAGGAAAAGAAGATGGGGACTTGGCATTTAATGTCAAACAAGAGTGAAGAAGGTAACTGGCCTAATTAGACCCGAACCAACAAGGAACGTGGTTGTGAGTTGTCTTGAATGGCTTCGTTCTGGGAGTGAGACTTTGAAGGATCCATGATGTTGCCGTGGACTGGCACATGTGACAGATCATAGCTGAAGGCTGGCGCACAGAATCTCACTGCATAAGGTCTATGTTATTTTCCCCTGAAAAGAAGAAACTACCCCCTGGAAAGCAAATTCCCTCTTTCCCTAAATCCACTGGAAGTTTCCCAGTTCACATATTGTCAATTAAAGTGGATTTTGAGGGGCGCCTGGGTGGCGCAGTCGGTTAAGCGTCCGACTTCGGCCAGGTCACGATCTCGCGGTCTGGGAGTTCGAGCCCCGCGTCGGGCTCTGGGCTGATGGCTCAGAGCCTGGAGCCTGTTTCCAATTCTGTGTCTCCCTCTCTCTCTGCCCCTCCCCCGTTCATGCTCTGTCTCTCTCTGTCGCAAAAATAAATAAACGTTGAAAAAAAAATTAAAAAAATAAAATGGATTTTGAATTGTGGTTTCTTTCTAGACTGTAAGAAGATACTAAAGATGTTTGATGTCTTGAAAAGTCTAAGTACCTGGCAGTACTGTGTGTAACCTGACATGTGTCCTCTCACACTGTCAAGAGAGGGGTAGATTGAGAACTTGTGTACCAGCTAAGTTTGAACAGTAGCTCTTTAGTTCCTGGACCCAGCTGAGTTAGGGAGACAAGAGTGTCTTAGAGGTTCCTACAAGGGCTCTTCTTTAACCCTAACCCCCAGGGCAGGGGGCTGCTTACCTTCTGGGACCATCTCTTAACTCTGTGCTTGGAATTGCTGCTAGTTCTTGATAAAGGCAGTTCTACAACATTGACTGAAAATACATCGGCCACATCATAAACATAAATATTTACTAGTGGGGAGGGAGGCACCTGGTGGCACAGTAGGTTGGATTTCGGCTCAGGTAGTGATCTCACTGTTGATGAGTTCAAGCCCCACATCCAGCTCCCTGCTGTCAGCACAGAGCCTGCTTCAGATCCTCTGTCCCTATGTCTCTCTGCCCCTCCCCAACTCTCTCTCTCTCTCTCTCTCTCTCTTGCCCACGCACACACCCCCCTCTCTCTCTCTCTCTCTCAAAAATAAATAAATATTTTCTAAAAAATATTTATTAGCAGAAGTGACCATTTCCCCCCTCTTTCAATGACCTACTTAACATTGCTGTACTAAGAATCTACAGATATTCTCATAGGTTGCTGATGTTTGCATAAAACTAACACAGTCTTTCTGAGAGATAATTAGGCAGTGGTTTTCAAAACCGTCATGCCCTTTGCTTGGGTGGCTTGGTCGGTTAAGCATCCAACCCTTGGTTCTGCTCAGGTCATCATCATCTTGCAGTTTCATGAGTTTGAAACCTACGTGGGGTCCTGTGCTGGCAGCGTGAGGCCTACTTGGGGTTTTCTCTTTCCCACTCTCTTTCTACCCCTCTCCTGCGCTCGCTCTCTCTCTGTCTCTCCCTCTCCTTCTCTCTCCCCCCTCCCCCACTTGCACTTATCTTTGTCTCTTTCAAAATGAATGAATAAACTTAAAAAAAAAGTTTCTGTCCTTTGACTCTGTAATCCAATGTACAGTAAATCATCAGGATTTTGCCCAATGATTGACTAGGAAGATGTTCACTGTAGCTTCCCAGTAAACAGGATGAGTTATCAATCATACATGAGACAAAGTACTGGATAACTGTCAAAAATATATAAGTGTGGGGCTGTGTGTCTTTAGACAGACAGGATATTCATGATTTCCTATTGAATAAATCAAGTTCACAACAGTAAATGCATATAAATATATACAAGAAAATGTAGACATATGCATAGAAGAAATACCTAGTAAGGATGGACCAAAATGATATTTGTTTCTAGATAACGTGATTAACAGTAATTTTAATTAGTAATGGATAATTTTATTTTTCTATCTTCTACAATGAACACATATTACTAATGAAAAAGAAAATGATTTAACATTGAACCTGGCCTCTAGAGTAGGTAGATGGGACAAGAATCTGATGAACTTGGTTCAGCAGTATGCCACCTTCACTGATGTGCGTCGGTGTATCAGCAGTGACACAAGGTGCTGATGGTACCCTGTTGATTCAGACCAAAGGATGTGGGTACAGGAGACTCAAGAGTAGGGTCAGCTTGAGAACTTTGCAGATGGTTTCATATTTTTACTCTCTAACAATTGTTCTAATATTGTAGGATAATTATTTATCTTTCTTTTTTTACTTGAGATCAAATTTTTTTTTGAGTTTTTATTTTAGAGAGAGAAACAGAACATTAGTGGGGGAGGGGCAGAGAGAGAGAGGGAGACACAGAATCCTAAGAGGCTCAAGGCTCTCAGCTGTCTGCACAGAGCCTGATGCGGGGCTCGAACCCACGAACCGTGAGATTGTGACCTGAGCCGAAGTCAGAGGCTCAACTGACTGAGCCACTCAGGTGCCCCGAGATCAAATTTATTTTTAATTGTTTTATCAAGTAATTATTTATATACAAAAGTATGTTTACAAAATAAATTTAAAGTGTAGAAAATCTTCGTACACAGAAACTCAGTGTCCCAGAAATGGAGCATTACCATTAACCCTATACGGACCCCATATAAGTTCCCTGTTCCCATTTACACGTACCCTCTCTCAGAGAAAACCCTTTTCCTGAATTATTTTTATCATAGTCTTGCTTTTCTTTTCTAAAGAACATTTTATTTAGGTTTGCATGTTTTTGGCCTTCATATGGATGGGAGTATACTTTATTATTCTTTTCCAATTTGTGTTTTTCTCTCAGTATCTTGTTTCTTTTTTTTTTTTTTTTAACGTTTATTTATTTTTGGGACAGAGAGAGACAGAGCATGAACGGGGGAGGGGCAGAGAGAGAGGAAGACACAGAATCGGAAACAGGCTCCAGGCTCCGAGCCATCAGCCCAGAGCCTGACGCAGGGCTCGAACTCACGGACCACGAGATCGTGACCTGGCTGAAGTCGGACGCTTAACCGACTGCGCCACCCAGGCGCCCCTCAGTATCTTGTTTCTGAGTTTCATCCATGTAGTGTGTAGCTGTAGCTCAGTCATTTTACTGTTGTCATTCGTGCTGGTGTAAATGCACCAGGATATACTTGCGCCTTCTCCTGTTTGTGGACTTTTGCATGGCTCACAGTTCTTGCTACCATTAAAGTTCTTAGTAATGACCTCTGGTGCTCCTATATGAGTGTCTCAGGTGTATACATACACAGGTGTAGAACTGATTGATGGTAGGGTATGTGAACTTACCAGATCATGTTAAATTATTTTTCAAGTCTTTTATCTCTCTTTATATTCTTGCCAGCAATGTGTGCGAGTTTCCATCCTTCACATAGTCGTCAACATTCGATAATGTCAGACTTTGAACTTTTACTAAACCAGTGGGTGTGCAGTGATTTCATCCGTATTTCCCTGAACATCAGTGAGGTTGAGCATATTTTCTTGAGTTTGTTAACCATTTGTGATTTCTCCCCATAGCAAATCTCTTTTGGATGTTTTGGCCCTGTTTTTATTGGGTTATTTACATTTTTGAAACTGGTTTGTAGGAATTCTGCTTATCCTGGAAATGCATCTTTTACTAGTTAAACATGCAGGAGAGATCTTCTTCCAACTAGTGGCTTGCCTTTTAATTTTCCATATAGTGTGCTCGATGAAGAGACATTTGTGATTTTATTCATCCTTTTATTCATTATTTGCCCTTTTTTGTGTCTTTTTTTTTAATTTTTTTTTCAACGTTTATTTATTTTTGGGACAGAGAGAGACAGAGCATGAACGGGGGAGGGGCAGAGAGAGAGGGAGACACAGAATCAGAAACAGGCTCCAGGCTCTGAGTCATCAGCCCAGAGCCCGACGCGGGGCTCGAACTCACGGACTGTGAGATTGTGACCTGGCTGAAGTCGGACGCTTAACCGACTGTGCCACCCAGGCGCCCTCCTTTTTTGTGTCTTAAGAAGTCCCTCCTACCCAGAGGTTCATAAATCCTATTGTCTTCTAAACTGTTTATAATTTGATCTCTGTGAATGATGTAAAGGTATCCAATTTTATTTCTTCTACATGGATAACTATCTGCTTCAGGACAGTTTACTAAAAGGCCTTCCTTTCCCCACAGATGTATAAATGTCCTAATGAAACTTCCGTATCCGTGAGGGCCTAATTCCTGGGTCCTCCAGAGAACATACGCGTTTAAGTTATCCAGATGCCAAGGGCCTCAACTCGGGAATGTCTTTCTTTCTTTCTTTCTTTCTTTCTTTCTTTCTTTCTTTCTTTCT
>NW_024412394.1:81731352-81802316 GCF_014898765.1 Herpailurus yagouaroundi
TCTTTCTTTCTTTCTTTCTTTCTTTCTTTCTTTCTTTCTTTCTTTCTTTCTTTTATTTTATTTTTTGACGATAAGGCATTTTTCTCACCTAACAAGTTAGAAGTTGTGCTGTCCTGGGGGTCATTCTGTGGCACAACCATGTCATCAAGAACCCAGACACTTCCTTTTTTCCCTCTGCCAGAATCAGTTTGTCTGTGATGTTTCCTCCCAGCTGCTGCTGCTCCTGGTTTTGTATCCACATATTTCCACATCCAAAGTGGGAAAAAGTTAACAATACTCTCTATTCGAACTTCATTTGGGCCACCCACATAGTGTGCATTCAAGCACCCAGCTCACACACAGTCCCACTCGGGGTTATGGATGTCAGGGAGGCATTTTTGCCGTCCATTTAATGCTGAGTGTCAAGGCAGGCTACTTGCCTTGCCAGATCCCTGTGGGGAGCAATGGTATTTATTTCCAGTTCACCTTACTCTCAGGGTGCAGCTCTGAGGGGATGCGGATTTATGGACAAGTCTCACCTTAAACCCCTCTCTCTGGGTGGCCCTAGGCTTTGTCCTCTGCCCCCTGCACCCCAGGGGAGAGTGAAAGCCAAAGCTGGAATTCATCTGGGTGGCAAATGTGGAACTAATGAAAACTTCTTTTGTTTACACCTCTGGCTTCCCACTTTCCCTTAGTTCTTTGGCTTCGTATTATTCTTTACTTTCTTGGAAGTTCATCACACATTTAGAAAGATTTTTTTTCTTGGAATATTTAGTTGTTTTTCAGCAGGAGGGTCAGTCAGGGCATCTAGTTCTCCAGACTGAAAACAGAAGTTGGCTAAATTTATATTTTAATTGCATTCTGTTTTTATCAATCTTGCCTAAAGGATTGTTGGAGACGGAACCATTGCAAGGGCGAGATGAAGACACAGTAGCCAGTGCGGACTTCTCTAGCATGCTGTCTGAGGAGGAAAAAGAAGAGTTAAAGGCAGAATTAGTTCAGGTATGTTCAGTAATCTTATTGTTGTTCTACCTCAGTATTTTAGGAGCTATTTATTGTTAGTTTTGTATACGTCCCATATTACAATTATGTTGTCTTTCATTTAATAAGATTTTTAAAAAATTAAGTGTATTTATTTTGAGAGAGAGAGAGAGAGAGAGAGAGAGAGAGAATGAGAGCGGGAGAAGGGCAGAGAGAGAGACAAGAGAGAGAATCCCAAGCAGGCTCCACGCTGTCCGCGCGGAGCCCAACCTGGGGCTCAATCTCACAAACTGCGAGATCATGACCTGAGCCAAAATCAAGAGTTGGGCGCTCAACTGACTGAGCCACCCAGGCGCCCCTCATTTAATAACATTTAATAAATGATATATTACAAGGTGATTACTTTTTTCTAAGGTGTTTTTGTAATGCCAGTTGTCCATTACACTTTGGTTATAGTAGAAAAAGGAATGATTAAGCAACAATGATGAATAGGTGTAAATATGCACCTCTTATTCTTTTAAAGTTCACAATATTATGGGAACAATAATCACTTACTGATGAGTACAGGTGCAAGCTCCTTTTTAAGAGCAGTTCTTGCTTTAGGTCAGCAGCTTAGCTCAACAGATACTTTGAAGTGACTTATTTTTGTAATGCAAAAGCCAGTCATAGAAGTGACTGAATTTGTTGTGTACTCTTTTGCAGAAGAATAAAGCTCTGGGGGCAGAAAGGAAAACTATGATGAATCCAGGTGTCCTTAGCTCCTGCATAGTTGCTGTGGGCCTCTGGACGTAGAGGTGGGGAGAGTGCCTGGCTCATTGGGGATACAAGTTTTGTTCAAGCCATTTGTTTGCAGCACCCACTAACCCTTCAACGCTTTGCTAAGGAGCATTTACATTGGAGGAGGAAAGCACTGGAGAAAGGGAGCTTCTCAGGTAGAATAAACAATAGGGCAAGAGGGAAGAAGCCCATATTCCTCCCCATTTTGTGTCCCTGCATCATAGGGGAGAAAGCTCCTAGCCTAGCTGGGAGCAGGACTGTGGGCTCTATGCGGGCTGAGGACACAGCTTTGAACTCCACCTTACCCTCACCCAGCTGGGTCTGCTCCAGACTCTTTACGCTCTAATGTTCTGGTGGTGTCTGTTTATGACAGGTTATAATAATATTAAAGACTTTTTAGGTGCTTTCCCAAAACACACTTGACAATGACTTCATTATAACATGAAAGAGCAGCTTGTTCTTGGTACAGCAGAAATTATTTCCGTAAGCACAGTGCCTCAAATCAAACAGCCTGTTTCTTTAGCTAGGTCTGTCTGTGGCCACTGATCCAGAACAACGCAGTTGACTTCAGATTGGCCACACATGCCAGCATGCACAGACCGAAGTCAGCTGTCATGGAAAATGGACCAGCGCCATGTTTTCTTAAAGCCTGGAATTCTGGTTCATGACCTGTTGGCTCATGTCGATTGTGGTGTCCAAAAGTTGTATTTTGCAAACTGGTGTAAGATAACTGATTCTAAACTAAAATAATTCCTGTTATAGTCCATATTTAAGTGTAGACAAAACCACTGTAGCAGACCAACTTTTATAAAAGTTCTGGGACTATTGGGTTATACATACACATCACATATGTCAGTGTATTTTTGTGTGCATTCTTTATTTTCTAAATGTTCAACAGTGAGCATGCATTATTTTTATAATCAAGAAAAAGCAAGCCTTGGTTCTAAGTGGATGCCCCTGTAATGAAAAAAGCCAACAGTGTTTTCAGAAATTCCTGTCTTATTTGGCCACATTAATAAGCTTGCAGCACATCTCATTCCTGAGACTCTTTGAGCCTGACTTCTGGTAATAACACCAGACTCCTTGTTACTGTGTTCAAGTTACCAGGATCCATGTTTTCATCCTTTAGAATGCTTCCTGCTTCTTATTTCTGGATTCCTCAGAAATGAAGAAGAACTTCATATTGCCAAAGAGGCATCGTGACTTCCAGAGGCAGGTGGGCACAGCTGTATGCCCCAGGCCAAGTGACAAGCAAAGGAAAGGTGTCTTTGCTATTTTTCTTTTCACATCTCCATTTCTTCTGCCTCCACCTCAGACCACCTCTGCTTAATGCTCATCCTTTTCTTAAGTCTTCTTTCCCTGCCCTTCCACAAATGCAATCTGGTGTGTATGTGCGTGTGCACACTCTTGCTCACTCACATGTGCATGCACACTCACACACCCACCCCAGACCAGGTTCTTTCAGATCACATTCAGATTAGCTCAGAGGCTAGGGGTTAATTACAACAAGAACACGCAAAGAACAATCTCGGCCGTCCCACAACTGGCCCTCCGAAGACTTGGGACCTCTTTCAGACAGCCCAGCTTCCCGGCCTCAGCTCTCCACAGATATTCTTCCTGGGCCCCTGGTTGAAAGCAATCCCTTTCTGTGTGAGGGAAGATCCTACTGGATCCGTTCTCTACTTGGTTAACAGAACATCTCGCAGGCCAGCCTGTTAGATTGCCTTTGAGTAAGGCAGTCATTTGTGGCCAAGACCCAAAGCAAGAGCTTTGTGTAAACGGACTTCTTATCTCTGACTCCGTTGCTTAAGAGGGGTCTTGGGGGTGCCAGGGATTCAGTCTCCTCTTCAATGTGCTCCTCTCCCTAGTGTCCTCAGATTCTCTCACTGTCTTGTGACTGCGCTGGATCCCTCCCCACTGCTTTATCTAGACTGTTTGGTTGTTTATATTCCTATGAGGATGCCTTTATACTTCGGGCAAACTCATAACTCCACTCATCCACACAGCCAGCATATGGTTGTGTGCTTACCAAGTGTAGACAACAGAAAGATCCGTCCTTATGTCGGGAGACATAAAATAAGCCAATATTGTCCAAAAGGCTACATCTTAGATGGAGTCTTCATTTTGAAAGAGGAATCTGTTGTTAACACAATTTAGTCTTTAGTTTATTATTGTCATCATGCAGTACATATGTGTGTTTTTAAAAGTCTCTTCGTTGTGAGGCCAGTATCGCCTCTGATCTTGTGCAGTGGTCTGTGTATAGAAGACATGCAATTAAGATTTCTAATTAACTTGAATTATTTTGTAGGTTAAAGAAATACTTACATCTTTTAAAGTTTATTTTTATTTTTTTAGTAACCTCTACACCAGACATGGGGCTTGAACCCATGACCCCAAGATCAAGATTGCATGCTCTACTGACTAAGCCAGCCAGGCACCCCAAAATATTTACCCTTTTTGTTTGTTTATTTTTGAGAGCAAGATAGAGCATGCAAGAGTCGGGGGTGGGCAGAGAGAGAGGGGGACAGAGGATCCCAAGCGGGTTCTGCGCTGAAAGCAGCGCGCGTGACGCAGGGCTTGAACTCACAAACCATTGAGACCATGACCTGAGCAGAAGTCGGACACTTAACCAACTGAGCCTCCCCGGCACCCCAATATTTACATTTTTAAATACCAGAAGTTGAATATGCTTTTATACAAACCTAATCAACATATAAAGAAATACTATTTTGTTTCAGCTATTTGTTCTCATAAGCTGCTCCTGGCAGCTTTTCTGAGGTCTTTACATATCTATTCTGTGGGGTTTTTTACCTTCCTCTCCCTTTCCGAATAAACGTGCTCAGTATTTCTGTGCCGCTTCCATCCTGCTCTACCTTCCTATCACCAAGCTGCGTGTTAGGCTTCGTATTCCACAGTGTGACTTGGCTTTTGAAAGGGACGGAGTGTTGGCATTAATAGTGTAAATTTATGACTATATAGCCAGCAAGTACTGCCAGTGTCCTCTAGATAAAATGACTCAAGAAAAATAGGCAGTAATAAGAGTAGGAAAAACACCACGCAACATTATCAAGTAGGCAAAGCCTATTTTCAAGGCAAAGCCTGTTCGGGCTCCCTTCATCGCTTTGGGCTCTTCTCCTTTCCTTTGGTGTGTGGTTCCTCAAGAAGAACACATGGTACCCTCACGCCATCTGGCTTGTAGACTTACAAAGAAGTGCGTTAGGCTCTTGGCCTTTCTCTCTTGGTTCCTTCCTTCAAGACCTTCGTTCTTTCATTCTGGACTGAGTAGTGAACAACTAAAGTGTTCGTCATCGGTAATGTCTTATTGTAATACCTTTCTATTTTAGTCAGAGTCCTCCAGAGAAACAGAGCCAATAGGATGTATATATGTATATGGAAAGAGATTTGTTACAAGGAATTGGCTGATGTGATTATGGAATCTGACAAGTCACAGGATCTACCGTCAACAAGCTAGAGACCTAGGGGAGCAGATGGTGTAGTTCAGTCTCAAGGCTTGAGGCCTAACAAGGGCTGATAAGTCAATATTACAGTTTAAATCTGAAGGAAGAAAAAAAAAATGTCCCAACTCAAATGCAGCCAGGCAAAGAGAATCCCTGTTAACTGAGGGAGGGTCAGCCTTTTTGTTTTATTTAGGCCTTCCACTGATTTGATGAGGCCCACCCACTCTGAGAAGGCAGTCTCCTCTACTCAGTCTACCAGTTGAGTAGTTAATCTTATGCAGCAACACCCTCACAGGCACACTCAGCATGTTTGACCAAATGTCTGGGCACCCCATGGCCAGTCAAGTTGACATATAAAAATAACCTTTGCCCTCTCTCAAGTAGTATCTGGATTTTAATCTTAATTCTTTAAGACCGTTAGCCAAAGGCAGGACTGGCCAGGAGAGGAGAGGAGGCTGGCCTTCAAACAGTATATGCAAGAGATCAGAAACTCTTATTCCTAAACATCACACCGATGATTCAATAGTTTATGAAAATATTTCTTTGTCTCGATGTAAGTTAGATATTTTATGTAATCTAGCAAATAAAATAGGAAGGTAAATTTTCAGTCTTCTAACATACATGTCATATTGAAGTTATTCATTAGCTAATTCAGATTAATTTGTATTTTTTTGCAAAATTCACTATTTTAATATAAAATTAACTGTTTTAAAGTGAACAGTTCAATGCATTTAGTATACTTATGATGTTGTGTAACTACCACCTCTATCTAGTTCCAGGACATTTTTAACACTGCAAAAAAGAAACCCCATGCTTATTAAGCAGTTACTTCCCATTTCCCCATCTGCATTCTATATCTGTGGATTTACTATTCTGTATATTTCATATACCTACTTTGGGTCTGGCTTCTTTCACTTAGCCTAATGTTTCTGAGGTTCACCCATGTTGTAGCATGCGTCAGTACTTCATTCATTTTTATGGCAGAATAATATTCCATTTTTTGTGTATACTGCAATTCATCTATTCATCCTTTGATGGGTATCTCGGCTGTTTTCATATCTGGCTATTGTGAATGGTGCTATTGTGAACAGGTGTATACATGTATTTGTTTATATTATGTTTAACTTTTTAAGATACTACCAGACTATTTTCCACAGTGGCTGAGCCATTTTACATCCCACCAGCAATGTACAGGGTTCCAATTTTGCTACATCCTCACCAACACTTGTTGTGTGCCTGTTAATTCTTAAAGAATCAAGTTTAAATATCTAAGCATAAATATTTGTCCTATAAGGAGATCTTCTAGGAAGTGAAGAAACCAACGAACCAGACTATTAGTTTCTAATAAAAATGATTAATTTAAAATTAAAATTAATAAGTACTTTAATTAATGATTTACCTGCACTCCACTTCATTCCAAAAGGAATTTGACATGGCTTACAGAGGTACCTATAGGGTTTCCATACTACCTCATCAGAGGATCTGGGAGTGCTTATTAAATAATGCATGTGGGTGTAGCCTGGCCCTACCAAATTGAAGATATCAGGATCTTAGGACATTAAAAGGGGCATACATCTAGAATCTGCATTTTGAATATTCCCTATGAGTGACTTTTATGTAAACTGAAATTGAGAACCATTGGTATAACTAGACCAAAAAATCTCATTAGTCAAAGGAAGGGTAGAATCTCACCCTGAGCATCATTTAAAATATTTGTGATTAAAGGCTTTGCCGTGGGGCAGAACTCTGCTCTGTGGAAAGAGATGTGGTTCTCATTTTTCATTCTTGCAAGCTAATACAATTTAAGATTATGTATTTTTTCAATTTATGGATTTGCTTATAGAATTTTTGGCATACATTTAATCACTGGTAAATATACTGAAAGTTTCAAGCAGTGTGAATCTTAGCATTTTATTGAAATTACGAGAATTTAATTAAAGAACCTGAGAGTAGACCTGAGTAACCAAGTTCGTGTCTCCATCATTAGGAGTCTCTATCTTACAAATGCCTTTTAATGTGTACTTCCATGTTTAAAATATTAGGCATGAGACTTCATTGTTCTTTCTTTAGGTTGGTGCTTGGTAAATTGGTCACTTCTGTATTTCTCCCTATCCCTTTTTTGGGATCAAGGATTTCATTAGAAAACTATGAATCCCTTACTTTCCTCTCCCAAATAACTAATGAGTCTCCTACTGCCCCCCCCCCCAATTTTGAATAAATTTCTAGGGTCCCATAGATAGGAGGTTTCTCTACATCTGTCATTTTATTCTGCCGGTTAAAAATTGTCCCATTATTTTCATCACATAGGAAACTATGGTAATACCCAGTGCATCAAAAAAAGCACAAGACTCCCAATAATTTCAGTCATTCAAAACATTATTTATGCAAAAGAAAGCAGGTCTTTTAACAGAATAAAACACTGACATGAAACCCAGGCATTTTCTATGGAAAGAGAGCTAGAGATACAGCCTTGGGAAATATTAGGCCACAGATTAAATGCAGGAGGATACACTGACAAAAATGACAAAGTAAAATATGACATGATAGCAAAAGAATAGAGGGTTTAATTTTAAAATAACCATATGTTCTCATTTAATGGGAAGACTAAAAGCATGACCCCCCTTTCTGGTCCCTGAATAGATTCCTTTTGCCGTAATGAATATTAGATCTGCATACTGAAGACCTGCTCATCAAGAAAAGACAGGGTGCTACTGATTATAACATGTTTACAGAATGTGTAATTCATTTTAGGAAGATATCCATGAGCATTAGAAAACTGTTCCGTAAACATAAAAAACGAATAGTACTGGGTTACTAGGGCATTTGCTAATATTAAAAACCCCAAGAGATTGTTCTTTTCTACTATTGTATTTAAGATGCTTCTTAGAATTTTGCCTATTTTGCTTAAGCGATTACTAGTGTCTAAGAAGCGTCACAACGCTATTCCAGTCTGTCCACTATTGGGGTAAAGTCTTCCTTTACACTAGAAAAAAGACTAATATTTGCGAAACTACTTTTCTTTTTTGAGATTCTTTTCTAGCAGCTATGTCTTTGGTAACCCAAGGAACACATTTGCAAGATGACTGATCGTGTCAGTGATGTGGTTTGTGGTCAGAAGCGGAACTAGACTTTGAATGTAAATGGGGCACAGCTGCCACATTTTTCCAAAATAAGAAATCTAGTAAAAATGTCAAGCTTTTTAGGACCTATGTACATGTGGGACACTAAGGAAGTACTAATAGTTCTCTTCTGGTTTCACAAAGAAAGTCACAATTATTTATACTTTTCAGAAAACAATGATGTAAATTGAAGCAATATTACCAAGGCAATACATTATAAAATATGACACTGGAATAAAATACAACAATTGGAATCAAAGACTGTATGGGGTTTCAAGTTGATTTTCACAGGTTATAGCAACACTGTCTAAAATCTGGGCATTTTAGGGGTGCCTGGGTGGCTCAGTCGGTTAAGCGGCCAACTTCAGCTCAGGTCATGATCTCGAGGTCCGTGGGTTCGAGCCCCGCGTCAGAATCTGTGCTGACAGCTCAGAGCCTGGAGCCTGTTTCAGATTCTGTGTCTCCGTCTCTCTGACCCTCCCTCATTCATGCTCTGTCTCTCTGTCTCAAAAATAAATAAACATTAAAAAAAAATTTTTTTAAATAAAATCTGGGCATTTTAAAGAACTGCTCTGTTAGAAATTACATTTGCAGGAGCAGTTTTTTGTATGTGACTTACACATTTTATAACTAACTGTAAGTTTGTACCTTTTGTCCTTCTTCACCCATTTCACCCCCCACCCCCTTTACCTCTGGCAACTACCAGTCTCTTCTCTGTATCAATGAGCTTGTTTTTGTTTATTTTTTTAGATTCCTCATATAAATGAGATCATATGGTATTTATCTTTTTCTGTCTGATACATTTCACTTAGCATAATGCCCTCAAGGTCCATCCGTGACACAAATGGCAACATTTCCTTCTTTTTTTTTTTTAAGTTTATTTGTTTATTTTGAGAGAGCAGAGCATGTGCAGAGCCAGGGCAAAGAGAGAGGGAGAGAGAAAATCCCAAATAGGCTTTGTGCTGACAGAGCAGACTCAAATTCCATACCATGAGATCAGAACCGGAGCCAAAATCGAGAGTAGGATGCTTAACCGACTGCACACCAGCATCCCTTTCTTTCTTTTTTATAGCTGAATAATATTCTTGTGTGTGTGTGTGTGTGTGTGTGTGTGTGTGTGACAATAACATTTTCTTTATCCACTCATCTATCAGTGGACACTTAGCCTGTTTCCATATCTTGGCTATTGTAAATAATGCTGCAATGAGTACGTATCTTTTTAAGTTAATGTTTTCATTTTCTTTGGATGAATACCCAGATGTAAAATTGTTGGATCATATGGTAGTTCTATTTTTAATTTTTTGAAGGATCTCCATATGTTTTACATAGTATACAAGAGCAATTTTATGATGCTGAACAGATTTGCTCTTCTGCTAACACAGGGGAAAGAGGGAATATGTCCATACATAACCTTGTACGTGAATGTTCATAGCAGCTTTATTTGCATTGGCCAAACCCAAATGTCCTTCACCAGGTGAATAAGTAACAAACTGTGGTATATCCATACAATTGAATACTACTCTTCAATAAAAAGAGAACCCTTGATAATGCAGCAACATGGATAAATCTCAAAAATCTCAAGTAATAGATTGAGTGAGTGAACAAAGCCAAAATGAGTATATACTGTGGAGTAAAAGGAAGACTGGTGGCTTCCTGGAGGAGCAGGAAAAAGGGGGAGGGAGAAATTACAAAGAGGACCTAGAAAACTTTTGGCGGTGATGGATATGTTCACAAGAGTAACACACATGTCAAAACTTACAGACGGGTGGTTTATTATACGTCAGTTATATGTCAGTAGATTGTGAAAAAGGAAAAGCAACACAAACATTGTTAAAATGTCTATACTACCCAAAGCAATCTATACATTTAATGCAATCTCTAACAAAATACCACCAAAATTTTTCACAAAGCTAGAGCAAACAGTTCTAAAATATGTATGGAACCACCAAAGACCCAAAATAGCCAAAACAGTGCTGAAAAACAAAAGCAAAGCTGGAGGCATCACGATTCCAGACTTTAAGCTGTATTACAAAGCTGTAGTTATCAAGACAGCATGGTACTGGCACAAAAAAAAAGGACACGTAGATTGATGGAACGGAATAGAAAACCCACAAATGGACCCACAATTATATGGTCAACAAATCTTCGACAAAACAGGAAAGAATATCCAATGGAAGAAAACTGTCTCCTCAACAAATGGTGCTGGGAAAATTGGACACTGACATTCAGAAGAATGAAACTGGATCACTTTCTTACACCATACACAAAAATAAATTGAAAACAGATGAAAGACAGGAAACCATCAAAATCCTAGAGGAGAATGCAGGCAGCAACCTCTTTGACCTCAGCCGCAGCAACTTCTTACTAGACATGTCGCTGGAGGCAAGGGAAACAAAAGCAAAAATGAACTATTGGGACTTCATCAAGATAAAACCTTCTGCACAATGTAGGAAACAATCAACAAAGCTAAAAGGCAGCCTACAGAATGGGAGGACATTTTGCACATGACATATCTGATAAAGGGTTAGTAACCAAAATCTCTAAAGAACTTCTCAAACTCAGCACCCAAAAAACAAATAATCCAGTTAAGAAATGGGCAGAAGACATGAATACACACTTTTCCAAAGAAGACATCTAGATGGCTAAGAGGCACATGAAAAGATGCTCAACATCACTCATCATCAGGGAAATACAAATCAAAACCATGATGAGACACCACCTCACACCTGTCAGAATGGCTAAAATTAACAACATAAGAAACAACAGGTATTGGTGCGGATGTGGTTAAAGGGGAACCCTTTTGCACTGCTGGCGGGAATGCAGCCACTCTGGAAAACAGTATGGAGTTTCCTCAAAAAGTTAAAAATAGAACTACCTTACAATCCAACAATTGCACTGCTAGGTGTTTACCCAAACGATACAAAAATAGATTCAAAGGGGTACATGTACCCCCATGTTTATAGCAGCACTATCAACAATAGCCAAAGTATGGAAAGAGCCCAAATGTCCATAGACTGATGAATGGATAAAGAAGATGTGATATATACGTGTGTGTGTGTGTGTGTGTGTGTGTGTGTGTGTAATAAAATGGAATATTACTTGGCAATCAAAAAGAATGAAATCTTACCATTTGCAACAACATGAGCAGAACTAGAGTGTATTATACTGAGCGAAATAAGTCAGTCAGAGAAAGACAAATACCATATGATTTCACTCATGTGAAATTTAACAAAACAAATGAACGTATAGGAAGGGGGAAAAAAGAAAGAGGGAAACAAACCATAAAAGACTCGTAATGATAGAGAACAAACTGACAGTTGATGGAGGGATGTTGGTGGGGGATGGGCTAGATGGGTGATGGGTATTAAAGAGGGCACTTGTTATGAGCACTGGGTGTTGTATATAAGTGATGAATCACTGAATTCTACTCCTGAAGCCAATACTGCACTGTACGTTAACAAACTAGAATTTAAATAAAAATAAAAAATAAAGGGCTGAGATTAACTGAAAAAAATAAAAGACAAATCACTCTCTTACCTACATCCTGTCCTCCCTCGTTCCTCCCTTTCTGAGGCACTAGTTTGGCCAGACCACAATCCTGTCCAATCTGTGCCTGCACCAATGCAGCTATGTGTAGTTGGGAAAAAATAAACACAATACTGACTAGTGACAGTTGAAAAGAAGTTGCTTATAAGAAAAAGGCATACAGTACAAAGCCAGTTTTTTGTTCATTTTGGAAGATGAGAAGCCAATCTACTAAGTGTCAGCTATTTCTTAGTGGATGACAGGTAATTTTTATTTTCTTGTTTATATTTTGCCGTACAAATGACTTTTTTACAACTTTTATAATCATTAAAACGAAAAAGATCTATTTCTATTTTAAGATATCTGTCATCTCTACGAGATGTGTTTGGTCCAGACAACATGGGCCTGGTAACAAGAGGGTGCAGAGGGTTGATCTGGAGCATCAAGAGCTTTTGCATGTATATGTTTCAGCTGGTCTCATGTCTTTCCATACCATTTCCCCTGTTACATATAGCTAGAAGACGAAATTACAACATTACGGCAAGTTTTATCAGCAAAAGAAAGGCATCTGGTTGAAATAAAACAAAAGCTGGGCATGAACCTGATGAATGAATTAAAACAGAACTTCAGCAAAAGCTGGCATGACGTGCAGACCTCTACTGCGTAAGTGTATCAACAGAATTTTTAAGAAATCACTTAGCTTGCTGTCTCTTATCTCTTCTGTTGTTTTTTTTTTCCTATGCAGCTGCACTTGATCTTAGCCAAAAGGCTGAGAAGCGATTCCTATGCAGCTGATTTGGTACTTATGACTAGGAAAAATATTTTCTCTAGCAGTAAAATAGATATGAATAATCATTAAATATGTTGCATGATGCAGACTCTATAGTTAGCTTCATGAAATTAAACTGTTCACCTAACTCCATTTTTACTCAGATGACTTTTATGGGTTTGTATTTTTCTCTTTATTTTATATATTTTAAGCATTTGTTAAATGTATTTTTTCTTTATGTTTTCTCAAAAATTCTAAGTGGACAGGTGACTTTTCCCCAGAATACTTGGCATTCACTACAGGTTTTGAGTTTCTGTGACAAATGGTTGGCAGTTTTAGTACAGACTTGTTGCCCATTAATTTAAAAAGAAAAGCTTGGGGCGCCTGGGTGGCGCAGTCGGTTGAGCGTCCGACTTCAGCCAGGTCACGATCTCGCGTTCCGTGGGTTCGAGCCCCGCGTCGGGCTCTGGGCTGATGGCTCAGAGCCTGGAGCCTGTTTCCGATTCTGTGTCTCCCTCTCTCTCTGCCCCTCGCCCGTTCATGCTCTGTCTCTCTCTGTCCCAAAAATAAATAAACGTTGAAAAAAAAAAAATTTAAAAAAAAAGAAAAAGAAAAAGAGAAAAAGAAAAGCTTGTACTTTTCATATTTTAGGGATGTGCTTTTCATCTCTACTAACTCTAGAGAAAATTTAGAGGGCTAAGGCCATGTAGAATAATAGAAAAATATATATATATATGCATGTATATAAATATGCATATATATGTATATATATATGCATGCATATATATATACATATTGCTCTCTGTCCCTGGTTCCTGACACAGGGTCCCCAAATCCCTTGGAATTTCCATGGGGGTAGCAGTATCCTTTGTTCTAATGAGATGACCCCTGGTGGCTCTGGGATAGGGAGCTGGTCACTACAAAGACCAAGCCATGATTAGAGGTTTGGACTTGCAGTGCTATCCGCTATCCACTATCCTCCAGAGAAGGGAGAAGGGGGTGGAAATGGAGTTAATGACTGTATGATGGCGCCTCCATAAAAATCGCCAAAACATAGCATCCAGAGAGCTTCTGGGTTGGTGAACACATGGAGGTGCTGGGAGAGGTGCACCAGGAGAGAGCATGGAAGCCACACATCCCTCCCCATGTACCTCGCCCTGTGTATATCCTTTATCATATCCTCTTATTTTTTTAAGTTTATTTATTTATTTTGAGAGAGAGAGAGAGCGAGCACAAGTGGGGGAGGGGCAGAGAGAGGGAGAGAGAGAATCCCAAGCAGGTTCCAACTCAGGGCCCGATCTCACCTTGAGATCATGACCTGAGCTGAAATCAAGAGTCAGATGCTTAACTGACTGAGCCACCCCGGCCTCCCCCATATCCTTCTATAATAAACCAATAATCTAGTAGGTAAACCATTTTCCTGAATTCTGTAAACCACTCTAGCAAATTAATTAAACTTGAGGTCATGGGAACCTCCGATTTATAGCCCATCAGTCACAAGCACACAGGTGATATCATGGACTTAGATTGGCATCTGATGGGGGAGTGAGAAGGCAGTGTTGTGACACTGAGCCCTTAACCTGTGGGATCTGACACCATCTTCGGGTAGGTAGTGTCTTAAACTTTAGGACACCCAGCTCTTGTCACAGAATTGCTTGGTGAGGGAAAAACCATGCATCTGGTGTCAGATGTGTTGTGAGTGTGGTGGTCATTGAGAGCAAAGGAGACACACAGGAGAAGTGGGTTTCTCCTGCTGCTAGACCACCAGAAATGTTTTTGGCTTTCCCTTTATCTTTTTGGCTGATATTAGGCAAGATACAGAATAATTTAGGTATTCTACAGCCATGCTTTTTATTGGATTACTTTTAAAATTACATGAAATATCCAGCTACTGGGTGCTTTTCTAATGATTTAAAATATTTTGTTTGCCAGGTGTTCTTGAATCAAAGGAAGTAAGTGCCCACCTCATGATGTAATTTTTCTTCTTTTTGTGAGTTGGGGGTAGAGGCTGGTGGAGACAGTTCTTATCCCTATCCCTAATGTTAGCCCCAAATTTGTGCCTGCATGTAATGCATTTTCTTCCATAGCATTATCCATTGCATGGTAAAGATATTACATTCCTAGTATTTTAGTGGGAATCAATTTTTTTTTCTTTGCAGGTACTTTTCTCCTGGACAGAGATAGGCCCTACAGTAGGAAAAGGTACCAGTGATGGACAACAGATACTTCAGTTTTGCTGGGGGCAGCTTTGTCTGCTGGTTACTGAAAACTAAGACCTAAGACCTTAGTGCAAGTGCCTTTGTATAAAGAGTTCCATCTAAAAGGAACTTGATGATTCTCCACTTTGCTTCCCCTAGTTTCCATGTAAAGGCAAATGTTTTTTTCCCCTATCACAGCCTAGTATCTACTCCTATGCTTGTGCACCCCAAGGGCTCATCCAGACAGCGTCAGGGCACAGCCCAGAGTAGGGCAGGATGGAGCCAGGGAGCCCATCAGGTTATCTCCACAGGCAAATTAACCTTCCCCAACCCGATGGTGACAATTATGGAAGAAGATAAGAGACCACATATTGGTGCTTATCAATTTAAAATATATATTGCAACACTATATGAATAGTCTCCTGTAAAGGACAGATGGATTTTAGGTACTAAATTAAATGAGCTTCTCTGTCAGTAGTTTTGACTTCCATCTTTGCCCCTCAGTAGCACTATACCAGTTAATGGCCCTGACGGAGTGAGCCTGAACAATCTCCATTTTCCTGATTGTGGGCCCTCTTGTCACACTGATCTGAACTTCCCTCTGGGGTTTAAGACCCAGGTAAGATCTTTCGGCTTGGCCTCCCTAACCATGCTGTAGGGTGGGCTAACCTCACGGGAGATGGGATAACTCTGGCCATTCTGTTGCCGAAGGGAGGAATGGAGCCGTGGATATCTGGCCAGAGGGTACATCAAGTCTGCCCTAGTTCTGATGGGGGCAGGGTGGGAATAAATAGTCCTGAGGCATGGAATTAGAGTGAGCAAGTTCAAGGAGGGTGGGTAGCCCCTTCCCACATTGGAGAATATATAGTCTCTAATTTTCTCACGTTTGAAAAACAAATTAGTTTTATAGTCAGGCGGTACACTTAGTATCGAGCTTTTTGTTGCATGAATAGATTTATTCCCAAGGATTCTGGAGTTGAAAGACTATCAGGGAAACACAGTTTGGTTTTTGTGTTTGTTTACTTTACAAGTAATTCCAGATAACCAGTTAAACAGTAAGTTATGAGAAGCGACATGAAGGAAAAGAGTGTTAGGGGGATGTATGGAGCAGGAGTTTGAACCTTGCCTGGGGACTCAGGAAGGTTTTTCAAGGCAAGAGGTGGATGCTTCAGCAGAGCTCTGAAGGATGAGTGGGAAATCAATCAGGCCGGGAGAGGCAGGAAGAGCTCCTGGGGGAGGCACAGCCTGGTGATGGCCAGAAGGAGAGAAGGCTCCCTCTCCCCTGGGAAAGCAGTCTGGTTAATTAGTGTTGTTGACACAGCAGGGAGAAGTGGAAGAGGGGTGCACAGGGCCTTGTGGTGTCTGTTAATAGAGCTATTCTTATTCCACTGCCACTAGAAAGCCATTAAAGGGGTTGTGACAGTTCATTTACCCAACATGTCTTAACGTGTGCCTGCTATTAGTCATTATTACCCAGGAGCTAATCTAAGCTCTCGGGATGTAGGATTCAACAAGATGGACAAAGTTCCAACCTTCTTAGAGTGTTGAAATGGAAAAGAGCATGAAACCAGCAACAAAGCAAACACAGGAGATGCTGTCAGGAAGTACTATGATGAAAACAGCACAGGGTGATGGGCCAGAGGAGAGGGCAGAGGCACTGTGATTGAGTCCCGGTCAGGGATGTCCTGTCCTGGGAGGTTACTCTGAGCTAATACCTGAATGACTAGAAGGATCTAGTCTTGTGATGATGTAGGGGAGAGCTTTGGGGTTGAGACAAAATTTGCTGCAAAGACCTTGGGGCAAGAAGCGGTTTTGTACATGTCAGGAGCCCAAAGAAAGTGTGGTAGTGAGAGGGGCTGAGGTGGGAGTCTCGGGGGCCTCGCAGCCCATGTGGAGAAGGGGGGGGATCTTATTGCAAGGTTTTGGATGCCACTGGAGGATTTGAAGCAGCAAGTGATCTGTTCGAATTCACCTTTAAAAAAAAATCACTCTGGTAACTTTGTGTTATACAGATTGTGGAGACTGGAAAATCATTTCAGAGACTGTTGTAGTAATCCAGGTCAGTGAAGCGAGTGAGGAGCAGAAAGGGGACAGAATTGGAGGCCAGGCCAATGGGACTTCTCAGTGGTTTGGGGCTGAGACATGCAGGAGGTAAAGGGATCAAATATGACTGTCAGGTCTTTGACACGGGCAGCTGGTTGAGCATGGGGACTGTTTGCAGCAATGGGCATGTAGCATTGTGGCCAAGCCCGTGGACTATGGACTCCAATTGCTTGCATTGCAGTCTAGGTCCCCTGCATCCATGAAATGAGATCATATTAGTACCTATCTCATAGGCACTAAGAATTCAAGGAGTTAATATTTGTTAACAGGCAGGACAGTTTCTGATGCTTTGTAGGCCTATTTGCTGTTCTAGAAGACAAGTCTGGGGGAAGGGGGGAGACCCAAGAATTTTGTTTTGGTGTGTGCTGACTGAAATACCCAATAGACAAACAAGTGCATACATCTAGAAGGCAACTCAGAGGAAGAGTCAAGGATGGAAATGGACATGCAGAGTCATCTGCATGTTGATGTCATTGAAAGCTGAAGGACTAGATGACAGTTATTCAGAGATTATTTAATAAATCTGGATGATCATGGTTCATGGTATGAACCTTACTTTGTACGGAAGAATCAATCCTTAAGTGGAAGGCATGAGTATATCAGTAACACGATTCTAGGAAAGCACCTTTCTCCCGCCCTCTTTTCTTGGCTGCTGATAGAGGAGGAAAAGTCTTAATCACATGGTGGGGGGGTGGGGGAGCGGGGGGCAGGGCTTGGTAACAATCTATTTTCCCCTTGAATTAATTAAACCCCTGCTGTTAGTGCCATGTTACCCATTCTGGGACAAGATCTACACCTCATAGGATGAAAATTTTGATGTGAGAGAATGAGAAGCTGGGGTAAGGTGAGGTTGAGTAAAATTAAATTTCAAAGCACTAAAGAGAATTTTAGCTGTCAGAGGATTGAAGGTGATTCCCAGAGGCAATACTTTGCATACTGATTAAGCAATCATGACCTATTTAGTTTGATTTATACTGGAAAGAAAATCTATGATATGTTAATGAAGGATCTTGGCATATTTTAGCCTGTGGTAGGATTCAAAGAGGAATAGGACTGAATGATAGAAATAATTATATAGCAGACTGAAATGATCTCCTTTATAGAAAGATAACCATGCAGCAGCAAGTAAAAAGATCATCTGTAAACTGGGGTTTGTTGTTGCTGTTGTTTTTGTCATAGTTTGTATGGCTTTGATTTGGAATCTAAGAACATACACCAAAAATTCCCACCACCTCCTTTTGTTGTTGTTGTTGCTGCCGCTGGGGTTTTTGTTGTTGTTTGTTCTCTGCTGCTTTTTTGTGTTGTCTTTAGACTTTAAAGAGGCACGGATGGGGGAGGTGGTTGGTTTTGGAGTGTTAGAGGTAGGGAGGCGACCAGAGGAAAAATTGAATCTCTTCTTAGGTAGAAGGAGTAGGGATTCAGACATGCGACGTTCTTGTGGGCTATTCAAGCTGATAAGCTTCATTTCAGTGAGTGTTCAGCCTTTGCTAACCCCTGACATTTCCCCACTAATAAACCCTTCTGAGTTGTACCACAGACCAAATGGTGGGGCTGCCAAGAGGAGAAGGTTTGGGGAAGGAAATCCTTTTGGAACAATTAATAACTCCATCCTACATAAAGAGGAGTAAAATTCAGCATTAAGAAAACTTGAATTGAGCATGTGATTTACTTGCTCTTTGATTTTTGTGCTTCTAAGACTTCCAAACCATTATAGTCAATAATGATCATTCCCTCTTTTTTGTGAGAAGCTGTTGTAGCACCGTGGAGTTTGGAAGTGCCAGAGAAGATTAAAGACCTCATTTCAAAAGATACACATAGTCAATGTCTTAGACAGCTGTTTATTCTGCTTACCTTTCGGCTTTTATCTTATCACAGAAGGCAGGAAGTAGACTCTTTCAGGTTTAATTGATAACTATATTTTGGTAGTGTTTAGGGAACCTTCCAAAGAAAATAAGCCTCAAAACTTTGGTGTCTTTGGGGAGACGTGCATGGGCCACTGTTAAAATAATAATCTTTTTAAAATCCCATAACAGAAAGTATACCTGTGCTATAAAATATCTTCTTGTAAAAGGACTGTTGAATTAAAAAAAAAAATTAATGTTTATTTTTGAGAGAGAGAGAAAGAGAGAGCAGAAGCACGGGAGGAGCAGAGAAAGAGGGAGACACAGAATCTGAAGCTGGCTCCAAGCCCTGAGCTGTCAGCACAGAGCCCAGAGAGGGGCTCGAACTCATGAACTGCGAGATCATGACCTGAGCCAAAGTCGGATGCTTAACCGACTGAGCCACCCAGGCACCCCAAAAGACTGTTGAATTTTTAAAATTTACTTTGATTTGTGTGTAAAAAAATACTTTAAATCAAAACATTGTAGAACACCTGCTTTCTTCTTTTGATTAACACTACTTTCAAATCAGTAAGACATGACAAGATGAACTATGTGAAAAGTCAGCAGAATCCCTTTTGGCTGGCTTGCAGAGAACCTTACCCCTCACTACTGATAACCTCCTGGTCAGTGCACCAGCCAAACAGTTAACCTGTCCTGGCATTAACTGCTATCCATTCCTTAAAGAAAATGTGGCATATATACATATACAAAGGAATATCATTCAGCCATGACCAGGAAGGAAATCCTGCCTTGAGACACTACAGACAAACCTTGAGGGCATTATGCTAAGTGAAATAAGTCAGACAGAGAAGGACAGATACTGCATGGTATCAGTTGTACATGGAATCTAAAAATCATTTTTTTTTTTAAGTCAAATTTTTGGAAGCAGAGAGTGGAAGGGTGGTGGCTAGGCACAATGGTGTGGGGAAAATAGAGAACGTTTGGTAAAAGAACACAGACTTCCAGTTATAAGATGACTAAAATTCTGAGGATCTGATGTATAAAAGAGTGACTCTACTTGATAACTGTATGGTACGACTGAAATTTGCAAAGAGAGTAGGACTTCAATATTCTCACCAAAATATATATATAAACATGTGAGGTGATGGATGTGTTAATTAACTAAGTGGGAGGAATTCTTTCACAATGTGTATGTATATCAAATCACGGTGTATGCTTTAAATATCTTACAATTTTATTTGTCAGTTATACCTTAGTAAAGCTGAAAAAAAAAAAAAAAAACCCTACCCATCCCAGCCAGTCTCTGAAAAGTAAAGCCTGTGTTCCTGTTGACTTTCACTGAGAAATAGAAATTTTACTTGTACACTAAATAAAAAATCTCCCAGTAAGAAGTCTTTGGTGAGTTAAAGTGTGAGCTGCTCTGTGCTATCTACACTTTTGTCAAAGAAAGGTTCAGCACTGGACCAGATTCCAGCCTTGTTGGGAACTGCAGGTTCCTATAAGGCTGATGTTTGTCAGAATGGCTTTAGAGCACAGGAGGACACATTTCCCTTCCCGCATCTTAAGGCTTCCAAGTGCCCTCCCCCAGAGTCAAGAGCTTCACAGTGGGAAGTACTGACTCTGCATCTGTAGCTGAAGTCTGGGAATCAGCCTGGACTCTATTTCCTTCCATTGGCCCCGTGTGGTTCTTGCTCTAGTGTATTCAGGCACTGGGGACACAGCAGTGATGGACAAGATGTGGTCCCTGCCCTCAGGAAGTTCAGGCAGGTCACAGAGACAGATTTCAAAACCATAATTGCAACATGGTAGAAAAAATGTTCGGAAAGAGCTGTGTGAAGGGGTCATAGGAACACAGAGGAAGGGCACATAACACAGACTTCTTGGAGCATGTTTTCCCAATTTTTCTGCCTCCTGGCACATCATTGACAACACGCTGAGGGTACCTTAATATTTTGACTTTTTTTTAAAGTTTATTTATTTATTTTTGAGAGAGAGAGAGAGCGCGCACGCGTGCGCGCGCGCGCGCACACACACACACACACACACACACACACACACACACACGAGAATATGGGGGGAGGGGCAGAGAGAGAGAGGGAGAGAGAGAATCCCAAGCAGGTTCCACATTATCAGCCCAATACGGGGTCTATCCCATGAACCGTGAGATCATGACCTGAGCCGAAATCAAGAGGAGGACACATAACCAACTGAACTACTCAGGCGCCCCATTTTGACTTTTATTTAAGGAAAATATATTAGTCTCCTATTTCATCAGTTATGTAACTCAGCAATGTGTAACTTCTATTTAGCTTAAAATAAGAGACATAATCTAAAATGCTAAATACCCATTTCCATTTAAATTACAAGGTTGTCAAGTCAATTATAAGGTTGGTGTTTAAGTTGTTTTTCATTATTTGCATATTAGTGAATGTAATTTTATGTGATAGGGTTGAAAATCAGTTTTAAGTATTAGTAGTACAAACTGTGTGCCAAATTCCATGCCACAATAAAGGGTGTAAATTGTAAGTATGACATACTTGGGAGTTTTTAGTGGCCTGACAGGAGGGTCTTTTTTCAAGACGTGGGTGCCTCGCATCTAGATAGGGATGTATATTACTTCATTCAATCTTAAGATGGAGCCCAATCAGGATGCAGTGTAAGGTTACAGGATCTGTGCAGTGCGAAGTTCCGGAGGGACCTTTCTCTTACACTGTGAGTGGTACTTCTTAGAGCTTTTAAGTGCTCTGAGCCCAATGGCCTATTTCTCATGGGGTCCCTTGTTCCTTTGTTCTGGGAAACCACTTCTTCACATAGAACCCTCTGACATTGCCCACCCCCTCTACATCTCTTTCCCTCAATTATTGGTCTCTATGTAATGTATGTGGGATGGCTAGTAATTGTTTTCAAGAAATGTGGCAGTTAGTCTGGGGAGGAGAGGTATAAAAATGTGGGCAAAGAGGCACATCTTAGAATTCTTGAAATGCATTACCATTTATCTCCACAAATACTGGAGCTGATATAACTCACCTTCAAATGTGTGACGTCTCCAAAGCAAGAAGACATAATGAAGGAAGGAAGGCGCCCTGGTCCTAGCCTTATCTCTGTCTTTAAAAAGTCACGCAGTTGTTCTGGGCCCTGATCCCATCATCTGTAGTCTGAAGAAATTGGGCTCCAATGCCTTTCAGATTTAACATTATATAATTCTCAGGAATAAAGAGTTAACAGTCTTAAAAATCTCTCTTCAACACTCCTTTGAGCTCTCCATATGTTTGAATTTAAACTGAAATTGCACATAGGTATAGAGTTGCATTTTTTCATGATGAAGACTTAAATGCCACTTGTATTTCACTGAAGTACTCAGATTCCTGTATATACCCACCATATATTTTGCTAGAGAAGTGTTTAAAGCATCAAGTAGCTAGCACTTACTGCTTACTATATGCACTTCTCTCTGACTAGGTCTTTTATGTTTAAAATAAGCCCTCAAATTCAGACTATGATACACAAGTGTTCAAAAGTCACCTCATCTCTAAATTCAAAGCATTCTCAAATATATCAAGTTAAACTTCATGGAACAGTTTACAAGAAAATTAAATATTTGCTCTAACTGCAAGAAATTCCTGTGGAAATGCAGAAGCAATGCAAGAAGGAATTCTCTAACTAATACCCAGTCCCAGCCTCATGCAATGGTCACAGGTCGTGCAGGGTATTTCTTTACTTTTCTCTTGTGTCACCTTTCAGGCCTTACAGACTCACAGTCTTCCTAAAGATGCAGGTTTTGGTCCTTTTAATTCTTCAAAGTGGGGCATGTACAATACAACAAAATCCTTTTTCTTGGCAAATTTGATGGGATCACATGGCAGAGTGGCTAGAGCAGAGGTTTTAAGGCAAGATTTGGCCTGGTAAGTTCAAGGACTGGCGAGGAAGTCAGTGATGGAGCAGAATGAGCAGATAGAAAGAGGACCAGCTTGGGTGCGATCATCGCGAGGCCTGTTGCATGGACTTTGATTTTGACTCTGAGTCCTCGAGGTATCAGTCAAGTGGGAACATAGGCTTATCAGTCAAGTGGGAACATAGGCTTATTGTGAACAGATAATTGCAGTATTATATTTCTAAAACTGTTTAGAAAAAGTCACTACAGTATCCTAAGATCATGTGTCCTCCTTATTCCCAGCTATGAGTATTAGAAAAATAAGCTAAATACTAGTTGTATTTTGCCCTTTTCTGATTAATTTTACCCACTTGAACAATAAAAGCTAAGTCTTCACATTGAAATATACATTTTCTAATTTCTGTGTTATTTTTGGTGGCTAACTGTTTACTTGCAAGGGTCTCTTTTTGCAGAGTTAAAACACACACTTCTTTAAGAATAACTGTACTCTCGGAGCACGTCTACTGCTTGTGATCACACATCTGATCTGCAATTCAGATCTGTACTTGAATATGAATATTTTTCCTGAATTCAGATTTAATGGTCTGACTTTTCCATTGATAAGTAGCAGCCAACCCATCATCCCCAAACAATGAATAGAATCAGTAACTGCTATGGATCATCTTCCTAAATCTGTTTAGAAAAGGAGAGTTTCTTCTTTTTTTTAATGTTTATTTATTTTGAGAGAGAGAGTGAGAGCGCGTGCAAATGGCAGGGGGTGGGAGTGTTGGGGGAGAGAATCCCAGGCAGGCTCAGAGCTGTCAGTGCAAAGCCTGACGTGGGGCTCGAACTCACAAACCCTGAAATCATGATCTGAGCCAAGACCAAGAGTCGAATGCCTAACTAACTGAGCCACTCAGGTGCCCCTAGAAAAGGAAAATTTCAAAGTAAGGAAGGAGAAGGATGGTGAATGTTCTGTAGGTGATCATGACATATAAACTGTATTTCTATTGTTCTGTTTTACTTCTAGCTACAAGAAAACACATGAAACCCTGAGTCACGCAGGGCAGAAGGCAACTGCGGCTTTCAGCAATGTTGGGACGGCCATCAGCAAGAAGTTTGGAGACATGAGGTACCATGGGAAAGAACCTTGGGAATGACGCTAAGCCTTTGGCCTTCTGAGGGAAGGGAAACTTTCTCATTGGCCGGTCTTCCTAATGCATTCTTTTTTAACTGGATTAAAATTTTTATGTGGCTGATAGTGATAGTGACTAAGATAAAATTTTTAATGGAAAGTCTCTGCCCCAAAGTCGGGTTAGTTAGCCTGGTCCCAAAGATGCCCTCTCCATTAGGACATGACCTAGTAAAAATGGAAGATACAGGGTTCCTTTAATGCTTAGTAATTAGTAATAATTAGTAATTAGGGAGGATTTCAGAAGAATGCAGCACACACAGAATTTTATTCATTAAAATTTAAACAGTAAGTTAAATATGTATTCAATGGAGTATGCTTTGATAAACTATTCTAGGTTTCATTTTTGTATACATTCATTCATCTAGTATATTTTTTCTATACTAAATATTACATATTTATTCTGTTTTTCCCGAAAGGTACCATGGTAGATAGTCCTTGCATAATTTGGTTATTCTCAGTGTGTCATTATCATATAAAGTTAGGGTGAACATCAAGATTTTGAACTAAGAAATAAATGTCCTCACTATAGGCACCAGAAAAACAATGTAGTATTGACCATTCTTATTTTTTATTATGTTTTCGTAAGTTATCTCATATAGTGTTGTTACTTTCATTTTTTTTTTTTGCTTGTTTAAATACCTATCAGTTTATTTTGAATTTGGCAATATGCTTAAGAAATTTTTCTTTATAAATCAATTTTATTTTTCTCCCTAGAAATCAAATTCATTTTTAAAAAACTATTGAAGTATACATTTTAAATTTCTTTTAAAAAAAACTATGCATATTATTTCACTGGATTCTTTAAACTATTACTTTCTTTATTACTCTGCAACTTTGCTACTTGCAGACGAATATTTATATCTTTGTGTTTATTTTGTTCAGAAATAAACTTTACTGGATTGTGCCAAGTATTCATGTGCTATCTGAACAAGTTGGCATTCATGAGGCTAGAGTTAAGTACATAGCATGAATCTAAGTACATTGTTTTATATTCATATTTATTAATAATGCAGTAATGAAAAGCAACTGAAATTTTTCAGAGGCTGCATGTGATGAATGGATAAACCTTCTGGATTATTAATTAACCCCATTATTACAAATAAAATTTGTTGTCTTGTTAATGGCATTAAAACATTTATCTAAACTAATAATTTTTCTAAACAGAAAACACCCTATTACCTGTTATAGCCAGGAAAATACATTGTGCCACGTTTACAAAATTTGTTCTCCACATACTTAGTTGAAACCTTTCACTGGAACACTACGACCGCTGGAGTGTTATTTTCTCCAACTTGAGAGGACTTTATGAACACCTCTGACGCCTGTTTAAAGTACATATTTCCATATTCCACCTCTTGGAGATTATGCCTCAGTAGGTCTTGGGTGGACTTTAGGGATCTGCATTTGTAACAAGCTCTTAAGTGGTTCAACTTTAGGTGGTCAGGTTATGAGGAAGCCACATTCACTTAGCTCACCTGTACCCAGGTGTTCTGTTATGAAAGGGGGTAAGAGTGACAATATCATCAGGTCATTATAAAAGTTGTAGAAGAGAGTCTGCCGTGTATTAAGCACTCAATAAATGTTAGGGGTTTTTTTTTGTTTGTTTGTTTTTTGTTTTAGTTTATTTATTTACTTTGAGAGAGACAGCCAGGGTGAGTGGAGGAGGGGCAGAGAGAAGGAGAGAGAGAAAATCCCAAGCAAGCTCCATGCTGCTAGAGCAGAGCCTGATGCAGGGCTTGAACCCATGACCTGAACCGAAATCAAGAGTCGGATGCTTAACCGACTGAGCCACCCCTGCTAGTTTTTATCCTTACTAAGTGACTGTCTCAGTTACAAGTGACCCCCACAAGATGGCAGTTAGGAAGTGTACATTAACAGGAGTGCACTGTATTTTGTAAAGGTTTTGGTAGTTTTCCTAAGTAGAAAAGAATGAAGACTGTTTCACATACGTAATATGTTAACCTATTCATGTTCATACGCTAATTGGGTATGACATCAAGGTTGTGTTAACTTCTTTTTCTTCTGTTTCAGTGTAGATTTGTTTTAGGGTAATGGATAGTCTATTTCCCAGAAGTTCCCAACCTTTTCATTAATTGTTTCTCTATATAGAGGATACAACACTTTCATTCTAAACTGTGGCTAAAAATGTTAGTTAATGTAGCCTATGTTAGTGGAGACTCAAATGTGGTCCTGTAATATGTTGTAGACTTTGCAAACTTAGGACCTATATTTTTCCCAAACTATAACTCTAACATTAAATATAATTGCAGATAAGTCCCTGTGAAATCAACAAGTTTTATGAAAAATTTTTAGTCTTAAATTATGCTAGAACAAATAATATATGTGAAAGTCATATTTGAAAAGTACTTAAATTTAGTGTAATAAAGATTCTTAAATGAGAAATTAGTAAGATTTTATTTTTCGTTTAAATTAATTTGCTAATTTATAAAATAATAGTAGATAAATTTTAAAAATTTATCACATTTTACTTTGAATACCTTTTTAATTTAAAACATCGTATTTTCTGGGGCTCCTGGGTGGCTCAGTCAGTTAAGTGTCTGACTTTGGCTCAGGTCATGATCTCAAGGTCTGGGAGTTCAAGCCCCGTGTTGGGCTCTGTAATGACAGCTCAGAGCCTGGAGCCTGCTTTGGATTCTGTGTGTCCCTCTCTCTGCTCCTTCCCCACTCACACTCACTCTCTCTCTCTCAGAAATAAATAAAACATTAAAATATTTTTAAATATCATATTATCCTATATTCTTGTTAGTTACACCGTAAAATTTTCTTGTGTGTTCTGGGAAAAAGTTTCTGAACTTGTTCAAAAAGATTGCCAGCAATATTCAGATCCTGGAAAGAAAAAGAGTACCTCTTCAATTTTTTTTTTTTTAGTTTATTTATTTATTTTGAGAGGGAGAGGGAGAGAGTGTGAGTGGGGTAGAGGTGGCAGGGGAAGGGGTGGTGGGGGAGAGAATCTCAAGTGCTAAAAGCACAGCATCCAATGTGGGGCTCCATCTGAGGAAGCGTGAGATCATGACCTGAGCCAAAATCAAGAGTTGGACCTTAATCAACCTAAGCTCCCCTTAAATTGATATGTTTTCTAAAAAACAAGTCATATTTTTCAAGCTAAGATTCTCCTTTTATCGTGATTGACATTGCCTGAAGTCCCCATAGCCCCATCAATGGAACTGCCCCCCCTTCTCCACCTGTAAAATAACATTGTTAATAGATGGCTACCTAACTAAAATGCTTTCTGCAAAGTGAAAATGAGGACACATTTATGAAAGTACTCTGAAGAAATGCAAGCTCTTGGAATCATTTTGATAATAACACTGGCATCTTCTTGGAACTTCGCAGTTGTTTATTCAAATGGTGTGTGAACTAGTGGAGGTGAAATCTCTGGAGGAGGTATATACCTTAATAGAGTCCAACCATCTCTATAGATAGCTGTGAGAACAACAGAAGCACAACTTATAACAGGTTGGTAAAGTAATTGTGAAGACACATTAAAAAGTATACTCCAAAAGAGTAATATATGGAGTCGCATAGTCTTTGCTTTGGGGCTGAGAGAGGGGACAAAGGGCACTGTGGTCCTGTCTTTGCATCCTGATATGCTAACTCTGCTCCTGCTCTCTCTTGTGCTGCCTGGGCTGCAGGTCTCACTCCATCGGGTAAGCGCCGCCTCTGGGTCCCTGCCAGCTCCTTGGCTGTTCCCTTCTTTCCCAGAGCCCACTGCTTCCCGCACACCGTGGGTGTGCTTCAGCCAAAACACTAGATCTCTTTTCCTGAGAGTGTTCATGACCAAGAAATTACAGAGTACAGGGCATCTAATGGGTTTGAATTTATTTAAGCACATATTTGTATCATTTCTGAGTCATTTACACCAGTTTCGCTTGCTGAGCAATCTCTTAGGAATCCCTTCCTACATTCCCAATCGTTCCTGCGTTGGCAGGGGTCCTTAGAATTGAAAGAATTAAAAAAAAAAAAAAAAAAAAAAGCACAAATTGAGGTGTGTGTGTGTGTGTGTGTGTGTGTGTGTGTGTGTGTGTGTGTTTTAAATGTTTATTTATTTATTTAGAGGGAAATAGAGTGAGAGCAGGGGAGGGTCAGAGAGAGAGGGAGAGAGAATCCCAAACAGCCTCCATGCTGTCAGCAAGGAGCCCGACTCAGGGCTGGATCTCACAAACCATGAGATTATGGCCTGAGTTGAGAGCTCAAGAGTCAGACAACTAACCCACTGAGCCACCCAGTCACCAAGAGTTGTGTGGTTTTATGAGACTTTAAAAAGTAAAATTGAGAAACAAAATTATTTTCTCTAGATTGTTTTTCTGAAATTCTTATAACTGTTTCTTATGTGGATGGTTTACCTTCAACTTTCTGTTCCTTCTGAAGAGGGGAAAGGTTACCAGAAGACCACTTATGATAGGAAATGTGCAGTTGTCCAGTTAAGCCTTCTGTTAGGTGAAATCTTATTACACACTTTTGAGGTAGGATATACTTTTGAGGGGGGGATTTTTTTTCCTAAGTAAACTGCCTGTATTTAAAGAGGTGAATTAGATTAATAATGCTGATGAATTTCTTTTAGTAATTCTTTTTTAAACATAACTTCTGAGGAAATGTTTTGCCTATGGTTTCTAAGTGGAGCGTGTAAGTAAGATCATAAGTACCCCCTGAATTTCTTTGTCCTTTTCTTTCTGAGTTCGAGTAAAGTGCTGCCCATACTAATGACTTCAGTGGATATTGTTGGGGAAGGGTGAGGAGTTTGATTTTTGATTGCTTACTCTTATTTTCTTGGGAGGAGAGAAGCAGGGATAGTGTTGGAAAGTGTGAAGGGGGAGCGCCATCCCAGGTAGTGTGACCCTGTAGTGCTCCCTCTCTCTGCCCAGCCTGATTTCTGAGTGGAACTCACAAAGGAATTACAGGCGATCAGAGAAAAGATGACTCAGCTACCATAGGATTAATAGAGAAGGCCGAAACCCTTAGAATTCTCAGAAATATTGGTATTTGTACCAGATGTCCTGGAATGGATACTGAAGTCCTTGCTCCCATGTTGAACTGTGCTGATGGTGTTTGCCTGCCATGTGTTTCCTTGAATGTCTTATGTTAACTACAAGTATTCCTCTGGAGAGTTTCTCTACAATGGAACGATTAGCTTTTACCTGCTGGGCTCTACTTCCTCAGTACAGCCCTTCCTCTCTTCCTGAACAGAAGGGAGGGGAGAGGGAGCTGGACCTAGAGAGGGTGTCCACGGGCTCCTGGGCACACCTGAGGAAACCAGACATTCTCCTCATCCTCAAAGTTCCCAGCCCACAGAGAACCCACAGGAAGTAAAATAACATGCAACTTGAACAGTGTACTCTTCTTTATGCCCTTGAAAGCTGACCGTGGTCCTTCCTACCCAACGAAAACAAATGTCATCTTGGTGGGGTGGGCAAGGAATACTTCAGACAGTTGAAATTGCTGTTTTAAGAACTGTGAAGAGGGAGTTTCTCATGTACTTATGTTGTGCTATCTTTTCTCTCTTTTTTTTTCTTTTAATCTGCTTTTGCCCTGAAGCTACTCCATTCGCCATTCCATAAGTATGCCTGCTATGAGGTAATGTGTGTCAATTACTTTATATAATATCAATGCAAAATGTATGAAGTGTGACTTTATTGATATTTACTTGTGGAGTTTTTCCCCCCTCTCAATATGAAAGGAAATCCCCTGACCTCCTGTATTCTCTTTTCTGATGGCCTTCAGGAGAAAAGGCTGAGGGTTCTACAGAAGGAGGGTATAATGGGCTTCTGCTTTTGACCAAACTGGCTTAAATCCAGCCTCTTCTCATTTGTGTAACCTGAGACAAGTCACTTAACCTTCTCAACTTCCATTCTCTTATCTGTTCATTGGGAGAAATAAGACCCACTGCACATGTTGTTGTGTGACACAAACCAAGTAACCTGTGTAAAGCACATTCTTAGCACTGGCCTGGACGAACACACCTGCAAAGGCGGAAGGACATTCTTTATTTCAGCAGAATTAAATGCAAGCCTGGGAGACAGTTTAAATGAAAGAAATAGGAGACCAGAGGGCTATGGTTGTAGAGAGGATATTAACAGGATTTTTTAAGGTAAATACTAAGGTGAGGTGTCTGTTGAATAATAAAATAATAAGTCATTAAAATTACTAACTGGATGGAAACCTCCGAGAAAGACATTCCCCACTTTGAGTTTGCATGGCTTAATTAGATAAAAGCACACTAATAGTAATAGGGCATGGAAGAATGAATGTCAGACTGGGGGTCAGAAGATGCAGATTGTAGCCCACTTCTGCCATAAATGAACTTGGCAGCCCTGGGAAAGTCACCTCAGTGATAGCAGTTTCTTCATATTTAAAGGAAGAGGCTAAAACCAGATTACTGCTTCCCCCACGGTGCTTGCTGTGGGAGGGCTGCCGTGGGCTAGGCTGGCACGGTGGGGGGGTGGGTTGTGGGAGATCAGGCCTCCAGGACCCTCCCCCACTACAGTCTGAACTATCCCCATGCTCCCTGCTTTATAGTGTATATTCATACCAAATCTGCATAGTTTGAGACCACCGAAGCCAAATTCTTTTGGGGTCATTTGTAGCTGTATATGACCTGATTAAATCTGAGGAAATAGCTTCTCCCTGTTCTCTAGCACACATCCTAGTGTAATTTAATTACAGGAATGTCTGTTTTATTATCCTGATGATGTTTCTTCCACACTGGGGTTGTATAGTTACTTGAGAAATTCAGCCGCAGTATTTGATTTCCCTAATTTGGTGGTAAATAGAAAGCATAGATTCAAGATTGCCTAGTCTATCTTTGAATGACTTGCTCCCTGTGGCATAAAAACACTCAAATTGAGTAGCACATCCTGCAGCCCTGAGCTCCTTTACATGTCCAATTCTAAGTGTAGGTGTCCAAAGAAGGGCTTGCCAAAAATTAACATGGTTTTGCTCTATGAACCCATCTAGTGGCTTATGTAGTCCTCATGCAGATGTAGTCTTATTGGCTTATGCAGATGTAGTCCTCATGATCTTGCCTGAAATTAACTTAAAAAAAATTTTTACTCATCTAACATGTACCCATGAAGCATTAGGCTGAATTGTCTGACCACCGCAGGCCTGTTAACTGATCAGTGATAGGCAGGCATGTAAGCAGGCTTGCCCAAATAAAACCCACAGTGGAAGTAAAGTGCCAGTGAATGTATACTCTTGAGTCATTCAGATATAAATTTGTTAATATTTCATAATGAAACAGCAATATTATGAAGGATTACCCAAGAATTTGACTTATACTTGCATTATAGATAAGATGTGAGATCTTAAGGCCCTGTAAACTCACTGTTCTTAATTCATACAGTATGAATGCAGATGCATTTCTGACCATCTGGAGTGTCACAGTTTCCGGAGATAATCTCTAACAAAGCCAAATGCACTCCAAAAACATATTATGTACATTAGTTTCCTCTTGATAGTATTAGATCCATGCTTCACTCCACACCATACAAAGAAGCCCATATATTATAGCCATTCTCCCTTGTAAAATTCCTCTAGGCCATTCCTTTTATTTCAGTTATTTTGCACTCAAGACAGGGCAGCTTATTAAAGTTAGTATCATTCAGTTGAGTTATTTGACTTGAAAATGATGACAGTCCTTGTGGCTGAGTGCTTATATGGATACAAGAATTCAGATACATTTTTAGTTCCTTCTTAGTTCCTGTTTCTTTAGTTAGGGATATCATTTTCAATGGTCATGGTGTCATTAAATCATGATGTCATGTGGCCAAATCCAATATAGGAAACCAAAAAGCACCAAATGAAGTATCTAACGCTTAAAGTAACAAGATGGTGTATATAGATTATTTAACACAATGAATGAGTCACAAATAAAATGTCAATAACTGAAAAGATTCTGTTTGGTAAGAGAACAAAAAGTATATCCTCTTTATGAGGAAAAACAATGAAAGCATTGACGTTCAGAAACACCACTTCATGAAAATTGACGAAATGATTACCTTTTGAGGCATGGAAAAGAAAAATTTATGAGCCTTTTTTTTTTTCCTGGAGCTATTTCTGTCTTCTCTCACATTTACTGAAATAAATAACTTTAAATTCCAGGGGAGGCAACTCTAACACAACATTCTTCAGATAGACTTTCCATTGCTTACCAAAAAAAAAAAAAAAAAAAAGTTGGAAAAAGGAGTACTGTGCTAGAAACAATTAATTAGGAAATGACAAATTAAGCTATCACTCCTTTGACTCATTGGAAATGATTTCCGGTGCCCCTTGAAATTATTACAGTTGTGTCATTAACAAAATGCTGTACTATTTATTCTACAGTTGATTATCTGAATATTTTATCTAGAAAATGTCCATGTCAGGACATGGCTGTGGTGCAGAGATGATGTTTACCAATAAAAACAGAAAGCCATGGTTTCTGCAACCGGCACAGTTGCTAAGACAGCGAGTCTTTGGGGCTGACCTCTCTTCTTTTTTTGTTATTTTAGGAATTCTCCTACTTTCAAATCATTTGAGGAGAGGGTTGAGACAACTGTCACAAGCCTTAAGGTACAGATGAAGTGAATTTTGTGTCGTTGGGTCCGTGAATCAGGACAGCATTAGTCACTGCTATGGTTAGTTCCGAAGGCAGGGCCGCCAGCATTTGGCGCAGCCAGGAAGGCAAACTTGCACAGAGTCCATCTTTTTCTTTCCATGTGAATCTATCAATAAAACCAGTACTGAACGGTGTTGCTGTGCCCTCACAGAGTTGTTCATGTAAGCCGTTCAGGGGTGATTACTTGTTGGAAGTGAACTGGGATTTGTGTTCACATCTTGAACTAAGATTAGAACTAAGATTACTAAATTAGAACTTAGTGGTACCCCTCAAAAACAGGTATGTGAGAGAGGATTGTGGATAGGATAAAGGATATGTGAATTCTGGATTTAGAATGCAAGTGGAAGGTCAGTAACAACTCAGAGCCCCTTCAGTTTGCACACGGGCTAGCAATAACGAACTTGACTCCACGCGTTATGCTGCCTTCCACCTCCTGTCAGACACCTAGACTTGTTTCCTCCATTCACACACTGAGCACAGCACAGCAGGATTATCATGGAGGGAAAATAAAGCTGAGTCACAAAATGCATAACTTTGTAATAATGCATTTGATTTCCAGGTTTAAACTGAAAATATGTCTGTTTCATGGGAGGGGCTAAAAATTTCATTTGAATATATTGTTTGAGCATAGGTAGGTTAGTCTACAGAGGAAGAAAGCACAAATCAAATCAATCTAGGCTTAAAAGATAGAGAACTTTCAAAACAGGAAAAATCATTGAAACTACTAAGATTGTTTATTTAAACAATGACTTAAATACATCTTGACATTATTATCGCTATTTTGTAGACCATCCATTTCTGTATTTCCCTAGCTGGGAAAATGAAGGATGCAGATGATCTTTAACCAGATCAAAAGCAGGTATATGCACATGCTGATTATCCAGCTGCCTCTGAATTCTCTGCCACCATGTGCTGCCTGATAAGCCTGTGAGGCTGGAAGGTCTTCCTCCTATAGGATCTCGAAGAGTCTTACCTCTTAGGGAAGGATCTTCCACACAGTCTTCTACTTCTACTTTATTTAGCCTGTGATTAGATGTTTATGACCCAAGAATGAGATTGTTACTCAGCATTTACCAGCAGTTTGTAGTTGTGTAATTTCACTACCCCGCTTGTCAACATCATTGCTTATTGAGTGTATAGGGACCCGTAGGAGCCATTACAATTGCCCCCATGGGTAGGGAAAACTTTTGATAAGGAGGGTCAGTGTGGTTCCTTGAACATTTCTCTTGCTAAGATATCAAGTTTCAGAACAAAAGGTTCAGAAAATCCTAGGAGTTAATTTCTCTGCATTTGGTTCTCAGCCTCAGACAATCGAAGGGAGATGGATTCTGTTACTTGTTAGATAAGTTCTGACACAGGAGAAGTTGTACTTTTTAGGTTTTCTTTAGAAGAAGGAGATATGAAGAAGCAAAAGAAGAGTAAAGAACAACCTATTTCCATTTGCTTTTAGGAAACTCTGGTAAGCTCGCAGCTCACATATCATTTGTTTGGTCCACACTCCGAGCTTCTCACTTTTCTCACTTCATGGGGATGGAAAGTGGAGAGCCTGCCTCCACCTTCAGACAAGCACAGAACTAACTCAGCCGACTAGATACTAGCCTGTGTCAAGACTTTCTTAAAGTGGATTCTGTGTCTGCATGATTGTCCCCGGGTTTAACAAGACTCACATGCCACCCACTTCCTATGTCACAGTCAATGCCTACTTCCTCTTTTTCTGCCCACCCAGGCAATGGAGAATAAGCAGCTAATAATTGTGCTTTGTGTAAAACTTCCCACTCATATTCAGTAATTGCAAATTGCTCATTCTTTTTTTCCTCCAGACTAAATAATACAGGTTTAACCCTTCTTTATCTAGTTTCTTTGCTGTATAGTTTACTTTTGTGTTCTAGATTTTCTTCAAAACTTCTGTAAGTTTCTTCAGTTATGGATCGTGAGGCTGTTTCAACTGACTCACAAATCAGTAAGGATGAATCAGTAAGGGCATTCCTTGCAGGTTTATAGTCTGGAGTTCCATTCACACACACTGCTTTAGGCTTGATTTGTAAAACACCACACGAAAGGAGTCATGTTCATGTTTGTGTTCTGTTAGAAATAATGTTCTGCTGTGAAGAGAGGTCCATTCTTGCATCTTCCAGCACAATCTGTCACACACCAGGTGGCATTTATATCCAATTGATTGTTCTTCCCCTTTTTTTTTTTACCAAGTTCTGTAGATAGTTTGATTTTCCATGAACATTTTCCCAATGCCTCATAATTATGTAAAATTTAGTCCTTTTTGCCTACATCATTGATGGCATTACTTGATGACATATCAGCTGATCTCACCTGTACACTTTGTATTTCATCTAAAACAAACAAGCAAGCAGACCAAAACCCAGCTCCTGTGAAATCATATTTGTTATATTCTGCCATGTTCCAGTGAATAAGCACATCCCTTCCAGCCATTCTAATCACGTAGCCTTCCAATCATTCTTCGAACCATGTCAACCACACCATATTTTTAGCACGCCTCTTTTTGATGAATACATTGCATGGCCTGATTTAAAACCTTAAAAAAAAAGACAACATATACTTATTACTTCTTGGTGTCCTCTCAACCAGCCATTTTATTATTAGAGATTAGGAGGCCCAACACCATAATTCAAATAGAATTGTATGCAAACAGCAATCATAGTTTTGGGGACAAAGTGACAAATGCTTGGATTAAGAGTCCAGAAGATGTTTATTGTTCACATCTTTGCTGAAGCAACTCCTCACCTAAAGTATTGCTGTGTGCACTCATTCAACCCACATGGTTAGGACACCCCTTTATTCCACTCAACCCACATGGTTAGAAAACCCCTTTATTTCATTCCCCTTTTTGCCAAATTTGCTTTATTTCAAAACGATTCCCTCCTTTATTTTTCTATTTTGATTTGAGAATATCAAGAAGAGAAGAGAGGAGAGGAGAGGAGAGGAGAGGAGAGGAGAATGCAACAAAACCCAACAGAAAATATCAGTACTTGGTATTCACCTGATTCAAAACTGTGTGTGACTTCTGTTGCAAAACTGAATACAAATACAATAAAGAGGAGAATGGGAACTATTAAGAGAGTAGATTACTCTCGTTTCTCTCTGGAAAGAAATAAACATAGTGAAAAAGTACCAAGTTGAAAGAACGCCTGCTTCTTCCCAGTGCTGAGATGACACAGAGTGGGGGAGGAATCCATGCTCAGTGCCAGAGGTCTGCAAATGAAGGCCTGTGGGCCAAATCCAGCTGGTTGCCTATTTTTGAATGGCCTGTAAGCTAAGAATGGTTTTTATCTTTCTTAATGGTTGAAAACAATCAAAGGAAGAATGCTATTTTGTGATGTGTTAAAATTACATGAAATTCACATTTCAGTGTCCATACATACAGTTTTCTGGGAAAGCAGCCATGCTCATTCATTTATGTGTTGTTTTTGGCTGCTTTGTACAATGGTTGATTTGAGTATTTGTGACAGAGACGATGTGATTCCTAAGCTTAAAATATTTATTATCTGTCACTTTCTGGAATGAGTTTTCTGACCCCGAGCGTGGTGGTAAATTCAACTTAGGAACTGAATTTAAAGAGGCAGAGAGGGATTTTAGTGACAATTGGAGAAAAGTGTGTGCTTGTTCTGCAATGATTAAACAGCTTTTAAAAGCTGGTTAAGTTTTTTAAAGGGCAGACCAGGCAGGAAGCGGATATATCCCCCAGTGTGGCTTATGTTCCTGTGAGTGAATGATCACTTTGGTGGCAGTGAGGAGTAGTCAGCATTTTGGGAAAAGCAACATTTTCTATTCTGTACCTTTCTTTTCTTAACGTGTTTTTCCATATTGTTGATAGTTAAAGGAAACCAATGTGACCATCAATAAGGCTTGCATTAAGCATTAAATATTCTTTCAAAGGACTTTTTATGAGGAATTTTTCAAAATACTTTAACCATATTTCTTATAAATTGATTTCTTCCTGATTCTATTCTTATTACCAGTAACAAGTACATGAAAAGGGAGCCTCCTAAACCATCGTAACTTTGCATTTCAAGGGATATTCCTCCTATAAGGGCAACTGCCTAGAAAGATGTGAAGGGGCCAGAACTTAAGATTTGAGTCCTGTCTACCTCTCAGAGCAGAGACCAGAAAGCATGTTCAATGCAGCCGCTTTTCAAAACACATTTGTCAGGAATCCAGATCGCCTTGCTAAATCCCAGTAGAAAGCCTCAACTGAAGTCACTTAAAGATGTTCATACATTTTTTTAATTGAGGGAATTTATCTAAAATCCGGTTACATTTTGATTACATCTGTTCTCAGGGTGAATGTGTAGACAGTGTAAATCCACAGATCTGGATATGCTCCTGAAGGGATTGAGATTCTTAGATGTAGACGGGATAAAGAAGGCACTGCTAAAATTGTACAAAATTGTGGAGTTTGGGATCCTATCCCAGAACCCAAGTATAAATGGCATTCTAGCACTCTTAAAGGAAATTACTCTACACCCTTTACGTCCCTTCGCAAGAAAAAAAATGTATTTCTGAGCTTGAGAGTAATCCGTCTTACAGGAACATTGCAGACCCGATGAACTAACGGCAGGCTTGCGTCTCTGCCCATTTCAGACGAAAGTAGGCGGGGCGAACCACGGCGGAGGCAGCTTTGAAGAGGTGCTCAGCTCCACGGCGCACGCCAGCGCGCAGAGCTCGGGGGGCGGGCCCCGGCGGGCCGAGGAGGAGGAGCTGCAGTGCTAGGGCCGCCCCCTGCAGCCGCCGCCGAGCCCCGCCCCCGCCCAGCGCGCCCTCGGATGCGGCGACCAAACACCCACTGCGAAAAACCCAGGCCTTGACCTGTTCTTCGAATGGCCCCACCGCGGAGTTTCATAAAATGATTTCCATTTTGTATGTGTGCTAATGATGAACCACTTGACCATCACACTTAAGTATTCGTAGATTGTCATAATTTAAAATATCCCCACTTCAGCAGGTACACAATTGGCCATACCTTTGTCTTTGTGTAATTCAACATGTATTTCCCGTAGCTATTAATGACCTGCTTTGATTTTTGCTTGGACTTATGATGTGCATGTTTTTGAAGGCTGAGGGTGAGCACCCCCTTTCAGTTCAGTCACATGGGCAGGATGGAGCTCTTTCTGAGAAGTCTGCAGCAACGGGATGGACTCACTGCAAGTTTCATCAAACTGCTTGTGATCGCCCTCACTTGCATCAATTATGTATGTTTATTTTAAGCAATTAAAATCGATTTTAATGATGACTTTGAATTCTTAATTTCTTTAAGTTTTCAGGCTAGTACAAACTTTAAAAGGTGGTAGCTATGAATCTGCAGATGCTATTTTAAATCAACTTCTGCTAATTTGGTGTACATAAGAGGGTGTGTAGGTAATTACCCAGCGACCCTACCAATTCTAAAATTCTCTCTAATCTACATAGAGTAGGTTGTTTTGTTTTGTTTTGTTTTTTGTTTGTTTTTTTTACATAGAGTAGTATTTAACTCAGGTAAAGGAGATCTGAAAAGGGAGTAGCTAGAAACTGGGAGAAATAGTTCTTCAACCCCTTCCATTTTGCAAATTGCGCACATGAATGAAAAAAAGCATTGTATTAATACAATCAGATTTCTGCAGGAATTTTTACCTTCCACATCATATGCTTCTCTTTCCTTCTAAATGGGAACATACATTTGTTACTAAGTAGACACACATGCTACAGATGCAATTTTTAAGTGAACACAGAATTGACCTACTAAGAAAATTCACAATTTAATATATATATATATTATCCATGCAATATATATTATATAATATTTGTTAGTGTTTATTCATTTTTAAATTTACTATTAGAGAGAAGTGGATATATGTGACATAGGGAAATAAATCCAGTCTGAAAAATCCTATTCAAATGAATGGGGCAGGACAATGCATGCAGCCAACTGAAAATCAAGCTGCTTCAAAGCCATATAATCTCTGAGGCTTGGAATATTAGCAGAGGTAGGTATGGGGCTATAAATTTGAACCAGAGTGGACAAATGTGGACAAGCCCTGCCGGTAGGATCATTGGCATTTTCCCTAATTTTAAGCTTCCAGCATGTTGGTTGAAACTAAACCCTGTCTAGCTGGCTTGTGACTTGCTCACCCACTGCTGCATGTGGGTATCAGTCTTCCTGTGCTCAATCTGCAGTTGCCTGGTGTGTTTGAAATGGTCACCTTTTATAAACTCACTTCTCGACCATACTCCCTTTGACCACATTCAGCACACTGCACTGTATTAGAAAAAACAAGAGTTATGGTGCATAAACAAATATCTTCATTCACCAACTAATTTCTGCACACACAGGTCTCAGCCTTAAAATCTGAAAACCGTATTAAAAGTGGATAGAAAAACAATCAAGAAAATTAGTGTTAATGTCTTGAAGCTTCAAATATATTTTAGCTGCTTCTTTTAAACCATTCTTCAAAACTTTGGATTTCACCCATTTTATAAAAACTATATTCATGTCATGTCTACTAATTGAAAGGTTTTCTTTGATTATTATTCACTCTGATCTGGGAGTGATATAAGAGACAATGACACGAGTATCATTTTGTGATGTGTGAATAAGTCACATCACTCCAACTGAAATAATCAAACCAGTTGTTGGTAGGTGGGTAGTCTTAGCGTAGAGGTTTCATTTCCTAATCACTCAAGAGCTGCCTGTTTCTGCCTCACTTTGCACGTGCAAGGTCATCCCGACTTGACTGGCCCTGGAGTTTCCCTATTATGTTCACATGCGGTAGTTTAAAGTGTTTCCACAAGTGCTAAAAGGTATTCACACACGATGGACGTCATCTTTTACTAAAAAATCAAAATGACTTCAGGTCAACACCATGTATACAAAATTATAGTACAACAAAAAAATTCTCAATAACCTGGAATTCCAATAGTTGTGATTACAAAATAAACTGGCTCTTCAAAAAAGTATGCAGTTCTATAAACTAACCATTTGCCACTTTTTAAAATGCTGTTGCTTGATGGAAAATATTCATGAATTTACTGTGCAAATTTATCTTACAACTCACATCTCATAAAGACTATGACCATTGGTAGGTAATGTCAGCAAAGCAATCTGCATCTTACTCTAAATTATACATTTTCTTATAACGCTGTTCTCAAACTATAGAAAGCAGAGCTGCATGCTTTATTATGGAACGTCTTAATAGGCCACACCATTCATGGTGGTCAATGTGAAGAAAACACTGGAAGCCTAGACTGCTGCTCTGTCACTGTTCATTGTTCCAAAAGTATCTGACAGCTTGAAATTTGTAGAACCTCACCACAAAACGGTGCATAAACTTGTGCACTTATTATCAAGTTGGAGTGTGGATGGGTGTGGGAAAGGAAGATGGTGGGAAGATGAAAAAGTGATTTAAACATGAGATGTAATAAGACTGCTTTAAACCTGGTGTTCAGAGAACTTCAGACTATCATATGTGGCAAAATCTTGTGTGTGTGTGTGTGTGTGTGTGTGTGTGTGTGTTTTAAGTTTATTTTTTGAGAGAGAAAGCACAAGCAGGGGAGGGGCAGAGAGAGGGAGAGAGAGGATGGCAAGCAGGCTCCACACTGTCAGCACGGAGCCCAACGCGGGGCTCAAACACATGAACTGTGAGATCAAGACCTGAGCCGAAATCAAGAGCCAGTTGCTTGACCAACTGTGCCACCCAGGTGCCCCTCTTATGGTTACTTTTAATAACATCTAAGAATGGTAAAAATTCTTTACATGTCTTTTAGCTCATACCATAAAGAGTAGGTATCAAGGCAATCCAAAAATAACATAATCAATCATAAATCGCCCCCCCAGAAACCATCCCAATCTCACTTTGAGTATGAAGACTGGCAAATTACTCAGGTAGAAATGCTGGGTACAGAGGATGCTCTTCCACAAGGCACTTTATCAGCCATCCATCTCCAAGCACACATCACCACAAGACTGAGATGAACAGGTTGGACATTCTGGTAGAACTGACAGTTTTCAAATAGAATTATGTAACAGCTGGTGAAATTCCAGTCCACAATGGGAAAACAAAGGAACTATTTTTGAAAAAGGGCCCCCTCACCCACGCCTCCACGCCCCCAGGATCTAGGTAGGGAGAGCCAGGCTGAGAAGAGCCCTGTCTGTCTTCCCCTGCAGCCCTGCCTTTCCACCCTGTCCTCCTTTTGAGTGGGGTAGTCTCTCTTCCTAATTACAAGGAGGTAACAAATTCTCTTTTGTTGAATTCAACTCAACAATAATTTTTTGGTACCACATTTTAATTATAGGTTCTGTTATTCAGAAGATCAATTCCAGGCAAGTAGCAGGTATCTTCTAAGAGAAAAAAAAAAAAAAAATTAAGCAATGATGCCCAAATATTTGTAGAGTTGGCTGATGAATTCAATAGCTATCTCTTCCTATTGATCTTCGTTGTGTTCTTTATTAAATGATATTTATAGCTCTCTTTTTAAGCCCGTTACTCCAGCGAGTAAGGTTTAGGATAAGTGTGAACTTGGTAGGTAGATGGGAAACTGAAATAATGATTAGGTGACCAGTATTAAGTCTGACCCAATACAGGCTGGATTTATGAAAATTGCAGCAGGCAAAAAACATCAGAAGTAAAACTTCATGACCACAGAAAATCTTCTGGTTATAAATATTTGAACTTTTATCTGTGATTATTTTATGTGCATATTTTCATGCCAGGAGAAAAAAACTCCAAAATACTGATAGATGGAGTTCTGTTTTCCTACTAACCATATCTCTAGTAACGAGCAGACTTGGAATTTTCAACCATTTACCACTTTTTAAATACCGTTGCTATGATGCATCAGTATTTTGAAGCAAACCACGTTGCTCTTTTCAACGCGGAGCAGTTATATGTACACATGTGTTGCTTCTGAAGAGATCATGCACTTTGCTTCCTGCAGACTGGGTATCCATGGATACTGCCAAGAGTTTCCAAAGAAACGCTTCCTAGAATACTCTCATCATGCCACAGTAACGGGCCTTCTTCAAATGGAAACTGACGTTTGAATTAAAGGGGCAGGCATCATTGCTTCACGCCAAAATACTGGGCAAGTTTGCACAGATGGTCTTTTCCTGACCATTCCATGGTTGTGCCTCATTCAGAGGCAAGCAGGGTAGGTTACTTGTCCAATGAAAGGAAACGGGGGAAGAAACCTGGTCTGATGTGTTCCCAACATAAGGTGCAGTGCCCTCAGTAACATTCCTCTGATTACAGATTTCTTACCTGGTGATAAATGTTCTCATAATCAAGGTCTGAATATTTATAAATCAGACAGGGAAAAATACACAGAGGAAGACAAGATGGCATTTGAAACCGTATGCCTGAATTTATATCCCCAAATGACAAAAAGGAGTAGGGGGAGAGTCAGAACCTGTTAGCCTGTTTACAAGTCTATGATCAGGGGCCTAAGGCAGGTCACAGTGAAATGAACAATGTGGCTCCATGGAGTGATCATCTGAACAAAGCAGCATTTCATAAATGCATTATAATACATTCCTTTTCTTGGATCCTCACCACTAAGTCAGCTGAAGAATCTGTTCTTAAAAGCAATCGTAACTTAATTTTCCATCATTGCATGAATCTGGCCTTCAGGGCTGTAGGTTATTAATTTAGAATAAAATGATTCAAAATCTCCAATAAATAGTCCAAAGTTTAAGGTTTTAAAAATTTATTTAGTTAGTTCATTAAAAAACTCCCCCCACTACCCTCAGGCTTCATCCATGGCATTTTCAGGACCACATCCTGTTCTGTAGCTCCTTTTATTATCCACATTGTATCAGGTTTCTTACTGGAGTCCAGGCAACGGAAAATAAACAGACTTGCATCTGGGGAATCAACAAAGCAACAGTGGCCAAACAACACCATGAAAGGGAAAAACACAATGTCTGTCACAGGAGTGCAGCAACCCAGAGAGCACATCAGGAGCGGGGCTCACTGGTGGCGGCAGCTATGTTAGCGTTTCTTTCTGCCTCAAGTTCAGACACAAGTTGGACTATCTCCGGGTGACTGAATTTTCCTGCAAGGCAAGAAGACCGAGAAAGAGGTTGACAAGAGGATACATCAGTTTCTCCAGCTTGATCCTAGGCTTGTCAGGGCCTGGGTTCTGTGATCGACTCCAAGACAGAATACAACTCCAGGTCCCGGACAGAGGACCACTTGGAGCTTATCCTCCATCACCCTGGGTGCCACCAAGCATTGGGGATGACAGTCGGGCAAAGAACTGTTCATCAGGCAGAGCTAGGGAAAACTTCACCAGGTAGAGAGCTGGACACAATCTCTGCCCATTCTGAAACCGGAACTCACGGGCACAAAGCACATACATATAAAAAGACTAATAGGAAGAGCAGAAGGTCTAGGCAGTCCCAGGATGCAAATGTGTCTCTTGTACACAACTACACTAAAACCCACTGATCTGTCTTCCCTGCTCCTCAACCCTCCCAGACTTCTGCCCTGGGCAGCAACCTACCTATAAGCTTTCTTAGTTGAAGGTGGTTGGCGTGCAGGATTATCAAACCCATCACTTCTTCCCTGTTTTTTTCTTGCCAGTGCCTTTGTTGTTTACTGTTCAGTTCAAATTTGATTCCATTTATTCCCTATCATCAACCTCTTCTCTGAACGTTCCCTTCACTTTCTGGCCCTGATGTCTGGCTTGTCCTGAGGACATGGCTTTCCCTGCAGCCTTGTCACATGGTGGATGTTTTCTCTCTCACATGGCTCTTTTCACTGGGCCTGGGTCTGCCCTCTAGCTCCCCGTTGCCTCCAGGCCACCGTCTGCCCCACTGTGTAAAGGTCACGCTGTCACACTATTACCGCAATTCCACCAAAATGGCTCTTACTTAGGACACACCAATTAGCAACACGTTGCTGAATCTGATCACTAGCCCTCTTGAAGCATTTTCTTCCCGTGGCTTCTGGGACTCCTGACTTTCTCCTTTGAAACCTATCTTTTCCCCACCTTCCCCATCTAGTGGCAACTCCATTCTTCTATAGTTGCTTAGACCAAAGTCCTTGGATTTCTCTCATAAATACCCCTACACAAATTCTGTTGGCCTTTATATTCAGAATATATCCAGAATCTGGCCGTTCCTTTCTTTTTGTATCGCTACCAACCTGGCTCAAACCACTATCATTTCTCACTCGGATACTGCAATAGCCACCAGCTGGTCTCTCTGCTTCCAGCCCAAGTGCCCCTTTCAAAACCCAAGACAGATCCCACTCGCCCCGCGATCCACCTCCGCGAAGGGGTCCCCATCTTGCTCAGAGCACAAGCCAACCTCTTAGGCTGCTCGGTGGGCCTCACCTGCCACCCTCTCCTCTCATCCACCCCCACGAGCCACAATGGCCTTCATGCTGCTCCTCTCTTTTCAAAAAGAAAAGAGACAAAGAGAGCCCTAAGTATTGACTGAATTAGAGAAATAAAATTGTAAATGTTATCAAACTAAAGCCTTTAAGTCCCCTTCAAAATCCTAATAAAGGGGGGAGTGGCACCCGGCTGGCTCAGTTGGTAAGCATGAGACCCTTGATCTTGGGGTCATGAATTCGAGCCCCACATTCAGGGTACACTTTACTTAAAATCCTCATGAGGTTTGCCATGTACATCTTCATTGCTCCCGAACTGAGCCTGTTGTTTTCTTTAAGCATTTTTGAGAAAAGCAACCACTCCTTACATCACTTATATTACTTAAAATTCTTACCTTTTTTAAGCGTAGTGCACCAGAGTGGAAAGTGAAGTGAATTTTAATCTCAACTCAGCTGCGGGCACGTCACCCTCTTTCTCACCTCATTTCTTCCTCAATGAAATCTGGAGTTTAAACGAGATGACCCTTCCAGTTCCCACATTTTTTGATTCTACTAGTAGTCTGATGTTTCATTTTCTACTTTTCATTGTGAGTGTATCAAAATAGAAGATGATAGTGTGAAAATGCAAAGCACCACATAAATATGACTTGTATTTTAGAGTTACGTTATTGGTGACGCAGGCTATCTTGGAGACCGATCATTGCTCACAACGGGTTGGCAAACCTTTTCCATAAAGAGTAAGACAGTACATACTTTAGGCTTTGTGAACTATGTGGCTTCTTGCCGACTACTCAATTCTGCCACTGTGGTGTAAAAGCAGTATAGACAATACATAGAGAATGAGTGTGGCTGTTTCAATAAAATTTATTTGTACAAACCAGCACCAGTCCAGCTTGGCCGATGAGCCAGAGTTTGCTGATCCCTAGTTTACAATGCTATTTAGCTGAAGTCAAACATTTCCGAGCACCGTCTATATCAAAGATAGATGAGACAAACCTGGTCTTGGCCCTCACACAGCTTAGTACGGGATAGGCTGAGCAACTGGGGGTTTTGGGACAAGACCCAGTAAGAAACATCCTTAAGGAAAACGCAAATCACACGGTCACATTATGGCAAATGCAGACTGAACAAAAAGAAGGGAATACCTCATGTTGACAGGGAGGATTCAGAAAGGAGACTAGGGATATAAGTGGCCTCAGACTGCAGAGCTCTTTAGGCCACTCCAAAGTGTTAAGATCTTACTTTTTAGGAAGAGGAAAGCCACAAAAGTTTCAAAAAGGAAGATGCGATTGTATCTAGGTCTACAAAGGAAGAAAACGTTGAGACCTGCGGGATGAACTAGTGAGCCTGGCTGGCCGAGTGAGGAGGCTATGATACAGAAATAACAAGCAGAGAGAGGCAGAGAGAGAGGCAGAGAGAGTGGGGCTGGAAAAGAGGAACCAACCTCATGAACACCAGCCAGCACCTCCATAGCGTATGCAGCTTCACTAAACACTGTTATCAAAATGAAGATAGTGAAGGCTTCTTGCCAGGTATCATTCTAAGCACTTCACGTGAACTAACCTGCCATGTCTTCAAGTAGCCCTATAAAGTTGATTTTAAAGATTTAAGTAATCTCTATACCCAACGTGGGGCTCAAACTCACAACTCTGAGATCAAGAGCTGCACACTCTACTGAGTCAGCCAGGCGCTTCTATAATTATCCTTATTTTAAAAATACAGAAACTAAGGCCCAGAGCTACGTTGAGTAATTTGCTGGAGGTTACACGGACTGTAGGTGGCAGAACCAGAACAAATCAAGCTCCCGGCCTGTGCAATGGAGCACTATAATGACACTGATGACTTCAGCTGTCTGGGGTTTCCTATTTTTACATCTCTTTTTCTACCTTCATCTCACATGACTTTACTCCTATGAAGACCTTCAGATTACAATGTACTTTCACATATATTTTCTCTCTTGAATCTCAAAACCCACCTATGACTCAAGCAGGGTCAGTTCTGTGCTTCCCATTTTTCTGGGAGGACACAGAAAAGCCAGGACACTGCCCGGGGCGGGGGGGGGGGGGGCCCACACAGGCAGGTGTGGACGTGAACCTGGCTTGGTGCTCAGATCCAAGGCGCCAATGCTCTCCCACAACAGACCACCTCTCACCATGAATCCCACCCTTTCCTATTTACGTGCCCCAGGTGAAAGTGTCAGAAGAAGGTAACAACAGCAGATTTCGCTAATGTCACGTCAGTCACTACGCGAGGGGTAAAAGCCAAACTAAAATGGTGTTTCCTGAAAAGAGCACCGAGTACCTGCTGTGGAATCATAGAAGTCCTGCAGCCTCCCCGGTGTGTTCTCAAGGTCTTCATACTCGGATGCCTGAAGAATCATCTCACACTGGTCCAGCTGCTTCACAAATTTGGCTTCTGCACTAGACTGGGTCTCATACTCCTAAGTGAACGGACAATTAAAGCAGCATGATGAGAGCCGCAGGACAGGGTCCTCCAGGAAAATTCAGACTCTGGTACTGACATGTAAAAGCACACTGTGTACTGGCCGCCCTTCTCGACCACGTACAAACCCTTCCCAGACAAACCCTTCCCAGAGAGGCTTTGGCTGTCATTTCACGGCTCACCATCAGCACTGCTTTCGAGAAGGGTGTGTGTGCCAGTCCGTGCATTGCACCGGAGGCCTCAGGAGGCTCATTCGTTCACATCGACGCTCCAAGCATTTCTCTTCCTGTCTGGTACCCTGTCTGCATGTCAAGATCGTTACTCTTTAACCCACCCGAGTGCTGGAGGTCTTTTTAACTTCAAGCTAATATTTCATCTCACGTTTCTCAAATGATTTCCCTGCCCATTTAAAAAACAGCTTCCTTTTCCTTTTTTTTTTTAATTTTTTTTTAACACTTATTTATTTTTGAGACAGAGAGAGACAGAGCATAAACAGGGGAGGAGCAGAGAGACAGGGAGACACAGAATCTGAAACAGGCTCCAGGCTCTGAGCTGTCAGCACAGAGCCTGATGCGGGGCTCGAACTCACAGACCGTGAGATCATGACCTGAGCCAAAGTCGGACGCTTAACCGACCAAGCCACCCAGGCGCCCCTTCCTTTTCCTTTTGAAGTGAATTTCTGGCTTTCTCATTTAATTTTCGCTGTCCGTTTCCAGTGGAAATCTCTGTCCTTGCTATCCATACAGGGAGGATTCAATCGAGTCCCCCTGGGTTATAACTCCTGAGGATACAATCAGGGTCTGGGAGTTCTTCATGCAATGGTGTGTGTGTGGTATTGGTGACAAGGAGGTGGTGAAGGCAGCGGATGGGGAGCAGGGTTTTGTTTTTGTTTTTGTTTTTTTTTTTCTATCTTCCTCCCTTGGGTCTGTCTCCCTCCTTACTGCAAAACTGAACCAAAAAGCTACAGGAGGGCTGCCTCTTATAGCATGACACATGCCACACAAGTCCTAATTAATACTGTATAGAATCGTTCTTCTATTAAGACCAAAGTGTTCCCAACTGATTTCCCTGCAAAGTTCTCATTTGTAACTCCACCCCAGATGTGTCTGGATAATGAACCTGTCATGCCTTCTTGGCAGGGTGATGTGATGTGAATCACTTAAGGTTTCTCAGTTTCTATCAGATGCCTTATTCTTATAAAGGCAGCTATTTGGATTTTGATAGAGCTGAAAATTGTACATGGAAAAACCATTTTAATATGAGACCAAATACATTTTGTTTTAATTCAAAAGCACTTAAAAGAAACTCCTTTTACTTAATGCTGATTCACATTTACAATTATATATAAATATAATTATAAATAATTATAAAATATTATAAAATATAATATATATATATTTAACAAATTCAAGTTCATTATTTAATGAAAAAGAAATGGAATATACTCAAAATATAGCAGTCCAGGATTTTTCTCTATTGAAAGTGAGAAGAAAAAGATTTCGAGACCACTAGGAAATACCACATACTGTATAACAAATTCTGGTGAAATTCCATTTCTCTTAAAAATGTAAATTGTTGAGTTTTTTTGGTCAAAAAATAATGGTACAGACATTCTTCAATTTCACTTTCCAACAAGGAGGCAGGGTAAGAACAGTGTGGCCACAAAGCTCTAGAAGTAAGATAAGGCATCTTTGGGAACGTACTGCAAGTAGTTTCTCACGACAGAATGCAGAATTAATTGCAGGAGGAAGGGAGAGAAGACGCTGAAGGAGGAGGAGGGCCAACTCCCAAAAGGCCTTGTGGTTGTGAGAAGTGGTTTCGGCTTACCCTGCAGCTACTGGACATCACCGAGAGATTTCAGGCCAGAAGGGTCACGATCAGATTTGCGTTTTAGAAAGATCATTCTCTTGGGCCGCCTGGGTGGCGCAGTCGGTTAAGCGTCCGACTTCAGCCAGGTCACGATCTCGCGGTCTGTGAGTTCGAGCCCCGCGTCGGGCTCTGGGCTGATGGCTCGGAGCCTGGAGCCTGTTTCCGATTCTGTGCCTCCCTCTCTCTCTGACCCTCCCCCGTTCATGCTCTGTCTCTCTCTGTCCCAAAAATAAATAAAACGTTGGAAAAAAAAAAAAAGATCATTCTCCCTTCGGTGTGGAAAATGGCTAGATGGGAAGCAGAGAAATGAGGCTCTGAGACTGTAGCACCAGCAGAGAATTTTGGAGAATCTGGTCTGGCTTAATCTCATGGCAACGAAGATGGGACAAGAGTGCAAATTTGAGAAATGCTAAGGATGAAGAAGGGAACCAAAATATGAATGTGAACAAAAGACAGAGCTGAGAATGACTTCCTAGTTCCTGGCATGCGTAACTCAAGAGGGAGCAAAAGAGAAGAAACAGACCCAAAAGACTGACAGAACAAAGAAACAGCAAAACCGAAACCTAATGAGCAACATTTATAAAAAAACTAAGGTACGTAGCATTACCATGTATCACAAAATATACATAAGTGGGGACAGACAAACCGCCCCCGGCCATAAGCCCCACTTTCTTTTTACATTTTTTAACGTTTATTTATTTTTGAGACAGAGAAAGACGGAGCATGAACGGGGGGGGGAGGGTCAGAGACAGAGGGAGACACAGAATCTGAAACAGGCTCCGGGCTCTGAGCTGTCAGCACAGAGCCCGACGCAGGGCTCGAACTCATGGACCGTGAGATCATGACCTGAGCCGAAGTCGGACGCTTAACCGACTGAGCCACCCAGGCGCCCCATAAGCCCCACTTTCAATCAGCAGGAGCAACAGGGCATCTGATGCACCTGAGAACTGGAGAAGCTCAGGACAGTCAAGATGTGTGCTCCAACAGCACCTGACACAATCCCAGCCAAGGTGGATTCACCAGTCTGACCTCCTGGGGCTCCTCCAGGACAGGACCCCACATAAACAGAAGCTGCTGGGGTGGAATTAAAACCGAGTGAGGTAAAATGGGGCGCCTGAGTGGCTCAGTCAGTTAAGCCTCTGACTCATGATTTTGGCTCAGGTAATAATCTCACGGTTCCTGGGTTCGAGCCCCACATCGGGCTCTGTGTGGCCAGTGCAGAGCCTGTTTGGGATTCTCTCTGCGTCCCACCCCCCTTAAAATAAATAAACTTAAAAAAATAATACAATTGAGTTGGGTAAGATAACAAGACGAAGCAAAGAAAAAGTCCGGATAAAAGTGGGGAAAGAGCACAAAGCCAGGGAATATCTGAACATAAGCCACCGAACATTTTAACATCCCATTAAAATACAAACCGAAACAGAAGAGGAAGTTCTGTGAAGTCAAAAAAAAAGTTATCTGGACCAAGTTTCCTTCCAAAAGTTAAGGAAAATGAAGTGCATATCAAAATGAGCAATGTAAAAAACACAGAGATCAAATCCCCTACAAGGCTACCAGAAGATAGAGCAAGGAGCAAAATGACATCTCTACAGAAAATTCACCTCAGAAAGACATTCTTCATTTTTTTAAAGGATCAAATCTGTAAGAAACTACTTCAAAAATAATTAAAAGATGCTAAGAAAATGGTAAGACATGAAAGAACCACACTAAAAAAATTAGAGATAGAGATGAAAGAAAAAGTCATTTTCTCAGTGAAGGCTAAGCAGCAAACAGGAACACTGGGATATTTTAACACGATAAATAATGCCTTAAGAGAAACAGAAATTGCAAAGGAAGTTAGGCTTAAAAGTCAAAAAGAAATGAACATGATGTAAAGGATCTGAGAGAGAAGGTGACAAATACTGAGTTGAAGAAGAATCAACAGACAGATACGTAGGAGTCTTGGGGGGGGGGGGGGAAGGAAACTAAAGTAAAAGAAAAACTATATTCAAAAAAACTTTCTTGAAATTAAAAGCCCATACTAAATAGCTAAGGATATTGACCCAGAAGGACCAATACCAAAGCATATTCTAATGAAATTACCATATATATTTAAAAAAATCATTTGTACACCTATGCAAAAGGAGCATCTGACACATAAGGAAAATAAAATTATTATCTAACAACAATGCTTTACGACCAAAGAGAATGGAGGAATGTATTTAAGATATTCAAGGAAAGAAACTGGGAACCATGGGATTTTTATATCAAGCAAAACGGACCTTCCAGAGTAAAGAACACAGAGGAACAATTAAAAACAGGCAAGATTTAGAGAATATTGCTCCTGTGAGTCCTTGTTGGAGAACTTACAAGAGAACAAGTTTCAGACACACAAAATGACCAGGAGAAATTGACATAAGGACTGGTGGTGAGCATCAACAGGGACTCATAGAACTTTTTTTTTTTTAAGTAGGTTCCATACTGCTCATGGAGCCTAACATGGGGCTCAGACTCAGGACCCTGAGATCAAGACCTGAGCTGAGATCAAGAGTCAGACACTTAACGGACTGAGCCACCCAGGCGTCCCAGAACTAAGATTAAATGAGGTGTGAGAGACAGCATGTAATGGTTAAATGTTCTGACAGTCTAGATGGAATTCAACTATAAAAAAATAAAGGGAAAATAAAAACAGCATAGGCAAAACAATTTTTTAAACTGTGTTTAATAATCGGAATTGACGATGGTGGGACATACAATTGTTATTCTGAGACACGTACATGTGTAGAGAAGGATAAAGCCTATATAATCAGGGTTCCTTGTATGGAAGAAAGTATAATATAGAAGAGGTTAAGACATAACATAAGAGGTTACGTGAAAACCGTACAGTACTGTATCTGAATTGAAAACACCACCATGAACTCAGGAGGCACACACACATATATATCCTAGCCCTGTCCATTAAAAACATGAAAACCATAATCAACTCAGTAGCAGGAAGCGCCCTAGTGCACATATTGTGGTCTTGAAACAACATAACCCATTTAACAAAACCAACCAAACAAACAAAAAACAGGAAGGAGGTCTAGCTGAAGCGTGTTCGAGATAAGTGAGGCTACAATATCCTGCCATTCCTGCCATCAAGGAAACAACCAAAGTCAAGTGTTAACCCCCCTTTCCTTTGTGAACTGCAACCAAAGAGCAGATAAGGAAGAAGCCTCTGCTAATATAATTACTTCAACTACTAAATGAAAATAAAATAAAAACAATAGTGTCTTACGATTCTGCAACCCAAAGGGATTAAGGGATAGAAGCATCAAGAAAAAGGATGGAGGAAGGGCTAGATGGGTGACTTAAGGGGGGCACTTGTGATGATAAGCACTGGGTGTTATAGGTAAGCAATGAATCACTAAATTCTACTCCTGAAACCATTATTACACTATCTGTTAACTGACTAGAATTTAAATAGAATTTTGAAGAAGAAGAAAAAGAAAAAGAAAACCCAGACATCATGTGCCTCATGATGAAAGAATCCAACACCACCTACAGTTTTGCCACAAAGATCCAACGTAAGTCTGATCCAGCCTCTGGATCCAGCTGCCACTCTGCAGAAAACAGGAGAACAGAGGAACATGAACTGCATCATGAGTGTGCAACTGGCAAAACCCATGGCAAAACTATGGAAAACTCTGTAAGCCACCTGGTCTGAATTCTTCAACAGATAACTTGCAAGAAAAAGAAAGAGATGGGGTGGGGGCCAGTGACAAACTATAGATTAAAGGAGATTTAAAAGACATATTAAGCCTTAAAAAAATGCGCAAGATTAAGCTAAAATGTCTAAGGATGAGCACTTTGGTGAAAAAAACATAAAGAAATTCGGTGATCACTGAAAATCAGGACAGTGGGTTCTTTTGGAGGAAGGGAGGGGCTGGCTTTGGTCAGGGCCTAGGAAGGGGCTTCTTGTGGTGAAATGGTCAAGTTCCAAATCTTGATGTAGGTGGTAGTTACCAGGATGTCATCCCTCCAGGAACTCATGCTATACAAAGGTTTTTGAATTTTTTTCTGTTTTGTTTTTCAATACAATAGTTTTTAAAGTAACAAAAATGACTGAAGAAAAGGAGGATGCTGTGAACCTGCTGAACAGGATACTTAAGTGGAGCTCCATTAGGCTGTTGGATTTGTATGTTTGGAGCCTCAAAGGAAGATTTTCAGGACATATGGAATAATCAGAATGTGACCACTGAAGCCTTGGAGGAGTGTGCAGAAAGGACAGGCCAAGGACACAGCCCTGGGAAGACAACATCGGCTCTGACAAAGTCGGCTGAAGAAGAGGAACACTTGAAGAAACTCAGAAAGAGCCAGAAAGGTACAAAGAAAATCAGGAGGGAGCCATGTCGCAGACCTGAGGGACGAGAGGCAACATCTTCTGTGCAGCCAAGGTGTCAGGTGGCACCTGGGCAGAGCAGGACTTGCCAGACAGAGTCACACAGAGGCAGTCTGTGGTCGCTGCAAGAGCAGCGCATGGTGGGGCTGAGTCACACTGGTGGGCTGTGGGGAGGCAGAGGCAGGGAGTGGGGACTATGTCCGACCCATTTAGTGGTGAAGGGAAGTGGAGAGATGTAGTATCTAGGAAGTTTATTTCAAAATATGATGTGTAAACATTATTTACAAGGCTTACAAAAACCTGAAAAAGTTCCCATCTGGAAACTTCTATGTTCTCGGTGAAGGAGGGAAGATTACTTGCTATAAAGTTGGGAGAGAAGTGCAAAGCAGGTGAGCAAAGAGAGGGATGGACAGCTGATGTGGGGCCAGAGACAGAGAGACTGTCTGTTGCCAATGAGGAGTCCTGCAGCCCAGAGGCTCAGCAGAGCCTGGAGACCTAGATGGGTCGTGAGTGATCCCGGTCCCCAAGGCAGGGGGGTGGGAGGGTCCCTGCATCAGCACTCTGCAGCCTCCAGGTAGCACTCGGGAAGACAAGTTGACTGAAATGACTCAGACTGGGGTTCTGTGGAGCAACAGAAGAAGTTCAAGAAGGAGTTCAAGCTGCAAAGAGATACAAGTCCAGGTCGTGAAAGGGAAGAGAAGGGGACGAAAGGGGACGAGGCCACAAGTCTCCTCCCTCTTCCTTGGGGAGGGGTCGGCCCCGAACTGAAGAGTTACATGAAGTCTCTCTCTTGCACCTCTCACTCCCTACTTTCTGTGACTCTCCCTCTGGGACCCAGCACACTCATGTTGCTCTGCATCAAACTTCCCAATAAAATACTGCACCTGAACTACAAAGTATCCTTTGTAGGGAGACTTTTTAAAGGGTACCCATTAACCCACCGTGTCTCCAACTGATTGGACTTCCGGCAATAGCAACTGCATGAGGGGCAGCTCCTGCTATGCCTTGGGATTCATGGGGATATTTCTTTAAAGTGAAAGGCAGGTGGTGGGGTGAACATCTTTCGGTGATGCTTTGAGAAAAATGAAAATGTTTGCTCTTGACTTACTGATATTTGGTTTCACACTTCTATGGCAAAGATAAATTATAATCAAGGATGTTGAACTGCATTAAATAGATGTGACCCTCTGGGTTCATAGCTATTTACAGTGGTGAGCAGCTATGATTAACATTTCAGAAATCAATCAACTGGCATTTTCTTTTTTTAATTACATTTTTTTTAAATGTTTAATTTATTTTTGAGAGAAAGAGAGAGGCAGAGACAGAGGGAGACACAGAATCCGAAGCAGGATCCAGGCTCTGAGCTGTCAGCACAGAACCCGATGAGGGGCTCAAACCCATGAATCATGAGATCATGACCTGAGCTGAAGTCTGACACTTAATAGACTGGGCCACCCAGGTGCCCCTCAACTGGCATTTTCTATGTAACTGTACTATTCTAAGTTCCCTGGGTACAGAATGACCGTATCTTCTTAAACCAAAATGAGAATATATGGAATGGAGACAGAAGAAAGATAGAGCTTACCGTGTGCCAAGTAATATTCCAAGCACTTTACATATAGTAATTAATCTGATTGCCATACAACACTATAAGATAGGCATTCTACTGCTATTGCCATTTTATAAATAAGGATATTGAAGCACACAGAGGTTCAATAAGTTGCCCAAGATCACAAAGCTAGTAAACAGGGCATCTGAACCCTGGAAATTGGATATCGAAATCCATGTACTAACACAGGACATGAATTATAAAAATGCTTAAGTTAACATGAGAGTGTATATGGGTTGCATAGTGTTTTCCAAAAATTCAAGTCTACCTGGAACCTGTGGATGTGACCTTATTTCCAAATAATGGAATATCTGGAAGATTGCAGATGTAATCAAATTGAGATAAAGTCACACTGGATTGGGATGGACCCTAGTCCAAAGGCTGGTGTCCTTACAAGAAGAGGGAAATTTGGGCACAGATACAGACCCAGGGAGAACAGCATCTGACTACTGAGGCCTACATTGGAGTGATGTGTCTGTAAGGCAAGGGATGCCAAAAGCTAGAAGCAGCATCTATCAGAAGCCAGGCAGAGGCAAGAAAGGATCCTCCCCTGGAGCCTTCAGAGCACAGCCCCGCCAACACCTTGATTTTGGACTTCCAGCCTCCAGAACCATGAAACAATACATTTCTGTTGTTTAAAGCCATCCAAATTTCTGGCAATTTGTTACAGCAGCCCTAGGACACTAAAAGAGTATCTTACTACTCGTAAGTAACTGACATGGTGTCCTAAATACAACAGAACTATAAATGCTTGTTCAATCAACCCCTGTGCTGCATCATAACCTAAAGACAATGCTGAACTAGGAGGCAGGCTTTGTCACCCACTAGCTAAGAGACCCTGGGCAACATACTGCTCCTCAGCCCCGTGTTCTTATGCGTAAAATAAAGGAGTTGGGCATGGATTTTCTTCCAGTTTTAAATTTACAAAATTCTAACATGTACAGTAAAGAGTTATAGAGATGGGATCCAGAAATAATTTTAAAATACGTAAGAATATGGTAAAGTAGCCACTACATAGTACCAAAGGTCTCAGAAAGAGGAAAAACACAGAGAGATACAGAGAAAGAGAGAAAAAGAGAGAGAGAAGGAATGAATTAGTTTTCTAGGGCTGCTATAAAAAGAACCACAAACTGGGGCTTAGGTAACAGAAATTTATGGCTCATGACTCTGGAGCTAGAAGTTGGAAAGCTAGCTGTTGGCAGGACTGGTTCCTTCGGAGGGCTGTGAGGAAGAATCCACTCCAGGCCCTTCTCCTGGGCTTATAGATGGCCTCTCTCATGTTCACATAGCACTTCCCCAATATGCATCTTTGTGTCCAAGTTCCCCTTTGTATAAGGATAACAGTCATATTGCATGAGGACCCACCTGAATAGCCCCATAATAATTTGATTACATCTATAAAAATACCATCTCCCAAAACACTTTTTAAATCCTATCTCAAGGAAAAAAAAAATCCTCCAGTAATCACTTCCTCTTTGAAGAACACCTAAAATGATATAATTATATTTTGACATGAACAATAAAAATCTGAAATACAATTATAAAAAAAAAAAGACCTCCTTCACACTAACAATAAAAAGTCCTATCAATTCATTCAACAAATATTCAAATATTCATGGCCCACCATCTATTTTATATTTTACTAGGCACTGAGAATAAACTACTGAATGGGGGAGAAAAAAAATTGTATCTCCAAATAACGTCTTATTTGGAGATACCTCTGAATTTTAGTGGGACACAATTCAATCCATATCAGAAAGAGAAGAGGGGAGAGGAATATCTTCTTCTGATGTACCGTCTAGAACTAGGTTTTTTTGTCATAAGATCCTGTGAGCTGTGAAGAAACATGTGTTGTGTACGGAAGGACAGTGATACTCTAGTTCCTGAAATACAGACTTTAATAGACACAGGGAGAAAGAGTCAAAGAAATTAGGAACAATTCTAATGTCTAAAACTCTCTTTAAAGAATAATACTAGATACTAGAGAGGTACATTTTCCTGCTTTGTTTTCATGATATTTAAATAAACTTAAATGTATCTGTGCCCCCCAGCATCAGCACATAAATACACACTCACCCCCTTGCACAGAGAATAAGCACTGAGACTTAAACGTGTATGCCCAGCCTGTACCTCAGGGGCCTCTCTTGACCTGAAGCAGCTACTTCATTCATAGGGGTGTATGAATTGGTTAAGGAAAGTTTAAGAGCCATGAATAATATTCTCTATAAATACATTTCTACAATTCTGTCTGAAAAATTTGTTGCTGCCTATTTATATGGTCCTCATTTTTCCCCCCTCGGGCTCTTAACAGAAAAACGAGCCCAACCCTTTCATAGCATGCAAAGATGGGGTTCATGTCAGAAAGTAAGAAAGTGCAAATGTTCCTCCTCCACATCCATCAATATCCCACAGTGTCACCAACAAAGTAACCGAATCCCATGTTCTCTTCTTTTAAGCTGTCTGCTGGCACAGCTCCAACAATTCTAAAGAAGGACTGTCACATTCCAAGGTGGCCACTGTGTACCTGTCCTGGGACCTTCTTTAACAAGCTTAATTGATTCAACCACTGACTTTCATGAGATCATAAAACTGTCAAGGGGTTATCGAGTCCTTTATGCTCTGTATTTTATATTTTTCCAAACTCAAAGTCTTTATTGTGATGTTTTCATTTGGAACCTACTTAAATAAAAGGAAAATTTCCAGTAAATGTAAAGTAATTTTTATAAGTAAATTTTGCTGTAAGCTTTTTTTAGCCAGTAGCTGATGGCTAACTGAGAAAATAATTTAACAGATACTGCCACTGTGTTTATAATAACTAGGAGACACAAGGGTACCAATTCTTATGAAAAGTTTTTTGGTTTTTTTTATTGTTGTTTGTTTTTTGTTTTTGTTTTTTAATTTACATCCAAATTAGTTAGCATATAGTGCAACAACGATTTTAGAAGTAGAAAAGTTTTAAATTAAAGGAGTCTTTCCTTTGTAAAAACAATACTTGAGATTAGTTTCATAAGCTCAGGGGCCCCTTTTTTTCTCTTTCTATGTATGAAATCTCTTTCTATAATGAACTCTATTCCATTATTCCTCAATTCACAGTGTTCCAGAAGTTCACTTGAAAGGACCTACTTTGGCACAAGGGACTCTTTTTCCTAAAGAAACCCTGTTACACCGAGTGACAGATACCACCGGAGCCAGGCTCCGGCTACATACTATGCATATTTTGCCAGATTGAATTTTCACAATTATTTGGCAAGGTAGGCATTAACAGCCACAATCTTTCACCTTCAGTCCCGAGGACAAAACTGTTTCAGTTTTCAGCATATTTTTAACTTAGAAAACAATATGGTATATATAGTACCCACTACAGAAAACCTCTAGTGGGGTCCAGGGCAGACTCAGCTGCTAAACAGATGAATATTCCTACATCAAAGCATATTAATTTTCACATCAAGGGGAATGAGTGGGTACTCTAAACAGCCTCATGTTGATTCAGGTAAATTTTGCCGTATGAGGTGAAGTTAGGTCAGGTTTTTTAAAAACGGGCTCTCTGAACTTTGTAGATTTCCTAACTGAGGATTTAGGGCCTGTGGAGCTGTATTACTCTCACTTTCTAGGAGAAATAGGCCAACTAGAACCAAGTAACTCACCCAAGGGAGGTGGGACTCAAATCCAGGTCTCTGGAGGCAAGCCTTGCTCTCTGCATCATAGTGTACTGCCTCACAAAGGAAGGATGCTCATTTCATCCCATAATTCAGCTAACCCACAGAAATGACATCATACTACAGAATCTGACCACTGAGGAAAATGGCATTTATAGGAGAAACATCTAGTCAGGGTTCAACCTGGTCACTTCCCAACCTGACCCCTAGTGTTCCCAAGTCAAGGAAAGACCTGACCCAGCACGCTAGGCAGTGGGAAGGGAAGTCTGCCAGCTCTGAGGCTCCAGGGAGAGCAAGGGGGGGGGGGGGGGGGTGTGGTTGGGAAAGGGGGAAGATCGTTCTCTGACAGTGGGAGAGGGGAGGGGGGCTGTGGAGGGGGCGTCTCAGGGCTCACGCAAAGAAGGGCCAGTACGGACTGCAGGGAAGTGAGAAACTGCAGTAGGCAAGGATTTGTCTGCTGTTGTTTTCTCTTCACAAATGAAAACCAGCACTGTGGGGGGAGCAACAGGAGCGCGTGGGCTTTCTTTGCTCTTTCCACTCTTCCTGCCCTATGCCGCCAGCCATTCTGCCTCCCACCTTGCCATCAAGCACCGGGAAGGCAGTGAGCACCTACAGGGCCCCTGTTCTGTGCCGGGCATCATGGCACCACTTCACTTTGACCTCACTCAGCCCTTAACAGCCCTTCAAGGTTTCACAGGTGGGCAACAGGCTCAGGGAGGGGAAGAAGCCCAAGGTCAGAGGCAGGAGGTGGTGAGGGCCCACATTCTTTTCAAGGACCAGAAGGCTGGGCGAGTGCAGGCTGGCAGGGTGGGGGTGGGAGCAGCGCAAGAGGAAATCCAGGGGATGAGTCAAAATCTGCACCAGGCATCATGGTGTCAAGGGAAATGGGGAGACTGGAGGGAAGAAAAATTTCTATTAGCCATGAGAAACCCCTGCAGCAACCAGGAGGTGAGAAACAGACACAAACGAGAAAATAATAAGTTAGAGACAGCTTGTTAAGATAATCTAAGGCAACTACAACATTGAAGATCCATATAAACTCAATCACAGTAAATAAAAAGCAACTCATCACATATACTTACTTCCCAAAGCCCATAAAGTTCCTTCCTGAGATCTTCTGGGAGGAGCTGTGTTAGCTGCTTCATAGCTTCCTGAAATACCAAACTGTTATTTTACTCATGATCACATTTATCTAATTAACAATTCAACTACAAAAGCCAAATAGTGGGCTCAAACTCTTACAAACAACTCCCCAAAGGACAGCCAAATGTTGGACAATATTTATAGATTACAAGGAGGGCAGTTGTATACTTTAAAGAAACATGGGTACTTATTCATATGGGGTTCAGCAAGCACTTATTTTGTGGCCTGAAGCACACCAGACACCAAAAAAAAAAAAAAAAAAAAAAAAGACAATAAGGAAGGTGTGAGATGATTACAGAGATATCAGAAGCAAGGCCAAGGTTTTACATTTTGTGGATGAATCACATCTTGTGATTTCAATCATAAGCATCCTGGAGTTCAAAACTAACCTGAGAACAAGAACAGGAAAGTAACGCTGAATAACAAAGCTCAAAGAAATTTCCTGTGTATTATTATATACATTTCCCACTGTTAATATTTTTATTGCATAACATAAAGCACTACACACATGGGCAGTTATTGTCATTGACATAAAGGAAACTACAGGATAGTATTTTGTGGGGTCATACGCACAGGATGAAAGAAAGGGATATTAAAGCATAATCAGCCATACCACCCGTGTAGTATCTGAGCCATTCGACAGCATCACCAATCACTTCTTGCCCTCCCTTCATAATGTCCAGGGCTGGGGCTCTAGCTCCTCCAGAGGCTGCCCAAATGGGCTTTAGGCAGCACTGACAGAAAATACCTTCTTGTACCAAGTTGGAAGCTATCCCTGCAGGTCCTCCACCAGGCCTCACCTCACCCCTCGCAAACACAGCATCGAATACGTGGGCAGTGACCCAGCTGGGCCAGAATCACTGCGGCCACAGTGACCGGTCCAAGGGAAGGCCATGTAACCCAAACCAGCCATTTGAGGGACATCTGCATGGTCTGTCCAGCAGAGGGTAGGAGAGAGAAGGCACTACTCTCTGAAGTCCCCGGAGCCACCCTCATTCCTTCCTCTTTCATTTCTGTGTTGCTCCAGTGTCTTCCTAAAACATCATGTCTTGGGACACCTGGGTGGCTCAGTCAGTTGGGCAGCCAACTCTTGATCTGGGCTCAGGTCATGATCCCAGGATCGTGGGATCAAGCCCTCTGTAGGGCTCCAGGCTGAGCATGACACCCACTTTAAGATGATCTCTCTTGCTCTCTCCCTTTGCCCCTCTCCCCCACTCACGCTCTCTCTCTCTAAAAAATAAAAAAAAAATTTTTTTAAATATCACATCTTGGGGGGAATGAGGTCTGCAACTTACTCTCAAATGGCTTCAGATCCCTTCACCCTCCTCATCCTACACTTCTTAATTCGCTTCAGTTTTTCTAACCGGAGGTGAGGGTCCTTGGCCAAGTGGCAAAGGCCCCATATAAAATCGAATAGTGAGCTGGGAAAAAGCATTGAAAATAAAAATGGGAGGAAAATGTTACAGAACACAACCACTGGCAGAGCGAACAGCATGTGCCAGTGTCAACAGTGTGCTCTCGTAAGTAACATCACCATCTTGAATGGCCCGTAGCATCATAGCACCCTCAGTGGTATCAAATTTAGGGTATTGTGTATCTGCATCCTCACTTGTTTCTTTTTCATAAACTGCAGAAAATGCCTGAAAAATCTTTGCATTTTCAAAAATTAAAGGCGTCTTTACAAATAGATCGCCTTTCTCTACACTATTCCAAAAACACACGTTTGTCCACTGCCTTTGTTTGAAAAGAATGAACTGAGTAATATGTATTTACAGGTATATAAATATCTAAACTCTTGGATTAATATATTCCCTTTATGGTGACGTACCCAGCACCGAACATAGTGAATGAGGTGTGGTCTGACCAAGGTGGGAGAGAATGGGGCCATTGCCTCCATCATGCTGGATGCTGTATTTCTAGAAAGGTAGCCTGAGACTGAATCAGCTTTTTGGAGGTCAAATCCAATAAACTTCCAGTTGATTAAAATCACCCTGTCCTTTAAAAAACAAAACAGATAACAAATATGTTGTTGCTCTCTTCTTGAAATTGAACAAAGATTTTCTGGATCTAAAACTCATTGATATCATGTTATTACACAATCAAAATCTGCATTTTGAGACCTTTTAGGTGGTCAATATTCCTTGTTCGGCAACATATGCCAAAGAACCGTGCCTAACTTTTTAAATGAACCCTCCAAAACCAACTTTGCTAAACTCAAAGGGTACATGGCTCCAAAGGCCAGACTTACCCTCTCGGTGGTGAGCTCTGCCACTCCCACTTCTATACTGAGTTTTGCCTTGTTCACACACAGATTTAGAGTGATAATTTTCCTTTTTTTTTTTTTTAATGTTTATTTATTTTTGAGAGAGAGAGACAGAGCGCGAGCAGAGAAGGGGCAGAGAGAGACGGAGTCACAAAATCTGAAGCAGGCTCCAGGCTCTGAGCTGTCAGCACAGAGCCCGATGCAGGGCTCGAACTCACAAGCTGTGAGATCATGACCTGAGCCAGTCAGACACTTAACTGACTGAGCCACCCAGGCGCCCCCAGAGTGATATCTGTCCTAACTTGACATGCTTCTTCCTGTGAGTAAAGCATGTCAAAAGAATTTGCCTAAAGTCCTGAGCCGAATAAGCTTCTAGCAAATGTCTTAGGTCAGTTTTGTGACCATACCTAGAAAGCATTACGCATCTTCACACATCACTGGTAAGGCTGAACAGTACAAAAGTTCACTGGGGTTTGAACGGGGTTTGACACTTAACTCGCCCATCACTGACTGTGGAACCCTGAGGTTAAAGATTATTAACCTCTTTGTCCTTCAGGTTTCTCATCTGTAAAATGGGGGTTAATAACGGCATCCACCTTAATCGTTGTGACGATTAAGTAGGTAATATATGTAAAGCTTCAAGTATCTGGCACATAATGAGCACTCTATAAAACGTTCACTACTTTTCAGTTTCACTATTTTGCCATGTTCATTTCCATCATAAAGTTTGGTTCTTCCCCTTTGAACGTCCTCATTCTCAAGCAACTTTTAGCAACTTTAACCCTAGAAGATACATACATACCATGATTCTGCCTTCTAACTTAATGTTTTCTCTTTGCAAAAGAATATAACCTGCTATTGCTGTATTCCAGCCTCAATTTCCATCCCACCAGTTCCCGATGATCCTTACTAGGCATCATTCACCAACTGGGGTTATGAAATAAAGTCTGTTTTATCTTGTTTAGGAAGGGGATCAGACAACACATATTGCTTTTGGCCCTAAATTTTCTCTTCCATGCCCTCATTTTCCTTTTCATCTTAATACCTACTCTCCCTCAAAGCAAGCAGCCTTCCAAGTTTATCAGATATGTTCCCTCCCTCCTACTCCAGTTTAAGCCTTCCTGGTGCAGTTGGCTAGCCTCTAGGCAAATAACGCTGCCTGCTTCTCATTATGTGCATTCCACCTTGAGCCAAGAAACCCTCATTTAATTATCTTAATGCATGGTTCAGACATCTAAATCTTGTTCATAAACACCATCTGCATAAAGAATTGTTCACCTTCCAGATCTTTCTCTCTGTTCCCAAATCCTAACCAGCAGCAGGAAGAGGTAATGGAATATCAGCACTCTTCCAAGCTTTTGGTTTCTTGTCCAAGAACTTGTGGTTCTTCAAGATGCTTCCCCTGTCCCTTCTGATTATGGCACTGAGTCCCCTGGAGAACATTGGAGTGGCAGCAGCCAGGAAGTACAAGGAAACCAGAAAAATTCTCATCATTGCCAGGACAGGACGTCCAGAAAGGCAGCGGCACTGACGGTTCACATCTCCACCAGGCCCCTCCACAAGGTGTCACCAGCCAGGCCTCAGTCGTGTCAAAACAGTAGCACGTTTTCTCTCATCTTCAGTGGCTAGAGAGCCTCTGATGGGTCTTTTTTTCTTCCAAAAGGCTCTGGTTTGTTCCTCTGTGGAGGAAGCCTCAAATTCATTATGTACCTTCATGGGGACAGTTTGTCTTTTCTCCTTGTTCTGTGTCACTTTATAGTCTCTGATGACCCTCTGGTACTTCAATATACCATTTCTCCTCCACAAAGTCCAAATTTATCATCCTGAAATGAGCTGCATAATTAGGGAGATTTTTCCCTATCCCCTCTCCTTTATGTCATTACTCAACATGATCTGGTTCAGGGTTCATTCCTCTCTGCGACTCTGTCTCTTGAACTAATTGGTTTCTTTTTCTATAAATTCTGCCAATCGATCTAGGAATTCTTTATTCCCAACAGTCTAGACTCCTACAGAGAGACATCTCCTCAGTTTCCTCCCTTTTTCACAAGCTGTCATGATGCTGAGCCTGTATTCTGGATCTGTATTTTGGCAGGAAGAAAACATTCCTTATGTGATTTTCCTTGTTCCCATAATGTTAGAACTCCTAAACTAGGATTCCTTGTGGATCTTCTTGTTTCTGGAGGGATAAAAATACTGTTGGCTACTGAACTCCAGTCTCCCTCAGCTCTGAGAACAGATATTCAGGCCCACCTACTCTGTTAAACCATGTTGATGAGGATCCATCCACTTAGAAATTTATGACCAAACTCCTGTAATAAAAGTAGCTTGCAATAATCCCTGAATGGAGAAACAGCTGTTCAATAAAAAAAAAAAAAAAAAAAAAAATCCTGGATTTTCCAACCTCTGCCTCAAATATGTGTCCTTCTTTGGTCCTGGACTTTGGATTTAGAGTCCAAATTAACACAGATTTAATATTTTATTGTTGTTCATTTCTTACTATTGCCAAGTATTTTTCTTCACTTCTGACCAATAAATTAAAATACTAATGGAAAATTCACAAATTACTATAATATTGATTATATTTGTGATTTATAGAGCTTTTCTCCAAAGAGCTTAACCAGTATGGAGAATTCCTTCAAGATCTAGCTACTTCCATTGTTCTAATGAAAGCCATACCATCTATGTCCACATACTAATGAGAACAGAAACCAACAGTTTCCTGTCTCTGTGTTAAACAAGGCTGGGAATAGGCATACTTTTCTGATCTTGTGTTAAACAAGGTTGAGAACAACCAAAAACCAATGCACTGCTTATTCCACGGAATCCTTGCTTCTGGAAGAGAAGACTGTAAACCACCCAAAACAGAGTAAACACTAACAGCTTACTCCTCAAGAATTTAAGACTTTGCCACATCAGTCCTACCAATCCAAGGCTGTTTTGCCCTAAACCTTGTGCAATCTAACCAGCTGCCCATCTCGTTAAGATCCATCTAAGCATCCTCCAGCCCTGGCCCTAAAACTCGATAAATATTCTCTCCTGACTTCCCTTTCCTGAGACACTACTAAAACTCTGCCCAGGTACTCTCCCTTACTGCAACAGGTCTAATAAACTTAGCTTTGCTTCAGCAACAGGTTTCTCTGGTAGTCTCTTGTGGAGTCAACAGTCAACACTGACCTCTTCTCGCCTATGTTTTTCTTCTTTGGGGATGTTATCTGCTGGTGCTATGTCCCCAACGATGCATTCTGCCATATCGTGAACCAGGGCTAGACGAATACATCTGACCAGGCAAAAAATGGTGAATAATTACACAAAATTAGATTCACTACAAGTTCCTTCTCTATACTACTTTGAAGTTGCATATTTTTTCTCCACCCTCACAGGGTATTTTAATGCAGTATTTTCTAAGGTAATTATATTCTACCAGCCCACAACAGTTCTGATTCAAAACTGCTAGCTAATATTCAACATAATAATACATGAATGCAGAGGAAACGGTTAACATGGATTTTTTTTTTAAATGGCTGGTTTTTCAAATTTCACTTTAAAAGGTTGATAACTTCAGAATACAACGCCAAGAGGAGATGATCTGGTTACAGTATTTACTTACTGATACAAAATTCAGAAACAATCATCCCCTAGTATACTAGTTAGATGTCAAAATGAGTTGCTTTATAAAGAAATGGTGGAGTTGGACAGATCTAGGTTCAAATACAGCAATCATTTATTAGCTGTGTGACCTTTGCCAAATTACTTAATTTCTTTAAATGCTCAATTCTGTCAGCCTTCATTTTATCATCTGCACAAAAGGATAATAATACATCATAAGGTTGGTCTAAAAACTAAATTTGATAATTTATGTTCCTGATAATGATTAGTGATGAAGATAATCACTGTCAAAATAATGAAGGCAGGTCATAATATAAACGCCCCAGAGGGCCATCTGTTTCACGTACCCACTATCTCCAAGGTGGCACAAGGCCTAACAACCTCCTCAGGGGTGTCCCATCCACAGTCTCTCTCTGTCATCCAGTTCAAATCTCAGACCACACTTAGGCTTATCTCTATTCGACACCATGTTCATCTTGTACTTTTTGCCAGAAAATCCCACTTCCACACCATCGACAGAATAACAGGGCTAATGAACGCTCTCTAATGGACCTTTGCTACACATTGATTTACTTATTGTTTCCAGAATATACCTTTACGTTCCTACCATCAGGGCCTTGGTTGCTAAGCTGTTCTCTCTGCACACTGTGCCATCTACTCCTCTACCTCATCAACTCTTCAGAGCTCACCTCAAATTCCACTTCTTCCACTTCCCCAAGAACACATGATCTCGTCTGTTAGAATAACTTGCTAGTTTTTTCTTAAACTTTGTATTTATTTATTTTTAAAGTAATCCCTACACCCGACGTGGGGCTCAAACTCATGACCCCAAGATCAAGAGTCACATGCTCTGCCAACTGAGCCAGCCAGGAGCCCCAACCTTGCTAATTTTTTAGCATAACTTATTTTGTTCCTTTTATAGAAGCCAGTTGGGACCCGTGTAACTCATGGGAGACTTATTTTACTGTCTTAACTATGAAACTTTGTCCTGTGTTCAAAAAGCATTTTAAAACACTTGCTGACTGATTGAAGGACAAGATATCCCTTTCTTAGCTACATCCTGCACATTACCTCTCTAAAAAGTCACCTCACAAACAGGTGCTAGTATTTATGAAAGGGGCTAAATTAAAGCACATGGTATAGTAATACAATAATAGAATTTTAGACATGCCACACGCACTCTCCAGCCCTGGAAATCCTAATATCACACTTGTTTTCTTGAGACCAAGGCAGGCTCTATCACTTGCCAGAGAAAACCCAGAATGCAGTTTACAACTGAAGCAATCAGCACCCATAATTCCCCTTCCTACATCCTGAATCTGTATGGTTTATCTCTTGACAGATAAACTAACCTGCAAGAATTAGACACAGGCCTCAGTCAAGGGAAGTGGTGCATATGCACAGACCAGAGATCTTAACAAGCATCAATGTTCACATCAGCTTACCGGTCTTTGTTAAGATGCTCATCCTTGGTCACCAGAGCCATAATTGCCATTCTGTACATGTGATCTGATACGCTCTCTGGACTCTGAACATTTCTGTATACCCAGCCAGTCCTTGGGACTCTCTAATGAAAATGAAGAAAAGAAAGAAGTTTATAAAAATAAATATTTAAACTATCTGTTATGCTCTTCGAGACAAGTCCAGGGAATAGGGTATAGAAGCAGGGTCATGGTTTCAGAAAGTAGTAAAAATTTCTCAACTAACCTCAAATAAACCAGGGAGGTCAGAGAATGAGAAAGAGAGAGAGAGAGGGAGAAATAATTCACAAGCATACCATGCAAAATTCCAATAGTCAAATTACTCTGTGTTACTAAATGTGTAAATTAAGGAACTTATACAAGTCCTTTGGACAGAAAAATAAAGCTGTAAATTACTGTGTTTTTCCTAACGACAAGAGTTGGGACTTTCTGCCTTCAGACAATACCATTCCACACGCTAGAAACTCTTGTGGTGAAAGCTTTCAACTTGAACAAGTGACAGACTTCCAAATTCTGGAGCAGAAAGGAGTAAGGCATTTCTAATCGTTCCTGCTACCACCTGTCATAATTCTTCCTTTTGTTCAGATCAGGATGTGCTCTTGTGAGACTGCATTTTCTCCCCAAAAGTCCACATTTTAAAAGGACTGTATATAAACAGTAGCAATGGTGGCAGGAAACATAATCTGCCTTTAACTTGTAGAAATTCTGCCGAAATTATGGAGTGGGGAGGACGCACAGGATACAACTCCAGTATGTACTACAGAAAATATTCTGTTAAAAAAAGAAGTATTTTTATCTCTAGAAGGAGCTAAGAGATTGAAGGCACCCCGCTTCAAATCTGCCGGACGAAGGGCAGTTCCGCTCTTCCCACCTGCTGCTCGGAGGGCCAAGCTTAACCGCGCAGCTGAGCGGTCGTGAGCCCCGCCTGTACTCTGGGCGGCCTCGGGCCAGCAGGGAGGGTCCCGAACATCCGCGCGCCGGCGGTTGGCCAGGAACCACTCGAGTGGCTGCCCGGGCCGGTCCCCGGCCGAGCACCAGGCCTGCCTCCCCACACGGGGCTCTCGCGGTTCAGACTCCGCCGGGCCTGGGCTGGGCCTGGCAGCCCGGCCGCGCCCCCTCCGCCCGCCGTCCGGACGCGCCCCCGCTCCCAGGGCAGTTTCTGGGCCCAACCCTGCGAGGCGGGAGGGCGGAGGGAGGGTGAAGGCCCCGGCCCGCGGCGAGCAGGAGCTTCAGGGCCCCCGCGGCCACCCCGGCCTCTCCCCGCGCGCCGCCCGCCCGGCCCCAAACGGCCCTGCCCGGCCCGGAGCCCGTTCACCTTGAGCTGCCCTACCAGCCGCAGGAACTGCAGCAGGTTCTGGGCCCCCCGGCCCGATAGCTCCGCAGCGGAGGCCGAAGCCATGCGGCCACCGGTCTGGCAGCTCCGAGCAGGCCGCGAGGCCGCCTCCTGAAGCTCCTCCCCCTCCTCCGCCTCCTCCTTCCTCCTCCTCTTCCCCCCTTCCTCCTCCCTCCCCATCCTCCTCTTTCTCTCCAGACTCCTTCACCTCCCTCGCCCTCCTCTTCCTCCTCACCCAGGTTTTCCCAGACCCTTATGGAAAAGAAGTGTTCCACCTTCCTGGCCTTGATGGCTGCGCCTCAGGCACTGAACCATCCGTGGCAGGCATAGTGTTTGGTGCATACTAGTCACTCACTACTTGTTTGCTAATCTCCACTCAACTGAACTCTGTCAAATTGTTAAATGGATTGCAGTTGGGTAGGGGAGAGGCAGAGGGTAGTGTGCCTTTGGAGCAGGAGGGCTAGGCAATATTGCAGGAAAATCTTACCCAAATTAGCAACTCAGTGTCCGATTGGGGGAAGAAATAAGAGCTCTACTAAAAGGTGGGCAGTCTATGAACATTTTAACAGAGGCACAAGGAAAGTAGTCTGGAAGGGAGAAGTAAACTAGGAGACACAAAAAAACACTGGGAGAATTTGGGACTAGCCATAAAAGGCTAGGGAGTGAAAGCAATCCCATGATGCAATTACAGCCTCCCTAACGTGTGAAGAATCCCCTACTCCAAAAAAGTTGTCTGTCTGTCTCAACTGTCTTAATTTCCTCAACAACCAATGATACTAGTTTTTAAAGACATTTAATGGACATGCATACAGAAGGACTCAGGGAGAGGCTAATGTAGAGAATAGACTACATGGGGCAGGGAGGAAGTAGGGAGATCATTTAGGAGACTATTGAAATAATTCTTTGAGGAGATAATTTTGGTTTGGTCCAGAGTGGTAATGCAGGTGATGAGAGGTTGTTAATTTTGTATACAAGTTGAAGGTAGGACTAACTAATAAGATTTGTGACAGACTGGACGTGGAGTATGAGAGAAAGAGAAGGATGACTCCACAAAATTTGGCCTGAACAACTGGAAGGATGGAGTTGATATTTAGGGAGCTGGAGAAAACTGCAAGAAGAGTATGTTGTGGGGAAGGGTAGGAATCAGAGGTTTGGTACCTGGGGTACCCAACATTTAGAGTTTGGGAGACGAGAAGAAGCAATCAGTGACGTAGAAAGAGAACTAAGAGATGTGTTCTAGAAGCTGAATGAAGAAAATATTTCAAGAAGGAAGGAATGTGGTTGTTGTGTATTGGTTTGTTGTGATTTCCAAATCTCCGCATTTATGACAAAAATGAGATTGTTTTTAAGAGTAAAGTTTTGATTAAGAATGAAGTAAGCTGCGACAGGCTAAGGACATCGCGTCTGTTGTTGTTAATAAGCACTTAGGAGCTCAGGTGCTGGGGGCTTAGCAGTAAAAACGTATGAAGGAAGAAGCAGCTATGGCAAGGGGGACATTAAGACTCTAAATACGAACGAAGAGTTTGTAAGGACTATCAGAGGGTGTTTGCTCTGTGCAAGGTGACTGTCTCTGCTGACCACAGTTCCCGGAAGACCTCGGGGCAATTCTTACCCTCAGTGCAAAACCCAAGCAATGGCAGACCAAGGAGACCTTGCTGATCAGCAGTAACATGCTACTAGCAACAGGGGATTTTTAGTTTTGCGCTGCCAGCGGTTGATTGGCTAAGCCGGCTCTCCTGAGTATCAACTGGTATAAAGGAACACTTCAACTAAATATGGTCTTTCTTTCATCTTCCCTTGCCTGGAACAATAGTGTGATTAATCTGTCATTGGTTTGGAGTATGTTATTCTTTACTGGGTTATTAAGAGACATTATCCTGTATGCCATTGGTTTATAAAATTCCTACAGCGAACCTGTGAAAAATAAATTCCAGGGACAGACAAACTCAGTCTCTGAGGATTAATTTGCCTCCCCCCAAAAAACCGTGGTCAGCCAAGTCAATGTTATGTCGGATAAGGATTGAGATTTGATTACCGGACTTAATAGATTCAATGTCATTCGTGATGGTAGTAAGAGCAGTTTCACTGTAGAGAGGCAAACAGAACCCTAACTGGAGATCGTTCCAGAGAAAACAGGAGTGAGTATTTCAACTCATTTCAAATAGAGTGGGGCTACTGGAGGATTTTTTTTTTTTTAAGACTAGAGATAGGATAGTATGTTTACTGATAGAGGTAATCTAGTAAGTAGCAAGGGAAAAAAATCATGATATAAGAGACAAAGGAGAGAAATGCTGTAATGATGGCCTTGAGTAGGTAAAAGAGGATGCAATCTAGTGTATAAGTTGAAAGATTAACCTTAGGAATATGGAGAATTCATCCATAATACAAGAAGAAGGAAAGTGTACGGTAACTAATTTATGGCAGATGTGAGCATCGGAGATTGTAGAGTTCTCTTCTGATTGCTTCTGTTTTCTCACTGAAATAAAAAGCAAGATCTAGACTAGGTTATGTTGTAGTAACAAACAACCTCCCTCTGTATTGCAGCAGTTCAACACATCAAAGGCATGTTTCTCTCTTGCTAAATGTCTATTGCTGATCAGCCTGGGAATGCTGCTCTGACTCATCCACGGGGCTAGAGGGCTCTCTGTGCTCCTCTATGGCTGACACTGAAAAGAGAAGAGTGGCATACTGCCACTTAGAGCCTCTGTCTGGAAGTGTTATATCACCCTTCTACGTGTCATTGGCCAAAATAAGCAACACTGCCATATCTAATTCAAAGTGGGGCTATGGGTGCAGTCTTACTATGCTTCTGGAAGGAAAGGAAACCAGAACATTTGTGAGTGGAAGAGGAGGTTTGGACGATTATGGAGAGTGAAGGCATAAAATAACGTTTTGGAGAGTGGGATAACAGGTGTAAATATGACTAAGGACTGAATGAATGCCAAGGACGGTGGGGGGGGGGTGGTATATGTTAAAACCGGTTAGGGTGATGGGCTAGGTGGTGCCAGATGAAGGAAGGATCAGAGATAAAGTGGTCAGGTCCCGTGGAGGAAAACAAAACTAAACAAACAAAAGGTCCAGTAGAATAAAAAAGAGGAGGATGTTTGATTTGCAGAAGTACATAATGAGGAACATTCTAGAGATGGGTGCCGTGAAGCAATGGGACTGCAAGCCAGGTGGTGGATGTGCAGTGCAACCTGTAAGTTCTCTTTTTGAGCAGCCCTGCCCGCTTCTTTTGCCAACAGTGCCTTGATTTCCTTTTGATTTCCTTACACAGGGTTCATTTAGTCTTCATGGGTACCTCTACATGTATTTGCAACTTGCTTTACAAAATACATGTGAGCTCTCTTTACTTTGTGTAGCAAGCTATAAAGACTTTCTCCAGAAACTGATCCCATTCACAATTGCACCAAGAAGCATAAAATACCTA
>NW_024412394.1:81802716-81815091 GCF_014898765.1 Herpailurus yagouaroundi
AGAGTGGGAGAGAGCCAAAGCATAAGAGACTGTTGAGAACTGAGAGCAAACTGAGGGTTGATGGGGGGTGGGAGGGAGGAGAGGGTGGGTGATGGGTATTGAGGAGGGCACCTTTTGGGATGAGCACTGGGTGTTGTATGGAAACCAATTTGACAATAAATTTCATATATAAATAAAAAAAAATAAATAAAAAAAATAAAAGACTAGGAAAAAAAAAAAAAAAGACTTTCTCCAGTTGCCTAAATTATCAGGAGTCAGAAGACATTAAGTTGACAAGAAATTGGGCATATATTATTTTTGAGAGGCCCTATTTTAAAGATGATAATGGATCTGAGGGGATTTTATTATCCCAAAATAAATTGTTATGACAATTCAAAAAGTACTGTCACCTTATTACTTTTCTAAACTGTAAAGATTGGTCAGGGCTTGTAACAGGGCTTTATTGCTTCCTTGTCATCAAAAACACCAACAAGAAGTGACTATGGTGCATAGAGTAATGGCCTCCCAAGGACGTCTGTCTGCTAATCTCCAGAGCCTGTGCATATGTTATAGTTCATGGCCAAGGGGAATGGCAGCACATGAAATTTAGTTTGCTAATCAGCTGGATTTAAAGTAGGGAGATTATGTTGAATTATCTAGATGGGCCTTGAAGGTTGAAGAAGGGGACACAAGAGTAAGTATCATAGTGATGCCATGTGAAAAAGATTCAACTGGCCATTGCTGGCTTTGAAGATGGAAGGGGGTCATGAGCCAGGGAAAATGGCAATCTCTAAAAGGTAGAAAAGGCAAGAAAATTAGATTTTCCTCTCAAACCTCCAGAAAGGAATGCAGCCTGGCCAACATCTTTCTGTTGGCCCAGTGAGACCTGTTTTGGACTTCTGACTCCCAGGACTGTTAGATAATAAATTTTTGCTGGATGAAGTGTGTTCTAAGTTTGTGGTAATGTGGTAAAGCAGCAATAGGAAGCTAAAAGAGTGACTAATCATATTGGATGACCGACCTTGACCCTTTTTTCTTCCCCCAAAGAAGGGAAATTGGCAATCCCAAACCTTGGTCCCTACCAAATCACTACCAAACCAGTGACTTATTTCAAGGACCTGTTGGTCAATCAGTAGCGTTGGAGGAAATCTGAATCAACTTGTCTCTCCAGAAGGATCACCCGTGTTAAGATGGGCAAGGAAAACTATTTGGCACCATTTACTTGAGTCAGTTGGAAGAAAAGATGAAATTCGTAGGCTCTCTCTAGACAGCTTCTTCCCTTGGGCTCACTATACATTTCAGGTGAATCTGTGAATATCCTGAAATGGTCTACAAGTTGAGTTGCTTCTGAGGACTTTTCTGGTGAACAGATCCTTCCAGAGATCTGTGACCAGAAAGAGAAAGTTGCTAGCTATGCAGCTGTGGTGTCGCACACAATGCTGTGGTCTTGGTGTTACAGTAAAAAAAAAGCTACAACTGATGGAGCCTCTGCTATGACGTGTGTTGTCACACAGCTCACCGTGCTTTAACCCTCCCAGCCTCCCTCCTAGCTATTAATAATCCTAGCTATTAATAATCCCCCGTTTCACATGAGAAAATTGTGTTGCACAGAAGCTGACGAACTGGCCTCAGTTTTGTAGCCAGGGAACGGTGGTGCCACCTTCCTCCGCCTCTTTCTTTACATGACATCCTGCTGCTCCCCAGCCAGCTGCCTGTCCGTACCTGTTTCTTATTATTGTAAGTATTCAATGAGACTCTATGCATGAAATAGATTTTGTAAGTACTTAGGTAAAGAATTGGGGGAGAGAATAGAGAGCAGTAGATCAATTGAGACAATGTGCCTTGAAAATGATCATAAGTATGCTTTAGCAACTGACTGAACGGAGTAGAGACCAAGTCTGACCGAGATCCAAGTTCTTTTTTTCCCCCTTAAGATATTCAAGGAAGAAATATTGCTTCTGCCTGCTGTATCTTCATAGATTAAAAAAAAAAGTTAATAGTTGATCTACATCAGTGGTTCTCAACCTCAAGGTGATTTTGCCCCAAGGAACACTTGCAACGTTTGGAGACATTTTGGGTTGTCATAAAGTGGGGGTTGCACCTAGTGGGCAGAGGCTAGGGCTGCTGCTAAAATTCCTACGGGCATACGACAACCTCCCACAACAAACAATTACCTGGCACAAAATGTCACCAGTGCCACAGTCTGTGGGGCCAAGGAGAAAATGCTTACAATTAAATTCCTTACATTGTTGGTGAATTATAAGAGGCAGAAAACTGATGTTAGGTTTATATTAAAATGAAGGAGGAAATAGAGGCTCCTGGGTGGCTCAGTCAATTAAGCATCCAACTCTTGATTTTGGCTTAGGTCATGATCTGGCTCGTGGTTTGTGAGTTCGAGCCCTGCATTGGGCTCTGCGCTGACAGCATGGAGCCTGCTTGGGATTCTCTGTCTCCCTCTCCCTCTCTCTCTGCCCGCCCCCCAAATATAAATAAACTTTGAAAAAAATAATAAAATGGGTAAGGGAATAAAAAACAAGTTTCACATGTAACCCCTCTTTCTTCAGCGGCACAGAAAAGCTCCTGACGGACGCCATGCAGAGATCAGGGAAATTAGAGGAAGGTTTTGATCATTTCTGTAACTAGGTAAAAGCAGAGCAACTCCTCTCACAGACCGTCAATGTGGGATAGTAAGTGTGGGAGCGAAGGAACAGTACGAGAGGAATGCTTATTCGCGAGAAGGAGATGGGGCTCTGTTGTCTTTTGCCACTTCTCTTGCCTGCAGCGTAGGGCTGCAGTGCTGGAGAGAAGTCAGAGCGTGTACCTCCCCTGTAAAACCAGACTGTAACTAAAGAGCTCGGGAAGACTTCCTGCTGAGATGGGCAGCAGCTGAGCTCTCCAAGCCTGTGGTGGCTGAGGGTGATGGCAAACACATTGCCAGGAACGAGGTGCCTTCTTCCAGCTAACCTTAAGCAGAGCAAGGGCGGTTTGGCTCCAGGCCAACAGCCATCAAAAGGTGTGATAGTCACCTTTGCACGTATCTGGATTACAGGGTGAAGGATTCCTACGTGTACAAAGACAACATTACTATTTTGTTTTATTTTAAATTAGTTGAGTAAATAATTCCTTTGCATCAGTTTTCTGGTAAGCCCTCACATCTTCTCTGTAGGTGTCCATCTTCAGAGACTAAAATATAGTCATAGTTGTACAGGTAACTTTAGCTGCTCTGTCACCCCATCTTTATCATAAGGAACAGTCTCCCGACTTTAAGAATTCTTTAACTTAAGAAGTCCATATCTGAGCTCATGGAATATTTCTTCGTTTTATCATGACGGCTGACACTAGACAGAAAGATTCTTGTAGGTAGACTCTGTCCAAACCATCTTTTATCCACAGAACCTAAAGCCTAGCCTGACATTCCCCTAGATACGGTGACAAGAAAATGGCGAGTGGGAAGGGAACATAGAAGGGAGACCCATTTGGGGATAGAATCCTCTTGCCCAAAGGCGTTCGTAGAGCGGCACAAATCAGGAGCTTAAAATGTTAATTTGATGAACAAAACCGGTCTCTGGGAGATGGCTGCCAACTTCTACCAGAGGAGATGCCATTGATCTAAAGACTCCAGATTTTGTGTGAAGCAAGAGTACCCTGGGTTGGGAGACATGTGTACCCCTCTTCTCCTGTGCCCGGGTGAGGCTGGGGTGGCAAGGAGCTGGGGAGGAAGCTGTCAGACTTCCAGGAGATCCTTCCTGTCTCCAAGCCCACGCATGGTCCACCTACCACCACAGCCACGGCAGCAGCCACATCTGTTTTGCTCCTTCTGCTGCTTCCTATTCTCTTCCGGGTTTGTAAACGGCTTTCAAATGGGAGCAGCTATGAGTCTGTATGTGCCTTCAGCTGTTTCTAATTCTCTCCCAGGCCCACTCTCTCCCAGTAAATGACACATTGTAGAAGGTGTTTTATAGTTCCACTTGTTAATAGAGCCAGACAGTTCTGTAACAAAACCTAGCACAGCAATCAAGGTTAAAACACAAAATCATATAATAGGAGTAAGATAAATAGAATTTCATCTATAAAAGAAGGAGCTGGACCATCTAATTTTTAAAGTACCTTCCAATTCTAAAATTCTAACCTATAAAACAACATTTCCTCAAAGTCGAGGTATATGTTGTTTTGTGCTTGGGCGGTTGGAACACTCCCCTGTTAATGGAGTTAGCTTGTCTTCACAGATTCTACTATAAACAAGTGAATGAATGATAAAGGGATAATTGAATCTGCTCCTTTTCTCTGTGCCAGAGATTCAGGACTGAATGTCTATATAGGACTCCACATTGCGTTTAAATATACATTTTTTTTAATGTGATAGTGTGAGCCGGGGAGAGGGGCAGAGGGAAGAGAGATCTTAAGCAGGCTCCACAGTCAGTGTGGACCCTGACGCAGGGCTCAATCCCACATCTGGGATCCCCATCTGGGATCATGACCTGAGCCAAAATCAAGAGTTGACTGCCCAATTGACTGAGCCACCCAGGCGCCCCCTTAGTTATTTTTTTCTTTTACTTATCCTTGTGTTTAAAAGATAATAATTGTCAGTAAATAATTGCAGGCTGCACTATCAGATAAAATATTTTTCTTTAAACGTTCCTTATTAATGAGCATTTTCTTCCTTCTTTTTAGATGAGAAAAAAATTCTGAATGGGTATCAAGGCCTTAGTTTAACTCAGTTAATGAAAAATTAACCCATCATCCTTTGTTACTTTGTGATTAATGTTGGTCCATTGCCAACTAGTTGCTACTGAGTTGATCTATAAGCTCAGAGAGGATCTATTAATGAAGAAGTAACAAGCAAAATACTAAAGTGCTGTTGAACAGATATGTGTATACTGTCCACATCCCTGTTCAGGATGGGTGAGAGAGGAGGGTGTGAGAATAAGCAGTGCGTTCTCACCTTCTCAGTAAAGACAAGAAGAAATACAAACTTCTTGGAGTTTGGCTCCTTTGGCAATTATTTCCCTGCCGTTTACAGACACTGCCTGTAGTACTAGAAGATTCCCACTAGGTGGCACCATGTAATCAGGGTTCCTTTTCATCAGCAGCCTGAAGCCTGCTGGGCCTTTCTGAATCATGAAATAATTTATTGTTCTGTGTTAATTTGGACTTACAGAAAGCTTTCACCTCTCTCTACACTTCTGTGACCTTTTCTATCTTTCTACTTTCCTGTATTTTATTTTGGTTCTTGGGAATCTGGGTCAAAACCTAGGGATAGGCATAGAGTTGATGGCCACCATGGTATTGATAATCATGACAGACGACTTAGAGACACTGATAGTGACCTTTTATTGAAGACTTATGATGTATTTCTAGATATTACTTCCAAGACTCACAGAAACTCTGCAAGGTTGCCTTCGCTTTATGAACAAAGAAACTAAGGTTCAGAGAACTGAAGCAAATTTCCCAAGGATACCCAACAAGGAGGTAAAGAGGCACAGCATGAATCCAAGTTTATGTAATTGCCAAGGTATTAATGATCCTTGGGTCATTCACAAAAGTTGAATATTGGTTGCAATGAGAAAAACAGGAGTCTAGCCTTTGTGAAGTTCGTAATCCAAAAGAGGATATAAAGTAAAAATAAGGGAAATAGAGTAAATTATTTGTAATACAAATGAAAGAAATATGTATATGTATATATATGACATTTATAAGACCATAAATTTATAAGGAGTGTGAGATTGTTGGTAACACTTACTAGGTGTGGAGTCAGGAAGACGTCCTGAAGTCGATTCTTCTCTTGGAGTAGAATTTTTCTGTGGGGACAGTTCTGAAGACAAGAGTGATAAAGGCAGAAAAAAGAGCAGATATTCTTGGGTTTAGCTCTCAAACTCAGGAATCTCTATTGTTAATGGTGGGTTTCTTTTTTTCATGACACTCAGATTTGCTCTATGCCCTTGGAGGCGATATCTCAGCTAGAGCTCTATACGTAGATGAAGAGACCTAAGGAAAACGTTTTGAGGGTTAAGAAACCCAACTATTCCAGATTCTTTATCCTGTAGAACCATAGAACAGCAAGAGCCAGGAATATCATAATACTAAAATAAATGAATGTTTATTTGCTGGAGGCTGGGCATCCCACCTGGTACCTTGCATGCATCACTGAACTTAATCTTAACCCAACTCCATAAAATGTTCATTAAATTAGTATTCCCTCAGAATGTCGAGCTTAGGCAGGTTGTGTAACTCACCAAAGAGCACACAGCTAGTAAGTGATGAGGCTGAGATTTCATCCAATTTGGCAGATCAAAGAACCCAGCTTTTAACCTTTAAATACAGTGCTTCCATTTAACACGCATGCTACATGGCAGTGAGCAAATGCTCTGGCCATCGTAATACTAACTTAATTTTGATTTATAAGATTCAAAGAGCTTTCAAGGATGTTATTGGATTTGAGGCTAGCAGAAATCCAGTGAGAAAGACAGTTTAGATTTTCTTACCACTCCCTTCCCTTCCACTGTCCTTCCTGCCCCTGCTGATGGATACACATGCCTCCAACAAAGAGTTTAGAAACTTAGGTTAAGTGGCAGACACTTGAACCCAAAATTCTCATCCTTAGCCCATTGCCTTTCTCCTCCAATAGCAGCACCCCTTTATAGTAAATAATGTATTATTAGGTAAACTTTCTGCCATTGGCACTGAGAATACATTATCTCCAAGAGTTTCTGTTAAAAGTCAAACAAGCTATATAGGAAAAACTGCATGAATATCAAATAATACATAACGGTATATATTTTAAATTACTTAAAACTCCCTGCAAAGGAAGAAGAATCGGAAATGCTTTTCCAAATATTTTACATGAATGATTTTGGAGACATATGCAGTGATTTACAAAACTATTTGCAATCAACATCTGTGTTTTTTATGTGTTATAAATAGGGAGGTATGTACTTTATTAATACAAACAGAACATAGTAGAGTTTAAAGGTAAGAAAGCTGTTCAGTTACAGCCTGAGATATTACAGTAAGTTTTTATACAGTCCCAATATTTCCAATACCCTCTAAGCTGCAAAATTCTATGAACTCAAGTGAGGGAAGAGTGGTCCAAAGGAAAGGACCCTAGGGTAGTCATCAGTTGGGTGTGGAGTCAACAAAGGAAGTGTATGATGTAGTCACTACACCACTCTGGACCCCAGGCTCCTCGTCTGTAACAGGAGAACCCCAGAAGACCTCTAAGATCCCTATACTTCTAAAGAATACTTCTTAATCTGAATCATATTTTGAGATTTGTGTTATTCAGCAGAAGATCCAGAACTTTTAAGAATGGTCCAGGCTGAGAAGTAGATTGTGGACTTTCCGTTATTCTTTTAAAATTATTTTTTATTATTTATTCATTTTTATGGAGACTTTTTTTTCTTTATTGAAAAACTTAAGACTTGGGCACATCAAATAAAACCAATTTCTGGGGGAGAAAAATCAAAACCCACAACGGAAAAAAAAAAAGTTAACACTGTCTGGGCCACAGCAGAACCCAGAGGATATATTCGTTTAGTTGAAAAATTCTAGGTACTTCCTAAAAATATGGAATGCTTCATGAATTTGCATGTCTTCCTTGTGCAGAGGTGATGCTCATCTTCTTTGTGTTGTTCCAATGTTAATATATGTGCTGCCAAAGCGAGCACCCATTACTCTTTTTTACCAGTGAATTCACAGGTGGTGAAAAAACATTTTGACATGGGAAGCTCAGGTTTTATTTTCAAAGCACCCACCTGGCTGCTTCCACTGCAACAGGCAGGATGGATGTATAGTCTCAGGTCCTTTGCCATTGTTGGTAGAAAAAGTGGTCAAATGCTGTGCAAAGAGGAAATGCTAATGAACACAGATTCACTCCTCTGGTTGACAGTTCCTTTGACTCTGGCCCACAGAGAGGCCATACTGGTTTCTGATGACAGATGGCGCACTTCACCAAAAGATCATCACCACAACCTGACGGTTGGGCGGGAGGCTTACCACTTTATTCCTTCCTTTTAATGGGCTGCAGATGTTCAGTATATATGAATGTGGAATGCGTGAATATCCAAAAAGTGATTATCAAGGCATCGCATTCCTTTGGATGATAAACTTCGTTCAGCACTGAAAGAAGAAAAAGGGTAAATAGAAGAAGGGTGAGAGTGGGGGAGGGGAGAGAAATCTTGAAAAAACTTCCAATGTTTCAAGAAATGTTTGTATTCTCTTGTGGGCCACCTGTAAACTAATTTAAAAATTTGGGTTGCAAATTAGTGCACCAACGAGGTAGGCTTAGGTTTGATTCTGCAGGTAGAAGGAATTGGGTTTTTAGGACCCCTAAGCCACAGCATTGAGCTTGTATGTACCAGACCAAATTCTTGCAGACTTTCAAAGGTATAAATGCTATTCTTAGTTAGAAAAAAAAAAACCTGAAGGATTGTAAATAGAAATTAAAAACTTAGGATTTAATAAACTATGGTTCAAATGTAACACACAACTAACTCCCAGAAAGCAAGGCACAAGTATTTGGTCCCCTGGTTTGAACTGATGGTATCACAGGATGCATCTTTTTATACCTTTCAAGTAATGAATATCTTTGTGTTCATGAAATAGAAGGCGTTGGAATTTTCCTTGGCCTCCTAGCCAAGTTGGCTGCCCCTGTGTTAACCTCCCAGGTATGGTCAACTGTCTAGCTTATGTACCAGTGTCCCCGTTTTATGCTTGAATTCCTCCAAAGATGGAGAACTCACTGTCTCTCATGATGACCCACCTTGGACAGTACTTCTTATTAAATCGTTCTACTTATGTTAAAATTAAATTTGCTTACCCGAAGTTCTTTTTTTTTAATCCATCAACGAAACAATAATTCAAGAAACATTTCATAGTATCTGCTACATGTCAGGCCCTGTTAGTCCTTAGGAATAAAAAGATGAGAAAATTATAAATGATTTAGCTGATCTTCTGGGATTTATAATCCAATTGGGTGGATCTCTCCATTTTTTCCATCCTAATTCTTCTAGAAAATAGGTCATGCTCCTGTGGACAACAGTGGTACTCTACTGTAGGTACGTCAGCATCTCAGTAGAGAAAGGGGCTATAACCTGAAGGGGTCCCTAAGTGACTCTATTTACCACCACAGCCCTGTTTAAGAGTCATTGCTCTAATGCTTTTATATTCCTCCAGAAGTCCAATCTTACTCCAGCAGGATGTCAGATCAAATATCTGAAGAAAACTGTCATATTTCTTTCTTCCCTCCATCATCATTTCTTCCAGTTAAACGTGGCACAGAATTCAAACTATGATTATTTTATTCTGAAGGAATGATGGCCTCAAAAAAAGCTGTTGAGAGCAGCTCTAAAGGCAGAAGAAATCTGTGAGAAGTGAACCTGAATCCATCAGGCCAAAGCAACAGCCGAGGAAGAAGAGAGGTGACCAGCAGGGAGAAGCCTGAGCTTTGTGTGATGCCCTGTAGATGTGGTCTTTCCAGAAGAACATCGTCCACAGTGACCAACCAAAAGTGTGGGGAGCACGGAGAAGAAAAGGCAAGTGGATGCACTTAGTTCCCCATCTTCTTGTCTTCTTTCGTTCTGAGGCACAACAGATTGTTCCTTGATGGGGGTTAGAAACCAGGTAGAAGAAAGCATATTCTGTACCGTGAGCAACTTAAGATTTAGAGACAGCTACAGAGAAGCAGAGAAAGACAGAGAGAGAGGGGGGAAAGAGGAAGAAGAAGAAGAAGAAAAGACAAGCTAAGATAAAAATCATTCCCACTTATATAGCTGGAATGTTTATAATGTAAAGAGACAGCTGCATTAAAGGATTAGGCCCCACTGCCTGATTAACATCATTTGATCTTTTGCTATTGAAAAGACCCTGTGTATTTTCAAAGGCAGTGGGTTTCTTAAATAAAACCAGGAGTCTGGGTTGCAGAAAGCTGTTAAGAACAACTCTTAGTTTAGTAATCTTTTTGTCCTACCTGCTTCATAATCTTCAGTTTCCTTCTTTGTGTTCTTGGGGGAGGGGGCTGCACCTAAATCTGAAAATTGGGGCTCCAGGAAATACGATATGACAAAAATAAGCATGAAAAGTCATGATGACCTAAATCGGTCAAATCAGATTTTTCCCATGAATATCATCCTGGGGAGCTTCTTTTTCTGTTTTGTTCTGAGTTTTTTTTTTTTTTTTTTTTTTTTTTTTTTTTTATCCTTTACTCTCCATTGCCAACCATCACCACACAATTTCAGTGAGAGAGATTAGCACATCATTATACCATACCATTTTCATGTTTTACTTTCTATATTATTAATCTGCTTTTCTTTCTTCCTCCCTCCCTCCCTCCCTCCTTTCCTTCCTTCCTTCCTTCCTTCCTTCCTTCCTTCCTTCCTTCCTTCATTTTTGTAAGTTAAAAGTGAGATCGGAACTCTTAACTGAATTAGATAGAAATTGATTGTGAGGAAGTCAAAATTTTCCATTAGCCAACTTGTGGGAGGAATCAGAGCATCTCCACATCCACACTGTCATCCCAGGGTGGCCGGGCAAAGAGGTGGGAGGGCCTCTGGTCATTTGAGAGGACCAAGCAGTCGTCATAACTAGTTCAGTCTCTGTGGCCCATTCAGCTCTTGGCATAGTTGCCAAGCCAGCCAACAAAGGAACATTGTAATCCTGACAGTTTCCCAGCATTGACTGGACAGGCACAGACCACCAACCAGCTCCCTTCACTCCTACTGTTCACAAGTGAGACCATGAATGGAAAAAAAAAGTCAGTGGCAAAAATCCCACATCCTGCTAAGTTGCTGTGCAGATGCTTTTCTAGCGAGTGAGTCTCCCTCCAGGCTGGTGATGCTCATACCTGTTTCCTTTTTCTTTTTTGTTTGTTTGTGTTTAAGTATATTTAGCTGAAATGGTGATAACGTAATTCTCACTGATGCCTACCAAAAAAATTAGGTTTGACTTTTGATAAATGAGCATATGGCATGCAGTAATATGGAAAATGGGAAGTGTAACAAAAATAAAATGTCATAAATGTAAAGAAGATAAATTGAGGTAGGCTGCTGCTGAGTTAAGAAACTAGTGGTACAAGCCACTGTGAATCTTAAGCAGTTGAATTTGGAGATAGAAGAATATGGTTTTCAGGTATAAAGTGGAATCATTTTAACTCAGTTTTGAATTTTGAATATGTGCCCCAAAGTCTGCCCTTTCTGTAGACAAAGCCAAGGACGTCTCCAGCTCTGGTTTTAAAAATAGCAATCAGTGAAATAAAATTTTTTTAGAACCGTGTAAATTCAAGAGATATATATCATGTATTTATTACTGATTAAAGGTCAGGAAGTATTTTTAACAATTAGATAAAATGATCTTTTAATATGTTTCAATGGTCAATGTGGCATAATTTTATCTATTTAAATTGCCTTTTTAAAAATAAGTACAGATTCCACTCACGGGATGCCATATTTACGTACCAATTTTCAAATATTCAAACAAATGACAGTGTGCTCCATGCTGACGGTGGAGGTAGAATGAGAATATGGTGTGTAAATTGGATCCACAGATTTAGACAGCAATTTAGCAGAATCTTAGTAGTACTCTGTCCCTTTGACTCAGTTGTCCTACTTCTTAAAATATATTTATGTGTTTATATATTACATACGTATGTGAAAAATATTATACTGAAGGCAAAATAAGGCAAATACAGTATTATTCATCAAGGAGAAAATAAAAGCAAAAACAGAAAGAAACAAAGCCCCCAAACAAAATGAAAATAGAGTTACCTTGTTAACCCTAAATAAATCTACATGATAGGATACTATGTAGCTATTAAAAATTGATGTATCCAGGGGCACCTGGGTGGGTCCCTCGGTTCAGCGGCTAAGTGTCCAACTCTTGATTTTAGGTCAGGTCATGAACTCATGGTTCATGGACTAGAGCCCTGCATGAGAGTCCATGCTGACAGCAAGGAGCCTGCTTGGGTTTCTCTCTTCTTTCTCTGCCTCTCCCCTGCTTGGGCATGCTCTTTCTTTCTCTTTCTCTCTTTCTCACACTCAAAAATAAATAAGGAAACTTAAAAAAAATAAAATTGATGTACCCAAAGATTCTTAATAGTATGGGAGAATGCTTATAAATGTTAGGAGAAAAGAGAAGCTGTCATTGAGTGACTGGTTATGGTTTTAGCATAGAAAAGTACAATAAACACTAATGATCGTTGTCTTGTTGGTGGGGTTATGGTTGATTTTTCAATGTACATTTCCACATTTTCAAAATTATTGACAAAGAGCAATGCCATATTTCGGAATCATTAAAAAGTTTATTTTTAAAAAAATTTCTTCTGTTGTAAAAAGACTAATAAAAACCTCTAAATATTCAGCTAAGGGTTATTTTACTTAAAAACAATATAAATGAATCAATACCTCT